>NC_087066.1:1285434-1672840 GCF_963678635.1 Symsagittifera roscoffensis
GATTTATTTAAATTTGTTTTACCTCAAATTTTTTGAGTGTACCTCAGAGAGTACAGTCAATGAATCCATTTGGACTACACACGGTTGCTCTTGCAACAAAATTGCCATGAACAAGTTTTACATTTAATTTAACAGTCAGGAACAAACAAAGCAAAAAATAATAGAATTGTGAATAGTTTGGTAAAAATTACTCAAAAGTAGTCCTTAGTTTGATACTTTTGCATTTAAAGCTGTTAAGGTGAGCAGTAATTATATTGATTGGCCGTCTGAGCATCCAATCAGGTATATTCTTGATTATTTCACAGGATAAACCTTTTTCTGAGAACTTAACGTTAAAAAAATATTTTTGGCTCTGAACTTGCTTTGGATGAATTGAATGGCAGAACATTTACAGCCAACCAGCTTTCAATTAACTGATGGAAACTGAATGTTTCTCACGCTTACGTTTAGTTATTCAGATTTTGAAATTTATGTCCATTTTAATCAATCCTACTGCCCTTGGAAAACCAAAGTGCAGTGTTTCGGAATGTCAGAAAGAAATTTTTATTTTGCCAGACGGCCCATTTTGACATGCCACAATTGACGTTTCAGATCAATTTTTTTTGGAAATATTTGATCAAAGCACTGCGTTTTTTTTTCGACGCGCGCTCCAACACTAATATACATAGACGATAAAATTGTCTTTGGTATGTTTTTTAGGCTGGTCAATAGAAAATATGTCGGAAAAAAAGACTGAAGAAAAGTATCAAAAAAGAAGTTTTTTTTTAGGCGCCAGAAGGTCAAAATAATCCCAGAGAAAGGCTTTTCGCCTGTTTCCAATCCTGATCCCAATCGCCCTGGAACAAAAAAGACATCCCACTCCAACCCGTCCCCCCTCAAAATAAGTTTGCTCCTTAATGTGTGTGTTTGTGCGTGTCAGGCTGCAAGAGACTACCAGGCTCTGAAGTCGTTCACCAAGGGGGGGATGAACATCACGGCCCTCTCCATCCAGCAGCTGAACAGCGAGGAGAAGAGCAGATTCGTGCAGAAGCTAAACAACGCCACCCACCCACTCATAAACAACACTTACGCAGAGGTACACAGCCCATACTCGCATGTCAACACCCCTTCTCTAGAATGTAGTGGCAAGTTAAGTGAAGTGAGTTGTCTGTTTGTTCATGCAGCTCCGATGTTGCTGGCGTATGACGCAGTGGCTGTTCTTCGTCAGGCATGGGCAGATGTGGTCGTTCAGATCCAGGACACTTCAGGGGGTAATGGTGGGGGGTCGAGTGGGGGCAGCTCCAGTCTGTCGCAGGAGTGCTACGGGAGGAACGGGAACCAGGGACCCCTGTGTCTGTTGTCGAACGAGAACTTGAAGCAGTTCTGCATGCAGCCCAGAGACAGGAAGCCCAGAGTGCAGAAGCTGATGGATCTGTTTATGCGTGCACTGAGACAAGTGCACATCAGTGGCGTCACCGGCAACATCCAGTTCGACTCCAGCGGCTTCCGGCGCAACCTGTCTCTGGAGCTGCATGAGATCTCCTTCATCTCGGAGGACAAACAGGTCAGTTGTCAGTTGTTCGTGATGGAGTAATCCTCCCTTCTTGTTGGATAGTGACAGATGGGCTGTGTGAGTTAAACAGACTGAGCATGAGTATGTTGAGTCTGTTGTGTTGTGCTGTGTTGTGTGTAGATTGGGAAGTGGAGTGACGAAGCGGAGGACTTCATCCTGGATGAGCCTAGTATGGGCATGAGTAGTGGACAGGACGTCCTCACCAGACACCTCATAGTCACATCCATCATAGTAAGCATCCTACAGTTACTCTTATCAACACACCATAGTGTACTAACACTCAATTGTCCAAAGGCAACTGTTTCGCTTGGTTTGCACTGCGAGTAGCTCAGAGTAAAAGTAAAAGGGCAAAAATCAGTTCCAAGTTGATCACGGTTGAAGAATGAATGATATCTCATGATGAGTGGTTGACATATTTTATTCTGAATTGACTTATTACATGTCGGAATGTATTGATTAACACGTATAGTTTGTGTTTGTGTGTGTATTGGAACCTGATCTAAACTACATTTTATGATTGGATAAATTAGATATTTTACCAATGTAAAGTATTTAATATTAACCAATCATGATCCATCTAACTAACAACCCACTTATTTGTAAGTGCTGAAGTTACTTGTAATTTCAGCACCAGAGAGATTTGAATTTAACTTAGAAATTAGTTGGACTCTCCCGAGCACTTCAGCAGCCGCAATAAACCAGTATACCCTAGATCTATTGAGCCTAGCAGAGACTAGTTAAACAACCTGAGACTAGATAGTATAAGAGTAAGATTAGGATCGGTATTAGACTAAGAAGTTGCACGAATCTATCCGGCCGAAAATAAGATAGCGTGACGAGCAGACGGTGTGCCCTATCCGAAATTACTCTATGAGTTATACACTCCAGTCCTAACTCAGTATGTGTATTGAACATGCGTGTTTAGGAGCCGCCGTTCCTCATGTTGAAGGAGCAGGACCCCTCGGAGGGGGTGTTGAGTGGCAATGGGCGCTTCGAGGGCTACTGCGTGGAGTTGGCCCAGATGCTGGCCAATGACCTGGACTTCAGCTACGAGATCAGACTCGTAGGCGACAACCAATACGGAAGTCTCGTCCAGGGCACCAATGGCACCTGGAACGGAATGATCGGCGAGGTCATGACTGGGGTCTGCACACACACACAAACACATATATATACACTCCTTATGATTTGTTACTTTCATTGTCCAAAAATATTGGCTAACTTTGAATAAATAAACCAGCTGGATTTTTCCTTTTGCCCCAATAATGAAAACTTTTTTCTAATTGAAGTTATATTTTGCCCGTTGCTCGTAATTTTTGTAATTTTTGTACTCAGCAGAGGTCTAAACCTTTGACTAATTAGGTGTCTTGTCTCCCAAGTATGTATAATATTGATAGTGATTAATTGGTTTGTTTTGCGTTGACTGTCTATAGACTGCACACCTGGCAATTGCACCCCTGACCATCAATGCAGACAGACAGCGGGTGGTGGCATTCACGAAGCCCTTCATGAACATAGGCATCTCCATCATGATCAAGCGGCCCCAGTCCAAACTGCCAGGCCCACTCTCCTTCCTCGACCCATTCTCAAACGAAGTAAAGCCAAGTAACATACTCTTTTCCCCCACCCCTACACCTCGTATCAACATCTAGTTACCAAAATAACTTGCTATAAGACAAAAAACTATTTGTTGTCATTTTGCTCTGAAATTATCTAACATCGTAGAAAAAAATATATTTTTCCAAACCCAAAAAGTTGAATCCCTAGCTTCAAACGAGAAACATAAACGTTGTTGTTGCTGTTGTTTTGATTGTTGTTGTTGTTGGAATGGTGGTTGTGTGGTTAAATTAGATCTGGTATGGGATCATCATCGCCTACTGTGGAGTGTCTCTGGGTCTGTTCTTCGTGGCCAGATTCAGTCCCATCGAGTGGCAGGACAAAGTGGCCTACAGGGAAGTGACCAGCACCACCACTCTGCCCCCCTCCTCCTCCGCCTCCCTCTCCCTCTCCTCCCCCTCCTCCCCCGCGTGCACTGTGACCAGTCAGCAGCAGCAGGCAGTCTACCTCAAACACAACGACTTCACCCTCAACAACTGCATGTGGTTCTCCCTGGGGGCACTCATGCAGCAGGGCACAGACATCGCCCCCAAGTGAGTGCTGTGCTATACTGTACTGCCGCTAACTCCGCTACTGAATCCCCCTACTCCCACATACATACATATACATGTATATCCAGTCACTCTCATCCTGAGAAAAAACAGCCCCGAGACTTGTGTGTGTGTGTGTGTGTGTGTGTGTGTGTGTGTGTGTGTGTATTCGTGTATACATGTCTGTAAAATGTGTGTAGGGCGCCTGCGTCTCGCATAGTGGGAGGAGTGTGGTGGTTCTTCACTCTGATCATCATCAGCAGCTACACTGCCAACCTGGCCGCCTTCCTCACGGTGGAGCGGATGGTCACTCCCATCAACAATGCGGACGAGTTGCCGGCCCAGAAGGAGATCAGCTACGGCACCCGCTCCTCCGGATCCACCAAACAGTTCTTCAACAACTCCCAGATAGAGGTGTTCAAGAAGATGTGGGACTACATGAGCTCAGCCACGCCCTCCGTGTTCGAGCCATCGGTCAGTCTTAGTCACTCTTTAATCCATATACATGCATCGTTTTTTCTAATCCTTGTGACTAACAAGACCTGTTTGCCTGTGTGCAGATATCGAACTTACTGTTTTCACATGTGTCTGGTAGTGTGTTGCGTGTTGCTCACTCGACTAGTGTGTGTTGAGTAGAATGAGGCTGGGATTGAGCGAGTGAGGAGTAGCAATGGGAAGTATGCCTTCCTGATTGAGAGTGCGATGAATGAGTACGTGCAGCAGCAGAAGCCATGTGACACCATGAAGGTCGGACCCAACCTAGACTCCAAGGGCTACGGCATAGCAGCCGCACACAACTCCCCCTGGGTGTGAGTAGAGCAATGCAGTAGTGCAGTACCACCCCACCCCTACTTCTAACCAGAACAGAACCCTATAGATTAGATAATAGATATTAGTTTTCAGCTCCTCTATTCCATTTTAGTGAGCTTTAAGTTGAAATCCAATCTTTTTAGTTTCATTCTCAGGTCATTCAAAAAAGTTATGATTCATTACTGAAAACTCATTCAATTTTGTTTTTTTTTGGTGCAAAATTTTTCATATGTTTCAACGCCAATTTATATTTTTATTATTGCTAAAATGTAAACATGATTAATATTTCATTTTTAAGCGTTGGACCTTAACTTTAGACTTTTAAAAGGAAGCTCTGATACCGAATAAAAATGTATAGAAAGCTTTACTTATCATAGGGATTTGGAGGTGTTTTAAGGTAATTAAAAATTTGCTTCCCAAATTTCATTGATAGTCAAGTAAACATGGCCTCCAGATCAGGAAGTGATAATAAATGAACTTATAGATTAGAGTGTGTTTTGCTTTGTGATGTGTAGAAAGAACATCACCCTGAAGATTCTGAAGTACCAGGAGGATGGGGCCCTGGAGAGGCTGAAGACTACGTGGTGGGTGGACAAGGGCGAGTGTGGGGGCTCCTTCTCCTCCACCTCCACAGACTCCACCAACTCCCTGGGACTGAGCAGTGTGGCCGGAATATTCTACATCCTCATATCCGGACTGGCCCTGGCCATGCTCAGTGCTGTGGCAGAGTACACTGTCAAGTCATGCAACCACAAACACCTCAACAGAAACAGAAACAACAGCCACACACTCTCCCCCTCGGACCAGCAGGGGCCACACAAGAACAGCGCCCATCATGTACATAATGTGAGTCAACACATTTCTACTAGTGATGCAAAACAAAACAGTCTTTCTTTTTTTCTGGGGTTGATTTTTTACAGGGATAAAAAACAACGGGTGATTTTACGGCACTAATGAAAATTCTCACCCACTGTTTGAGAGTAGGAATAAATTTGATCTACTCGAATAACTTACATTCCAGCTGAATTGGGAGTTGAATGCTAAAATGTAGGCAATGGGTTGCTGTCTGTTTTGTATGAGTAATTGTGGCTGGTGTGGTTTGTGTAGCGAGTGTCGTATGAGCCAGTTGCATGTGTGAATGAAGAGAGAGATGGGAAAGAGTATGGGATGATGAGTCCCCTGGCAACACTGGTGGGGGCACATAACACACCAGGATCGCATTCCTCCGCCACGCCCTACGCATTCATCACTCCCTCCCCCCACCACCATCACCACAGTCTCATCGGCGGCACCACTGTAGTCCCCACCCAGAACCCCACCCTAATGGGCCACATCGGATTCTCCCTCAACCCCCATGCACTCTCAGACGGGAACGGGACGGGGGCAACAGCAGCCATAGCCCCACACACCCTCACAGACTACAACACAAACTACGCCACCATGTACAGCGCCCCCTTCGGATCACAGGCCTACTTCCTCCAGCAGCAGCAGCAGCAGCAGCAGCAGCAGCAGCAGCAGCAGAACCCCCCGCCCTCCCTCAACCAGACAGGCGCAGCAGGAGGGGGAGGCACGATGCAACAACCCCAACCCCCCAGCTACAATATGCAACAGCAAGTCCCCGCCTTTTCCCTCGAGAGTGGTCAGAACTCCGGCAACCCCACCCTCCTAACCCTATCCCACTCCTCTGGACACCACCTCAAGTCCAGAAAATCAAACCACACTGATGTCTGAACCACACTAGTATCCTGTTCTATCTTATCAAGACTACTGAAACAAAACACCAACAGCACATCGATAAACAACAGCATCAAACAGCAAAGATTAAGCCAAGTTTGCGTTGAATATACCAGACAAGGAGATCATTTCATTCAAAGGAGTTGCATGTGCTGCATTTCAATATGTGTATTCTGCATAGATTCTAGATTATTACACGTCTTATTAAAGGGAACAGGGCCAATTTTTGCAATGACGGAGGGTTTTCGGCTAAAATACATTGGGCTCTCAAAAAAAGAAGAAGCCGTTTGTTTTGCCGTCAAAGCAGTTTCAATTTTTTTATTTGATCAGCTTCAATATATTGTGTAAATTAGAACCTGAAGGAAAACTGAGGTTAATTATGATATGCAATTTAAGTTGTTAAGAAGTTTTCCACCGAGATCTAGAAAATATTAAGTTTTCTATAAGGTGATTCGAACTGTCTACAGAAAACTATCGGCCGGGCTTACGTCTAATATGAAGCCATCTATGAAGCTACTGGGAGGATTTTTTTGTATAAACTGTTCAGACAGTCACTCATGGCTACTTGAGAATTGAGAAAGTGAGCTTCACCTGGACCGAAACTTTTGCATAAAATTTTTCATGAAAAGGGGCTGAATAAGCCCAGATTTTAGTATTCCTGAGCCAAGGACACCTGAACGAGTAAAAGTGTTACCGTATGCGGGCATCTTCTACAAATTTGTTCACTCCTGCGCTTATTCAGCTAAAAAACATCATGTTAGGTCTCAAAAGACATAAAATGCGTGATAACCAGTGAGAACTGGAAGCATTGCACACTGTTGCAATAGACGCCACAATTCAGAGGTCATTACGGATTTTGCACTTCAATTAAAAGTTAATCTACCGACTATATCTAAAAAGAAAGAATGTGAGGAGGGAACTGTTTCTCTGCCAATTAGCCATCAATTATAGAACGGGCTTCACTCACACATAGGTTTAATTTAAAAACATTCGCTTTTGTTTAGGGGTGCGGACTTTTCGAAAAATTGATCAGGCCCGAGTTTGGAGCCTCCTTTGAACTTGAAAACACTTCCTCATGAAGTCAATACTAAAACAAACTATACAGCAGAGAAACCCTAACAATTAAAACGAATCAATGCCTAGGAAACCGAATAGGGTAATTTTTCTTGGAAATAAAGTGAGAAAGAGAAAGTGGAGGTGCACTAAGGCTCCTTACGATCGGTTAGACAAACAATTGTGTCTTCAAGATAATTATCACCATATTGCAATCTCGGTTCAAACTGGACACAGTTTTGCTCCATATATTCATTGAAACCATATATTAAAAATCTTGATTGCTACCATCTTTTTGATCCACAAGCATCTGCTTAGCTTATTCATTATCGCATCCTCGCAAATGCCACAGAAGATGGATTGCAGAAAGAAAATCTCATTCTTTGTCTTAGTATCAAAATTTAAAAAAGTTCTTAACATAATTCAAAAAAAATTCATCCAATTGGCTAACGACCTAACTCAACAAATCTCAAAAACAACCCGCATATAGGAAAAAAGAAAACAAATCGATTACAAGACTGCTTGTATCAGGGCAAAGCCCTGAATGTTCTGAGTGCCTTTTAAGGTTTATGGAGCAGTGACAACATTAAAAAATTACGTGAAATAAAACAAAATGAAAGTTTTTTTTTTCTCTAAAATTTGTAATTTTTTATGAAAATCATCCCCCCACACGCCATATAAAGTACAAACGGATAAACTTTGCTCCTTGTAACAAATCAATTATGTGCAAATAAGCTTCTTTCAACCAATTTGGAACGATTTCTAAGAGGGATTAGCTCTCCGCTCACGCGTTAATAGCGCGAAGTATATCGCGCGTTAATTGTCCCACATTGGCCAAAATGGCAATTTTTAAACCCCGTAATTTTACAAAAAATGGTCACCGGTAAAATATCTTTTCCAGTTTGAGATATCAGGACAACAATACCTTTTGATTGATATAAAACAATTCCGTCAAAAATGGCTAGTTAAAAAACCGAAATTTGTCTGAAGAAAAAAAACCCACCCCGAGCACAAATAATCCTTTACTTTCATAATTAATAAATTTTTGTGTTCTAAAAACTTGTAAAAATAATTGATTCCCATTTTACATTCAGACAACGAAATTGGACTTAAATGGATTTAAATCCCTTTTTTCTCGCCAAAACAAAATGCATTATAATTCATTTGTAATCCATGATAATGGATTTCTATATAAGTTGGAAATCACATTAAAATGGATTTTAGTCCACTTTTTTTTTGTTTCGCGCGTCGGAAATTCAGCATTTATCAAGTGAGTTATGCGGAAGTTTTGCAAAGCGAATGTACGGCCTAATCCATTTCTAAACCTAAACTCAAATTGCAAAAAGATTCCGTTAAGCTCCCCCCCCCCTAGCATTTGCCTCTTTGCTCCCTTTCAATCCCCTAACGTTTTTCCTTTGCTCCTCTCCCTCCTCACTGAGCCCCCCTCCCAATTCACCTGAACCTGCCCTCCTCTTCCACCTGAAGCCACCCCCACCACTGAACCCCTCCCCCACCTGAACCCACTCCCTCCCCCACCTGAACCCACCCCACTGAATACAAAAACTAACAAAAATATCAAGTTAGGCAGAAAAAAATTAAATTGTACAACAAGTAACCAACGTAAACAATTTTAGTTTAAAATATAAAAAAAGACTTTGTGTGTTGAAATTAGCATCCCCATCTGAAATTAGTATCCCCACCTGAAATTGGTTGAAAGGAACAAATTTCAGTTTTTGAGTAAAATAAAAAGTTTATGGAGCAGTAATAACATTTAAAAAATTAAAAGAAATAAAACAAAATAAAATTTTTTTAAATAAAATTTGAATTTTTTTAAATAAAAATCATCCCCCACACGCCTTATAAAGTACAAACGGTTAAAATTTGCTCCTTGTAACAAATCAATTATGGCAAATAAGTTTCTTTCAACCAATTTGGAACGATTTCTAAGAGGGCTTAACTCTCCGCTTACGCGTTAAAAGCGCGAAATATATCGCGCGTTAATTGTCCCATATTGGCCAAAATGGCAATTTTTAAACCCCTGTAACTTTACAAAAATTGGTCACCGGTAAAATATCTTTTCAAGTTTGAGATCAGGACAACAATACCTTTTGATCGATATAAAACAAATCCGTCAAAAATAGCTAGTTAAAAAGTCGAAATTTGTCTGAAGAAAAAAACCCACCCCGAGACAAATTTTCCGTTACTTTTGTTATTAATGGATTTTCGTGTTCGAAAAAGTTGTAAAAACAATGGATTACCATTTTACGTTCAATCAACAAAATTGGACTAAAAATGGATTTAAATCCATTTTTTCTCGCCAAAACAAAATGCAATATAATTCATTTGGAATCCATGGTAATGGATTTTTACATAAGTTGAAATCACATTAAAATGGATTTTAGTCCACTTTATTCTTGTTTCGCGCGTCGTGCAAAATTTTGCAACAAATTCTAAATTTATCAAGTGAATTATGCAGAAACCACTCCCTCCCCCACTTGAACCCACCCCACTGAAAACACCCCCCTGAATACACTCCCTGAATAGAACCCCCCCTCCACTGAAGCCCCCTCCCCCCACCTTAACAAACCACCACCTGAACAGCCTCTCCTAAACCACTGCCTCCCCACCTGAACCCCCCCCCCCCACTGAACCCCCGGGGAGGTTTGTTGTAAATGGGCAAACGCTAGGGGTTAATGGAAGGGTGAATAGTCCACCTCCAACTTTATCCCCCCTACCAAAAAAACTTCTAATAATTTACCAAAAATGTTTAAAAAACAAATTTCAGTTTTTGAGTAATTTAAAAAGTAACAAAAATATCAAGTTAGGTTAGGCAGAAAAAAATAAATTGAACAACAAGTAACCAACGTAAACAATTTTAATTTAAAATATAGAAAAGACTTTATGTCTGTTGAAACTAGCATCCCCACCTGAAATTAGTATCCCCACCTGAAATTTGATGAAATGAACAAATTTCAGTTTTTGAGTAACAAAAAAAGAAACAAAAATATCAAGTTAGGCCGAAAAAAGTTAAATTGAACGACAAGTAACCAACGTAATCAATTTTAAGTTAAAATGTAGAAAAGACTTTATGTCTGTTGAAATTAGCATCCCAATCAAGTGGAAAAAAATTGTTTACAATTTATTTTCATTATCAGTGTCCACAAAATTGAAAAAAAATCGATTATAATGGATGAAAAAAGGATTTTGTTGCCTCGAAAAAAAGTAATAGAATAATTCATTTTTAATTGATTATAAGTGATTTGTTTCCGCTTTTGTGGACTTTGAAAAGGAAACTCAATTATAATCAATTTTAACTCATAAAACTCCAATGCAGGAAGGTTTGAATAGAAATTTATGCATGCCTACGCGTATCAGTTTTCGACTGCCTCTCAAGGAAAATGGAGCAGTAATAACAAGAAAAAATAAAATAAAAATAATTTTTTTTTATTTGAAACTTTTCGTAAAAATTATCCGCTTGCACGCCATGTAGCGTACAAAGTGAAAAATTTCACTAATAACGAATCAGTTTTGGCAAATAATCCTCTTCGAACCAATTTGCAACGATTTCTAAGACGGATTAAATTTCTGCTTACGCGTTAAGAGTGAAATATATCGCGCGTTAATTGACTCAAAATGACAAAAATGGCATTGTTTAGACCCCCATAACTTTGCAAAAAATGATCACAGGTAAAATTAATTTTTTTCAATTTTAAGCTGGGGACAACAATATTTATTTGATAAATTTTCGTCAAAATGGCTAGTTAAAAAGTCGGAGTTTGTCTGAAATAAAACCACCCCGAACACCAATATTCTGTTAATTTTGTTAGAAAAATCAGGCCATTAAGCTCCAACCATAAAATTATGTCATAACAAGCCTTTTGTACAGCCCAAAAAATTCATAGGAAAGATGAATCTACAAAAATTAGCGCAAAATTTAAAAAAAATAATTTTTGGCAAATATTTTGGGCTTAATATTGTGAAAATCGTCCCCCCACACGCCATATAAAAAACAAAGTGATAAATTTCGCTCGTTGTAACAAATCAGTTCTGGCAAATAAGCTTCTTTCAACCAATTTGGAACACTTTTTAGGCGGATTAAATCTCCGCTTACGCGTTAATAGCCCAAACTAGCCAAAATAGCAATCTTTAAACCCCCATAACTTTGCGAAAAAAAATCACAGGTAAAATATCTTTTCATTTTTAAGCCCAAGACAACAGTACCTTTTGAATTATATTCAAAAAATCCCGTCAAAAATGGCCAGTTAAAAAGTCGAAATTTGTCTGAGGAAAAAAACACTAAAACGGTTCAAATCATATGGCTCAAAACAACGGAAGGAAAAAGACTCAACTGTTGTTTTTTTGTACATCATTTAACTGTGTCTTACTCCTCAATTTTGAGCTAATTGATTTAATACGTTTTAGCGGTTTTATTTTGGCTTGAATATTCACAAAATGAATTGCATTGCTTAAATGCCGGTAAAAATCAAAGCAAATTTTATCATCATCTTTTTTTAACCGAAGATAACCGAATTTGAAAGAAAAGAGTACGAAAATTCGAGTCTGAGTTAGTTTTACCCGAGTATTTCAAATCAAGACTATAGAAATTTCTTCAGCGCACAATGCAATGAAATTTTCATTAACTGCAAAAGCGTTTGATTGGATCAATTGAGCAATCTCCCCCCCATTCTCGCGTGGGGGGGAGATAGCTCAATAGGTACTTGAGGCATGTTTATAACCACTTGAAAATAGTTTGAATGACATGAAATCATAAAACATATTTTCCAACGAATGTGGAAAGCCAAAATTTACGATGAAAAAGCTCTAAAGTTTCATTTAGATTGAAAAAAGAATCAATAAAACAAGCATAAAAAGCGACTTTTTTCTTTCTTAAAATGACAAAAAAACTTTTTGCGAACAATATTAAGGTGCTGCGGAGAACCGTTTTTGCTATTCAGATACAAGTCTAGAGCACCAGCGTTCTTCGATGAGGCTATGGTCGCCTAAACAAAATTTTGCAAAAAAAAAAACTTTGCAAAAAAAAAAATTTTGCAAAATTTTTCTCGATACTCATGTAAGATAAACTTCGTTCGGTCAATTGATTGCGTGCTATAAACAAATCATCCATCTACTTGCGTTTGCTGTTGTCTTTTTGTAGAGTTTATTCGTGTTTGCTGGGGGGGGGAGATAGCTCAATTGGTCATTACGGGGGGGAGATTGCTCAATTGATCCGTTTGATTTATCTTCAGAAATTGCTAAGACAATGAAGCCTCAAAAAAACTAAAAAACACCCGAACTTGGATTTACCATGAACTTGTCATATTAGAGAATTAGACTTTTCCAGGTTTCTGATAATATCATTCGGGTTCAGGAAACAGATCTGAAAATTTGGAAGTTTGCAAAAGCAACTGATTGGGGCGTCGAAATGGAAAAATCTAACAAAAACTGGGAAGAACTATCCAAACAAGAATTTGCAGATTTTATCCAGAGACTTTTGTCGCTTGGAAAGAGAGGAGTAAACAGAGAAAGTGAATTGAATCGCAAAAGATGTTGAATAAGCAGACATTTAGGTCAGTGATAAAAAGCAGAGACACCGTCTGATTCATAGAGCTCCTGCACACTTTTTGATTGCGACATGTTTGTTTCTATCTAAGCAAACTTATAAGGAATTGAGCTGAAGCGTCATCTGGACAAAGTGAGTGGGAGTATATATCTTCGCAAATTCAAATAATGCTTAAGTAATACTGGTGAAAATCTGTGAGAAAATAATAATTGTGAAATGAAAATATCAAGTTTGAGCTAACTTTCTCTATCTACCCTGCACATCTAACAAATAACAAATAACTACGTTTCAAATAATCAGATCAGTTTTTTCTTGATTATGGAGATTCTTTTGGAATGGAACGTTTCTTAATCAGCAGTTTGTGGGTGAGTCGCATCTCTTATTGAGTCTTTGTAGATTGACATTTGAGTCAGTTATTGTTGCCTGTGTGTGATTTCGAAGTTGTTGCTGCTTTTGCGACTGTGTGACTTTGAGTGCTTGTATGACCTCAGTGTGGTGTGGTTGGGTGTGGTCTGTCTATCTGCGCACTATGTCCTTCTGGGCCACTATTCTGGGGTTGGGTCCACAGTGGAGACACTTGCGCAAAGTGCCCTGTCTCAAAATAGCAGACACCACACTCCCCACCCCACCACCCCCACTCTCCTCACCCTCGCCCCCATTACCACCTCCCCCTTCCACAGTTGTACCAGCAGTGGGCACAGGGCAGCAGAAGGGAGGGTCCAGGGAGTCCACCACTACTTCCAACACCTGCTCCTCCGCCGCCATGATGAACCTAAATCATCAAGCGCATCAGAATCAATAAAAAACCACAATCGCAGCCAATGATTTCATGGCTCTTTCCCAATGAAAGTTCCCCCAGAAATGAATTTCCACCCATAATAGAAAAACCTTGCTATGGTGCGGCCATATATTTTGTTCCGACTTTTCGAAGATGAACTTTGATCAAGGTCGTTTTTTAGGCATGATCAATCTCATTTAGACTGCATAACATGAAATTTGACGAGAGGCTAGCCACCAAATTGGAGCGTTATTTAGCTATAGTTAGCAATAATTCTGGCAATTTTGTTCCAATTCATTTGCCGTACCTGAAAAATAACAGATAATTTAGACAAAAAGTAGAAAAAAAAAGTAGAAAGAGTTAATTCCGATATGGCCCCCAATCCAATGTGATCATCTGATCCTAGAGTACCTCTCGTAGTTAATCAGTCGACGCAGTCTCTTCTTCACAGCCCAATCGTCCGAACACTTTCCTCCCACAATGACTCGGTCGTTGAGGTTGTTTGTTGTGCTGAAAGACACAACCAGATTTGTGTATGTTTGTATGTCTCATTGAACTCAGAAAATAACAAAACTCAGCTATAGTTGCTTTAGAACAGTCTTATGGTGTAAAGCTTATTGTTCCGACTTTCGATAATAAAGAAACGGAATATTTGGGCTCGGGGTGGGTTTTTTTCTTCAAAAAAATAATATAAGTTATGGGGGTTTGGAGATTGGGATTTTGGCCAATTTGGGACTATTAACGCGCGATAAATTTCGCGCTATTACCGCGTTAGCGTAGATTTAATCCGTCTTAAAAATCGTTCCAACTGGTTGAAAGAAGCTTATTTGACATAATTGGTTTGTTACAAGGAGCGATGTCTATCCTTTCGTACCTAATAAGGCGTGTGGGATGAGTGGGATGAGTTTCACTGAAAAATTTCAAGTTTTTGAAATTTTTTTTTTTTTACAATGTATTTTTTAAGGTTATTACTGCTTCTGAAACCTTAAAAGGCAGTCGGAACACTCAAGGCTTCGCGCTGATACGAGCAGTCTTTTTTTTTACATTTATTGTTCGTAGCGAAAGTAATGGAATATTTGTGCTCGGGGTGGTTTTTTCTTCAGACAAGTTTCGACTTTTTCACTAGCCATTTTTCACGGAATTTTTTAACATCATCCAAACATCATTCGAATTTATTGCTGTCCTGATCTTAAGTTTAAAAAGGTGTTTTACCTATGATCCTTTTTCGTAAAATGTAGGGGTTTCAAGATAATCATTTTGGTCAATTTCGTACAATTAACGCACGATATATTTCGCGCAATTAACGCGTAAGCGGAGATTTAAACCGTCGTAGAAATCAATCTCAATGGGTTAAAGGAAGCTTATTTGCCAAAACGGATTCGTTATTAGAAGCGAAATCTATTATTTTGTGCTTATTTGGCGTGTGGTAGGATATTTTTAACAAAAAGTCTGCTTTTATCAATCATAAAAACAAGACTGCTCGTATCAAGGCGAGCCCTGAATGTTCCTCTTTTAAGGTCTATGGAATGGAGCAGTATAACATGAAATAATTAAATGTAATAAAATCAATTGAGATTTTTTTATAAAAACATCCCCCCACACGCCATTTTAAGTACAAAGTGATAAATTTTGCTTCTATTAACACAGCAATTATGGCACATAGGTTTCCTTGAACCAATTTGAAACAATTTCTAAGACGGATTCAATTTCCGCTTTCGCGTTATTAGCGCGAAATATATCGCGCGTTAATTGTCCAAAATTGATCAAAATGGCATCGTTAAACCCCCATTACTTTACAAAAAATGATCACAGGTAAAATATCTTTTCATATTTAAGCTCAAAACAGCAATAGCTTTTGAATGATAAAAAATCTGCCAAAAATGGCTAGTTAAAAAGTCAAAATTTGTCTGCAGAAAAAAAACCCACCCGAGCACAAATAGAAGTTTAGGGCAAAAACTTGACTGTTCTGATTGCTCCTTGAAGCTCTTTTGATTCAAAAAAAGCAATAAAATCATTTAAAAAAGGAAAAAATAAGCGACTCGTTTTTTTTCTTCGTTTGATCCTCGCGCAAACTATCTGTAATACATAAGGATGTTTTAGCATCTTTTTTTTGTAAAATTATGACCAGTCGTGTCAAATCTTAGGCATCCCAGACAAATTCCTTTTCTATAATTTTAGTCAAAAGGCCTAGAATTTCACATATAAAATCATCCCAGTCATAATCTTCCGCCATTTTATTCATCCTGAAGCTAGATATTGCATATGTGTTAAGACTTATCATTGTAAGCAATTGTTGCGTCTATTCATGAGGATGAGTTTAATACAACATATTAAAAAGGGAGCAATACCATTAATATATCATGAAAGGTTAAAATAAGGCAAGTAGTTAATTGGCAGCTAAAAATGCTATTTTGGTCCAATAAACCTTGTTTCGAATATTTTCCTTATTTTGTCATAGAATCCATTTTTATGGCAAAATGGAACAGTCAAGAAAGGATAACAAGAGTGCTCGTATCAGGGCGAAGCCCTGAATGCTCCGACTGCCCCTAAGGTTTATGGAGCAGTAATAACATAAAAAACATTAAAAAAATAAATGAAATAAAAAAAAACGAATTTGTTTTTCTAAATTTAATTTTTTTTCTATGAAAATTATCACCGCACAAGCCGAATACAGTAAAAAACAATAGATTTCGCTCCTTGAAACAAATCAGTTATGGCAAATAAGCTTTTCTCAACCAATTTGGAGCGATTTCTAGGACTGATTAAATCTTCGCTTACGCGTTAATAGCGCGAATTAGGTCGCGCGTTAATTGTCCCTAAATGACCAAAATGACAATCTTTAAACCCCCACGACTTTACCGAAAAAAATCACACGTAAAATATCATTTCAAATGTAAGCTCAGAACAACGATACCTTTTGAATGATAAAAAAACTTCCGTCAAAACTGGCTAGTTAAAAAGTCGAATTTTGTCTAAAAAAAAACCACCCGAGCTCAAGTATTCCGTTACTTTCATATCCAAAGTCGGAAAAACAAGACTGCTCGTATCATGGTGAAGCCATGAATGTTCCGACTGCATTTTAACGTTTATGGAGCAGTAATAACATTTAAAAAGTTAAATTTATTCGTAAAAATGATTTTTTTTTTCAAATTTGAAATTTTTATGAAAGTCATCCCTCCACACGCCATATAAAGTACAAAAGGACAGATTTTGCTCCTAGTAATAAATCAATTATGGCAAATAAATTTCTTTCCACCGGTTTGCAACGATTTCTAAGACGGATTAAATCTACGCGTACGCGTTAATAGCGCGAAATATATCCAGCGCTAATTGTCCCAAATTGGCCAATATGGCAATCTTTAAACCGCCGTAACAATACAAAAAATGATCACAGGTGAAATATCTTTTGAAATTTGAGCTCAGGATTAACCTTGCAACAATCCGGTGTCGTGAAAAATGTAATATATTGACTCTGCCTGCAGTTTAGTCCCAGCCTCAAAACCTTTTGATGGGACGCTAGTTGTTTGGCAGCAGGGATCCTAGCAACTTTATTAGTATAACGTTAGCCAGTTTGTCATGTTTTTTAATCGATGAAATTGAAACGCTGCCAAATTGTTTTCCCATTCACGGATGCATTGCTTGCCTTCTTGTCTTTCATTTATTCTTAATTTTAGTCTAGCTCGTTTTTGTTTTGATATCAAAATAGTTGCTCAGAATTGGTCATTTTTTCAAAAGAAAGTTATTTTACAGCGAAAATCTTAGCTTTCATTATTTGCATGAGTGATTTCGTAGATTGAAAGACGTGTTTTTTTTTTAATTTTTCCTTGATTTAAATGGCTTCAAAATAAAACATTTTGCCTGGATTGGCTTTGTCTTGGAATATATATTTTGTCTATGACTTTATCTGAGACATGTTTTTTTTCTGGAAAGGTTTTGACTGTCCACCCTCATTTCAATTGGGAATACAAAAACACAAAATATTGAAACCCAAAATATTTTCAAACCCCCGCAATTTTACGAAACCTAATCACAGGTTTTTAAAAAAAGATTTAAGGCTGAGCACAAGACAACGACAATTTTCAATTGAAAAAAAAAGCAAACATAAATTTCTAGCTAATTTTTTTTTCAAAAGTGGGAACATTAATTTTTTTCAGGCGTACAATCGGAAAAAGTACAAATTACAACCCGATCATAAGCCTGGAGAGAACGTCATTAGACCTTAATGTTAAATAGTGAGAAAACTAAACTACAGGGTCAAACAGTCATATAGAAACATGGAAAAATAGATAGGCATTGCGCTGCTGACGAAAAGTTTAATTATGAAGTTGACGATTTAGTAAAGTATATTTTGCAGAAAAACACCGCTGCCGAATCAGGTAAATAAGAGAAGATATTACAGCGAACTATCTGAAACAGCTTGAAGGTGAAAGAGACACTCGCATTGTCCAATAGATAGAACCGATGGTTTTTATTGGCTAGAATTTAATGGTCTTAGCTCGTCTGCTCATTTGTTGACTGTGTATTTGAACCAGCCAAGTTTTGCGTCATTTGTGTTAGAAACTTAATTCAATTTTGTAACTATTACATGTTTTCGTGAGGATCATGCAAATGATCAAAATGATGGCTGCTTTTTTATAAATAACTGAAAAGTATCTGACCTGATGCTATCTGTTGAGGTGTTGTTGCGTTTAGTTGTGCTGTCGTGCAGTCTGTCATATTTGGCTGTTTGTGTAGTTGTTGATCCATTCAGGTGTCCTTTTTTGTTAAGCTTACTTGTGCAGCTGCTGCTCATGTTGGTCCCCACCCCATTTTTCAGTTGAGTCGCCGTGAAATGTGAGGGTGGGGCTGTGCTGATGTTGTTGTTGCTGTTGTTGTTGATGTTAGTGCAGATTGTGTCGAGGCCTGTGGGTGGGACGATGGGGATCATGTGGTCATCTGATGCAAGAGGGGTTGGGTGTGGCAATTGTTGCTGTTTGTTTGTGTTGTTTAGGTTGTAGACTATCACTAGTGGCAGTATGCGTGCCAGCTGCTCGTAGCACTCCTCCTCCACCCCGTCTCGAACACTGTTATCACCACTGTTCGCGTCCCTCTTGTCTACAAAGTCGAACACGCTTTACCTCTTCTCAAAATTATCCCAATACAAAGTCTGGGACAACAAGCCAACGAGACTTAGGCCGAAGAGATTTCAAGCCGAACTTTGAAAATTTTCCAAAATTTTAAGGACACTAAAATTGATCCTTGTAACCTTAGGTGATAAAAACTGGCATCCGGCCGGATTGGCATCATGATAGTGATGTACATATATACATATTTATAACTATTGATATAATTTAAAATACAGGTCAACTGACCTTGAGAGCTACGGCGAGTCCGTGCGGCTAGGAGCGTACGGTGTGCAGATTTGAGAAATGAATTATGTTTCAGTTAACTTCTATTTTCTTATTGAGATACCACCTCAGCCGCCAATCCGTACGGTTTCAATAAAGATCATATTCCACGGTATGGCATTACGCAGCCAGCAGGATACAGAAACCAGCAGAGCATTCAACCGTTCTGGCGGAAGGCAATGGCGGAATCGCCTATGGAATAGGGAAAATGGACATAGAAAAGCGTATTGTTCTTCGTGCAAAATCACATGTCATAGAAGCAAAGGAACCAATTTCTGAAATAGAAATTACCGGTGAAACCGAGGCGGAAAAACAAAAACGAGACATACGAAACCAGGAAAAAAAGTCAACTGGGAAAATCAAACAACAAGAGTTCCAGAACGAAGACCAACGTGCAACAATTTCACGTGGGACGAAGCAGATGAGAAGGTGAGAAGTTATATCTTTTTGTGTCTAGTGGCAGAAGGTCAAAGGCATCTATAACACAAACGCCTGGACTCGAGATACATGCAATATCATTTAAAGAGTAGATCCAGATATTGGAAAACATTTGTCACAACGAGGATATTTGCATTCGAAAGAAACAAAATCATCTGCCGAAAACAACGGAAGAATGAATCCTTAGAACAATTCCATGCGGGTTTAGTAGAGCTAGCGGCACGGCCGACTGCGGTAACAGAGAGGACGAACGGGTCCGCGACATGTTCACTGCACATATGACAAATGAGAAAATCACTGAAGAACTACTAGCAGATGAAAGGTAATCACAAAGAGCCTATGAATACGCGATGAGAGGAGAAAAAGGAAGAGAACACAATAGGACCATAAAAACCAATCCATTCGGTCCAACAAACTCACCGACTAGTAAACAAGAACCCATAGGATACATACAGCCACGCGGACGTCAGTCTGACATTACATGGAGAGGAGAGTCGGACCGAAAGGAGAGCCTCTTCGATCCCAGATGACACCGAAGAAAGACAACAACAACAACATATGGAAAATTGACATCCTCCTACCTAGATTTTTCATCGAGCCCTAATAACATCAGAGACGCCAAGGAGACAAAACAACAATCCAGCTGAGGAAGACATTTCTTGAAGATAATATCTCGGATACTAGCCCAACACAGAGCGAGATTCGTGCTTCAACGCCCAAATGACTAGCAGCGCAAAGGCAATCACCACCGTGACCATGACCCAAACACAGACGCAGTTGGCGCGAATACAGTCTCAGACCGAATCAATCAATAGGTGGAGTCACAGTGGGACTGGACGGTCGAACTCAACGATCAATATGAATATTGCGTCAGGCGAGCTGATCCCACAACCTATTAAAGAAAGGACATATTTTCTAATGAGCCACCACCGACAATGACCAGCAACGCTCAACAACTAGAGGCAAGCCATAAGACGACCATGTCGGGGATAGTTGCCACAAAGGACCAAGCCACAGCAACTTCAGATATAATAGAAGTTACGCCTCTGGAACGGGAGCAACCTACAAAGGTATTGGGAATTGCAATCATTACCACAGCGACCCGCAAGGACAGGAAAATAAAGCCAATCGTAAATTTTGTTAAAAAGCGAGGTTGGGACTCTCTCAAGCTAGCTTACGGGGACTACTGGTATAACTTCCAAAACCGCCTACTTGTGAAGGAGGACTGTTTTTTGCTGCACGAGCGCATCATCATCCCGCAACAGCTTAGACAAACAATTCTGGACAGTCTCCACCTCACACACTCGGGCGCTGCCGCGATGCTCGATCTATGCGAGAACATTTGGTTCCCCAACATTCACCGGATCCTTGTCCAAATGGGCTTGAACAGCAGACACTGCACAGAGCGAGGCGAAAACTTAAAATCAACTTTGGGAAAAGACAATAGAATCAGTAGTCGAACCAAACGGAAAAATACAGACCGATTTTGCCAGGCCATCCCGGGTAAACCAAATAAAGACTCTTACATCCTGGTCGCAATAGATAAATAGTCCAAATTCCCAACAGCTATGGTAGTTTCAAAAACAATGGCCAATAAATCTTATGCAAACATTTGTTTCAAACAATGGGTTAACGCGAAAAATTAGATGCGATCAGGCACAAACATTTCGGGCGAAAATGTTTCAAAATTTCTGCAAATCAAATAACCTTAAACTTCTTTTTGCACCAGTAGACGATCGTAGATCTATTGGAGTTCTTGAACGTTTGGATTGTTGAACGGGCAATCCAAACATTATAACGCAGATTGGGGGTTATGATTAATGACCACACAAAACCGTTCAAACTGGCGTCCAAGGGGGCAGAAAAAAATAAAAATTTAATAGTTTCTCCGCACGGAACCACAAAAATTATTCCCTTCGAAGCCCATATGGGCCAAACTTCTTTTTGCACCAGTAGACGATCGTAGATCTATTGGAGTTCTTGAACGTTTGGATTGTTGAACGGGCAATCCAAACATTATAACGCAGATTGGGGGTTATGATTAATGACCACACAAAACCGTTCAAACTGGCGTCCAAGGGGGCAGAAAAAAATAAAAATTTAATAGTTTCTCCGCACGGAACCACAAAAATTATTCCCTTCGAAGCCCATATGGGCCAAAAATTTATACACCACTTTCAAATATAGCAGCAACTAATTCTCAAATAATTTGAATTGGTAAAACGCAAAACACAATTGTTTACATCGAAAAAATTAATGTACCCTCAACTGCCACTAGAAGTATTGCGCGATTTGCATTGCTGGTCGGAGAGCGAAGTAAGAGTCTAGAGGAAACCACTTCAAAAACTACCAGAACCAACAAATGCCAAATTCCACAGAGAAACGAGAACGTCTTCATGTCCAAGCAAACAGGTGTGAGAACTGGGTTTTCATTAGCTAGGAAAAAAGAAGCACTAAAATCAAAGTTCAAAGGAATACAAGCACAACTTGATCCAAACACAAAAAATAATTAGAACAGCTAGCCAGAAAAACAATAAGATTCATAACAAAAATAGAAAAAAATTCAAAACTATTTGAACAAAAGTACAAAATCATAGATGGAAAATTTGTAACCTACACACTACATAGAGCCTGGGTACAAATAAAAGGGAAACAACCTCGGTTATTAGGAGATAGCCCCACTTGTCCATGGGCAGTGCAGACCTTCACGATTAAACGATTACGTTGCTTACAAATCAGCAAGACGAACAGGTCCACGTTTACGTTCTTTAGATATCGAACAGAAGACAAACGCGCCCCGGCACCCAACGTTCAAAGATGATAAAAAACGGGCCTATCTAAACGACTGTCCCGGGACGAGATGTAGGAAAGAAAAAGTGCGGAACCAGAACCATAAAGAAGAACCCCCAACAGGAAACAAGATCCGTAGGAAAACCAGCCCCAAAACAACGAAGAGGCTTGATGTTCCGGAATGGCGACAAAAAAAATCGACGTTTCCGACATCAGCAAGCGATGACGCCCCCACAAACATCTCAACCACAAAAAAACACCAATAGAGGTTACCAGAAATCCAACCCGAAGTCGACACGCAACCTTGGCTAATGCCTTTGGAAACCCTATTACTACAAACAAGGTGGACCAAAAAAAGTGTCAAATCGGTGGGAAAACAATTCGAGAAGCTTTATACACGAAATGGGTTTTAAAGAAAACTCTCCCCAGAATTCATTGTCTGCATCCGTTTCCCAGAAACAATCAAGCCTAGTGTTTCAGGAGGAACGTAAGACGCGGTCAAAGTAGTACATCTCCTATCATCGACCGACAGCCCAAACAACGAAGCGATGAGAATAAACGAAAAGAACGTTGAGGTTGCGAAAGAATCCAGTACACTGGTGATCAACGAACAGGCCAACACTACCGAAGAATATGAAAAGCAAGGCGACGAGGAAATAGTGAACGACGAACTCATCAATAGCACCAACAAAGGCACAAACACAACGGATCAATCATTCTAAGGAATACAAGAGCCCATAAAAGGGAAGTGATGAACAAAATTCACAAAAAAAGAATTCAAAAAGTCTTATCTGAGCTCAAACAGCCCCACAGGGACAACAAACTCAATTCAATTCATTTTGTTCCGAGGGGGAATGTCATCCGGCCGGATTGGCATCATGATAGTGATGTACATATATACATGTTTATAACTGTTTGAATAATTTATATTACAGATCAACTGACCTTGAGGGCTTCGGCCAGTCTGTACGGCTAGGAGCACAGTGTGTGCAGATTTGAGAAAAGATTATGTTTCAGTTAACTTCTTTTTTCTTATTGAGTTACCAGCTTAGCCGCCAACCCTTACGGATTCAATAAAGATCATATTACACGGTATGACAAAAACTAAGCTTGCTTAACCCAAACTGAATGCTGTTTGTAACTATTAAAAAGATGAATTTGAAAACAAAGTAGAATTTTTTTCCGATTTCATAACTTTATAAGAAAATTTTTGGCGTAAAGTCCCTATTCTTACAATCCGGTTTGAAATATTGTCGGCTTGTTGACTGGCACCCATGTTTGGCTATCTGTTCTTGTCTCGTTTAGTTTTACCGGGTCTTTTTACTTATTCCGCCCAAAGTTTATCTTTCCACATTTAAAATTGAAACTAGTTTTCTCGAATCTGATTGGCTAGACTTAGCCAATTTTTTTCAGCGCCAGCTTGAAATTTTGTGTTCAAATTTTAAATTAGATATATAAATTAGGCGACCATATCAAAGTAAAGGGGCTGATTTTCTCGAGGGGGCTGATTTTCAAAAACTTTTGAAATTTCGTCAATCTTTTTTATAGGTCGACCAAAGTCTTATCATTAAAAAGAGGTTTTAAGGGACTATTTGGGTAGTTTTGACCAAAAAATTGTGTTTTTGGCGTACGCTCCCCCTCAAAGGTTTTCTTTATTGGTGCCAAAAGCGCGCTTAGAAAACTTATAGGTTCAGCCAGGCAAAATCGAGCGTCTTAAAATAGTACAAGGAGGACTCATTGAGTAGTCAGGAGGTCAAATCCTTTAGGAAAGCGACCGCCTCTTTCCTAAATCCGCTACTGCCAAAAAATTAAATTGTTTAGAAAAACATTTTGCCCGGAACACAAAAAAAAACACATCACATCGTTTCCAACTTCGGTTTTGATGGAAATCGGCCAAAGAAAAAATTAACGTTATTGTCAACCCTAATTAGTAAACATTGTTATGGTGACCAGTCAATGAGCAGAATGATCTAAAAGCAGAAAGGGTGTAGGAGGAGAAAAACAGTTAAATATTGGTTTTTACGGGCTAATCGCTAAAATCAATTATTTCCTACCGATGAAAAGAATGAATAATGCATTATTTGAGTAATGTTGTCGAGTTTTTTTTTGTTGATTTTTTTTGAAAATATTGCTCATATTACTCAAATTGTGCGTAATCTATTAATTTTTCTTGGGTTAGATTGACAATTCTGATATTTGTTTTTACCGATTCGCTTATAAAAGTTAATATTTCTCTGTTTTTCTGCTCTTGAACCCATTCTACTATTAGATCGTTCTGCTCATTGCTCCGCCTCCTATTGTTATTAGCCAATCGAGCGCGACTCGGGCTTTGATCTCTGCTTTATATTGAATTAGCAAATTTACAAAAACTGAGCGGTATAAATAAAAAGGGAGGCAGGACAAGAAGCCGACTTTGAGTCGAATTGTAAAACTAGGGACTTCAAGCCACAAATTTTGTCAAAAAAAGATAAATTGTGATTATTACAGATCCTGTTTCGAATAATTGCTCAATTTCATGAACTTTCTTTACAAGTTATTGGATTTTTTCAAAAGTTTGAGCATCTAAATGATGTTTATCAGTATTAAAAATTAAAACTTTGTTGAAAGAACTTTCAGGTTTATAAATTATGCATTTCAAATCCGGCCGATTTAGACATCTGATACCATTCTTAAGTGGTGCAATGTTATGGAAAACGCATATTATGAACTGAACTTGCCTAACTTTCTGAAAAAAAAATAATTTAAAGATGAGATAAAGCGTGTTTTGAGGTGCTTGTAAAATTTCTATTTTGGCCTGAAGTCCCGTCGGCTCGTTGTCTTAGGACCACTTTTTAAATTTATAGATATTTTAAGCAGCAACAATATATACAAAATTGCTCGTATCAGGGCGAAGCCCTGAATGTTCCGACTGCATTTTAAGCTTTTATGGAGCAGAAATAACATCAAAAAATTAAATGTAATAAAAATAAAATTAAAATTTTGTTTTTTCTAAAATTTGAAATTTTCAATGAAAATCATCACCCCACACGCCATATAAAGTACAAAAGGATAGACTTCGCTCCTTGTAACAAATCAATTATGGCAAATAAGCTTCTTTCAACCAATTTGGAACGATTTTTCTTCGGATTGACTCTCCGCTTACGCGTTAATAGCGCGAATTATATTGCGCGTTAATTGTCCCGAACTGGCCAAAATGGCAATCTTTAAATCCTCATAACTTTACGAGAGGTTCAGGTGGGGGAGGCAGTGGTTTAGGAGGGGCTGTTCATGTGGTGGTTTGCTAAAGTGGGGGGGGGTTTGTTCGAGTGGGGGTTCAGTGGGGGGGGGGGGTTTATTCAGGGTGTGTATTCAGGGGGGTGTTTTCAGTGGGGTGGATTCAGGTGGGTGAAGGAGTGGGTTCAGTGGTATTCAGGGGGGTGTATTCAGGGGGGTGTATTCAGTGGGGTGGGTTCAGGTGGGGGAGGGATTTGTTTCCGCATAATTCACTTGATAAATGCAAAATTTCTTGCAAAATTTTGCACGACGCGCGAAACAAGAATAAAGTTGACTAAAATCCATTTTAATGTGATTTCAACTTATGTAATAATCCATTACCATGGATTCCAAATGAATTATAATGCATTTTGTTTTGGCGAGAAAAAATGGATTTAAATCCATTTTTAGTCCAATTTTGTTGTCTGAACGTAAAATGGTAATCCATCATTTTAACAACTTTTTAGAACACGAAAATCCATTTACTACAAGAGTAACGGAATATTTGTGCTCGGGGTATGGGTTTTTTTTTCAGACAAATTTCGACTTTTCAACTAGCAATTTTTGACGGAATTTTTTTTATATCATTCAAAAGCTAGTGTTGTCCTGAGCTTAAATTTGAAAAGTTATTTCACCTGTGATCATTTTTCGTAAAGTTATGAGGGTTTAAAGATTGCCATTTTGGGCATTTTGACCAATTTGGGACAATTAACGCGCGATATAATTCGCGCTATTAACGCATAAGCGGAGATTTAATCCGTCTTATAAATTGTTCCAAATTGGTTGAACGAAGCTTATTTGCCATAATTGATTTGTTACAAGGAACAAAATCTCTCTTTTTGTACTTTAAATGGCGTGTGGGGTGATGATTTTCTTAAAAAATTTTAAATTTAAGAAAAAAATTTCATTTTTTTAAATTTAATTTAATTTTTTTTATGTTGTTACTGCTGCTCCATAAACCTTAAAAGGCAGTCGGAACACTCAGGGCTTCGCCCTGATACGAGCAGTCTTGTTTGCCATATATGATTTGTTACAGGGAACGAAATCTATCTTTTTGTACTTTATATGGCGTGTGGGGGGATGATTTTCATAAAAAATTTCAAATTTTAAAAAAAAAATTTCATTTTGTTTTATTTCATTTATTTTTTTATTTTATTACTGCTGCTCCGTAAACCTTAAAAGGCAGTCGGAACATTCAGGGCTTCGCCCTGATACGAGCAGTCTTGTTATGATACCAACTTGACTACATACGAGTTTTCTTGGAGATATCTAAACTCCTGCTGTATAAAAACAGGCTTAGTCATTGTGTCTGAGTAGCCCGTTACGTGGGAGGTCAAAACCACTAGCAGGCTTTTTATAATGAAAGTTTTTATATTGAAATCAGGAATAAAACGTTTCTAGGGACAGATATTTAAGCATGGACAATTTCCAATTCAAGTTGTTTTATTCTGGTTGTTTTGCAAAATAAAACGACATATTTTGAGAAACTATTGTATCAATTTGGCCAAATTAGATTAACTTTAAACCCCCATAATGTCAAAGAGGAATGTTTTTTTTTCTTGAAATTGAGCGCAGAAAACCATAACTTTTTAGATTGCGTAAACAAAATCCGCCAGAAATGTAAGGAGAAAAAAACACCCCGAATAGCACGTCTTTTTTGTCGAATGTTGGAACAATAAGTTTGGAGAAAATAACTGCCGCATAAATCCAAATGGGCCTATTTAGCGTCTGTACTAATCATAAGATCAAATGGATTCATTTTGGAAATCATTAATCCACCGCTTATGCGTGTTAAAAAAACGCAATGTATCGCAGCGTTAATCTCCACAAATTTGCGAATATTGCAATTTTTAAGCCCACAAAACTTTACAAAAATGAGAGCTGATTATCAAAGCAAAGAGGCGACGCGCGCACAGCGAATCCACAGGCGACCTTAAACCGGACTGCTTTGTATTGGACCGTTTTTGTTCGTTTTATGTTTTTTTTTGTATTGGTATGTTTTGTATGGGAATGATTTGCATGTGCACTCTTTTCGGATGATGATATAATAAAACTCACTCTGTCAAAAACTTCTAAATAAAAATTCGGAAATTGGCTGAATAAAAAAATTACCACCCCAATCATAACTATTCTGCTTTTTTCCGAAAGTAGGAACAAAACAATTAAACTGTATATACGAAAAAAGTAGAACATTTCATATTGACTGGGGTATTTTTTCCCTCGAAATTGAGGGAAGGATTATTTGCGGACTGGAACCTTTGGCAAAAGAGACACCAGGCAAACATTTTTCGTGCAAACGTAATCAATCTGCTATTGCAATTTTTTTAACGATAGTTTTACTTGGTAAACGACTACGCCCCTTTTATGGGCATAAATGGTTAAAGAGTAAGGTCAGTCTGTGGTCCTCAAACTTAGATTTTTTGGAGCTGCAGCCTTCAATGAGGCTTTAGAGTACG
The DNA here is from genome assembly GCF_963678635.1 of Symsagittifera roscoffensis. Taxonomy (NCBI): domain Eukaryota; kingdom Metazoa; phylum Xenacoelomorpha; order Acoela; family Convolutidae; genus Symsagittifera; species Symsagittifera roscoffensis. The sequence goes on from NC_087066.1 coordinate 1,313,392, forward strand.
AAACTCAAAGCAAGGAACATTTGTTGAGAGATATAAAACTGGAGGAACATTTTCCCTCATATATTCTAAAGAAGCATTCAGGCAACTGAAAGGACACACAAATGAATAAAATTATCATCTGAGTCTGTAAATGCTGTTAATTTGTACGAAGAGAAAGTTCGTTGACATTGGCATGAAAAAATACTGCGTCTGTAAGAATAGTTTTTTGTAATATGTGTGAATAAAAGAACTTGAGGTGAGTACCTGTTTGGGATGCATCCACGAATACCACAGCACAGTCCAGATTATCCCTCAACTTCCACACTGCCCCTCCCCCTCCCCCACCCCCAGTGGATGTCTTGGCAGTGGTGCCCCTTGTAGTGGAGGGTGGGGCATACTCAGTTCTGTGGTCACGCTCTTTCATCCTGTCCAACTCCACCAGGTGTAACTGCAGTACATGGAATGACACTACTGACTTAATCAACTCATCCAATCACTTACAGATAAATGTGACTAGTGGGTGAGGGAATCTGCCAACCACACCAAACTCAACACTATCCTGCTATGACACTGTCACTTCTATTCTCTCTTACAGTGGAGTGACTTAGAGTGTGCTTCAAGTCATTGTACAGGGCGAGTGTAGTTAGATTGAGTACGAGTGTAGCATATGTGTACATGTGTAAATGTGTATGTATGTGAGTAAGTATGGTTGACCTTGACAGCTTTGTGTTGCCAGTGGTAGTCGGAGTGTCCGAGCAGCTGTCGCTTGTAGACCAAGTCCACACTGTCCCTGTCACTCAGCCGCACACTCACACTCCCCCCACCACTTCCCCCACCACCGCCACTGCTGCTACTCACACAGGATGCAGGGGGGTGAGAAGGATGAGGCGGCGGGACAGATCCAGTGTGGGAGGGGGTGCCGGTGTGGAGGGAGTCACTCGTCGACTCCGAGTCCTAAGCGGGGGAACAGAATCAACTAATCAGTCTTCTCCGCCAATAGATATACCCAAAAACTCTTAACTGCGATGAACAATACTAAACAACGAGCCTGATTGAACTAAGTCTTAATCGTGGCCCCACCGTGAGCGACTTTTTCAAAAGCCCATCCACAATTGCTACCGCACTACTTGACACTTGACTGACCCTATCCCTGAGCAGTGGGAGTCTGTCGGCTGCATGATTCAGTTGGGATTGTGGGCGTGCCGGCTGGTTGGAGTAGAGGGTCGCACAGGCCTGTCTGAATTGAGTCCTGCCGGATGAGGGGGATCCCAACAGCAGAGCCCTCACAGTCCCCACCGACCCACTGCCACTGCCACTGCCGCTGCCCTCCTGCTGCTGCAGACCACCCATTCCTCCGCCCCAGTCGCCCAACACTTTCTCCAGGCTACTCATGATCCGACCTATACGCAAAAAACCCAGATATCAGACCTGCTATAACAATCAAAAAGAAGTACTTAGTTATTCAGAATTTGGATTACCAGCTTTCTAAAAGATTCTCTAAAAGCATATGTACTTAACGCTATTAGCCCATTCTTGAACCACTAGCCAAATTTGAGTTCCAGCTTGAAAAATTTACATAGAAAAGCTTTTTTGTTCAATTGTTTTTAGCTCGACCAAATTAATTTTCTGCGCACTCGCAAATCACTAATTCGACAAATCTTTCGGAGCAGCAGGCAAACTTTAGAAAAAGAACAAACAGAACAATACAGCGTTTTAAGGGAGCTTTTGGAAAAAGTTGACAAAAAAATAGAGTCTTTTTGGCGCGCGCTCCCACCTGAAAATCATTATATAAGAGGTGGCTAATACATTGGCAAAATCTGTGAATAAAATACACTGACAAAATCACGGTTGCAATACTAGCTCTTGCTAATGAGAAGAATCGAATGGAATAGTTCCCACCCGCACTGAGGTTACATGGTTAATAATCAATTGCAATCGATTTTCCGATTCAAAAATGATGCACTTGTAATGGACGAGGATAACATTTTGGGACCACGCAAGCGATTATAACCATCACAATTCGCTGTTTTCAAGGAATTTAAATCGATTACAGTCTTGTTTACATTCCTTTGTTATAGATTACAATGGATCGAATTCTGTATAAGTAATTTCCAAAATTGTGTGCAAATTGTGAGCAAAGTTTGCAGCTTTTTCTGCTTACTCAACTCATATTGGATTTATTTTGGAAAACAATCTCCATAGCATTTGTCCACATTTAACCCTGCCCAACTCCAACCCGCACTCAGAAAAAAGAGAAAATAATCGATTATATAACAATTAAAATTGTTTTTTTTTTTTTAAATCAGAATTGTAATTAATTAAAAGCGCCAAACGCCAAACTTAGATGTTTAAACGATTTATCATTAAATAAGATTTTTAGTGATGTTATAATAAATTATAATCAATTATAATTGATTATATTTTTCCTAAAATCTCTTATAATCTTTTATAAATTCTTATAACCTCTTATAAACTTTTATAAGAGATAACAATACTGCTCGTATCAGGGCGAAGCCCTGAATGTTCCGACTGCCTTTTAAGCTTTATGGAGCAGCAATAACATAAAAAATGAAATGAAATAAAATAAAATGAAATTTTTCTTTTAATTTAAATTTTTTTTTGAAAATCAACCCCCCCCCCCACAATCCATCTAAAGTACAAAGGATTAAATTTTGCTCCTTGTAACAAATCAATTAGGGCAGATAAGCTTCGTTCAACCAATTTGGAACGATTTCTAAGACGGATTAACTCTCCGCTTACGCGTTAATAGCGCGAATTATATCGCGCGTTAACTGTCCCAAATTGGTCAAAATGGCAAAGTATAAACCCTCACTTTACGAAAAATGATCACAGGTGAAATATCTTTTCAAATTTAAGCTCAGGACAACAAAACCTTTTGAATGGTAAAAAAAAAATTCGTCAAAAATGGCTAGTTAAAAAGTCGAAATTTGTCTGAAGAAAAAAAAACCCACCGCGAGCACAAATATTCCGTTACTTTCGTATCGAAAGTCGGAACAATAATACTTTTTTCTGTCAAAAGTCTCTCAAAGTGAGATATCTTGTCACTCTTTGGTTCATCTGAACACGAAGTCTTACCACGAAGCAAACGTTTCATTGAGATCCCTTCATATTAGTTGAAAGAACCCTGCGGTAGGTGAAACATAACTCTTCTATATAAATCATGAAAATAAAGCAGTGTGCTGATACTTTAGTGGTCAAAAAATAAAAAATGTATATCATGAAACAGCTATAATCAAGAAAAATGAAAAAATAAAAAAGTGATAAATTGATTTGAAAACTGTTAAAACAAATTTCCCAGTTTTCAGATAAACCAACGTCTACGAAAAGCATAAAAAATAAGCAATTGATTGGCAACGTCGAAGACAAAAGGGCAAACAAAAGGATTATAAACAATTATAATTGATTATAATGGATTTTTTCTTGAAAACAAATGAGATAGAAATTCGGATAAAATAATAGTTTCTAATGTATTATAATTGAATGTATTTCATCTCAAAAAGAGAGATCATAATCGATTATTAATTGATTAAAATCATCTTTTTCTCAATTTTTGTAAGACTGTTATTAAAATCATAATATAATCGATCATTGACGCTTGAAACTAAATGTGGCTAACCCCCCCCCCCCCCCCCCCGACTTTTTGAGGGGGGAGGTCTTGAATCTTAAATGCGAGTAGGGGCATCAATTGAATAAAGAGTTCTACCAAAATTTGAATTTGACCAGTATTTTTTGAACAGGTTGCTCAATTGCGCTGAAAAACAACGAACACCAGTAGAAAACATTCAGGATTTTTTCATCAACCCAAACTCCTTTGATTATCGATAGAAAAAAAGTAATCAATTGTGCAAAAACTTGTTTGGACATGGTTGTCCTTTTAAATGTTGCCATTAGCAATGGTCAAATGAATAAAAAACAACGAGTAATTTGCGCTCTACCTTTTTCAGTCGTATTAGTGTCTTGCACATCGGTTTTTTGATCACAATCCATACGTTCTAAAAACGAAGTGCTTTTCTAAAACGCACTTTTTCTAAAACGCAATTATAATTTTGATTTGAAAGCTTTGACAAGTTCTTATGATTCTTATGAATATGCACTTGTTTTTCTTTGTTTCTGCATTTTTTCTCATTTAATATGTGGGGAAGTGATTATGGTAGTGGGATGACATGCCTAGTCTTGTGGCTGTGATGGAGGGAGAGGGAGACCTGGACTGCGATTGGGACGCACACGCGGCTGCCCCTGAGGGAATTGAATGATGCGAACTAGGAGGATGGAGTTGAGGAGGCTGTTGATGAGATGTGAGCCTATGAGGACTTCTGCTGCAGCTGCTGCTTATATGGGTGCAATTATTCACAGTCCTCACACCAGGTGTCTGGCTACTGCCTTCGCCCACTTCTCCGATGCACTGTGTGTTGCTCTTGTTGACCTGTGCCTGTTCTCTGTCCTCTTCTGCAGTGTCGCTCTTCTGCCCACTGCACTTGTGACAGCAGTCTAACACAGTGTCCTTCTTATTGTCCCTGCTGCTAGTGGCGGTGGTGGTGGCTCCTCCTTCACGCCAATCCGTCTGTCCACTTCTTCTTCTTCCCCTCTGTGTCTTACTATCTGCTCGTTCCTTTGAATCCTTCGTTGATTTGGGATTCGCTGATTCCTTCCCCTTCCGTGAACGAAGGATCGGCACCAATCTAAAACACAAGGTCATACGTTTATACACTAAACCATGCCAAAATGAATCTGTCTTCAAAAATTTAGGGAAAAAATGGTCAGGTTTCAAAAATCTCCGCTAGTAATAAGCAATTGTTCGTCAATTGTAACTTTACCGAATTGGTTATCAAGATCTCCCAAAACACCAAAAAAACTATCCTGTGCAAACATTTTAGTAGCTGTCATTTTGGACTGATTGCTGGTAAATCTTTGACCAGCCCTGCCGGTTTTCTCAACATTTAATCGTCCTGAATTATATTACAATCTAATTTTTGAACAATAATATTTAATAAAATTGAAAAGCCCTGCGTGTTTGTTCCTTGTTTTAAAAAGTTCCATTATAAACTGTGCATACAGTTCAAGTGAAATCTGAACGATTTGCATTATAACCCGGGTTGAAAAAATATGAGAGTGAAAAAATTTCAATTTATGGAAAAAGCTTGTCATACAAATTCTGTACTTATTCAAAAGAAGAAAAAAAGTGTGAAAATAGCATGACCATCATGTTTTCCATTTATGAAATTGCATGACTAGCGTTTTTCTATTAATGGAACTGTATGACAAGCACTTTACCAAAGTAGGATACGCAGATGAGAAAACCAATAGATTAAACATGCAGATTAAACTAAGTTTTCAGATATGCCAAAAGTAAGTTAACTTCTTGACTTTCACGTAATATTTTAATTTAAAAAACGGAATTTTTGCATCTGGCTTTGAGGCTTCTATTTCAAAAAAAATGTGGCCTGTTTTTTGGACAGATTTGGGTATAAAAATTATTATAGAAAATTGAAAAATAATCATTCTAGCATCACAAAACACCTCCATTGTGACTTTTGAATTTTCTGTGTCAAACAACTGGTTAGAAACACATAAAATCATTTTCAAATTATAATCGGCCCTTAGTTTTTAATTTTGTAATATTTTGCGTTGTTTTTATAAGAGACCTGTGAAATAGGGGAAAAGTCTTAAAATTGTCATTAGCGGTTCTAAGTCAGGAGATTTTTGTAGTATCGTCACACCGGGTCAGCAATTTGAGAATTTCGACAACAATTTCACTTTTATTCATCAATGTTTTTCGCAAACGCTTCCCAGTGAAAATTGGTATGAAGAATACCTAAACGGCTCTAAACTATCCATAAAAATCTGTTTCTGGAGTTTTTGAGAATTTAACAGATAGACCTGGGGAGATTCTAATTTTTCTTCAAAAATACCCTGCTGTTTTAAATGATCAAGAAGAAATAGACACTTTTGTGTGCTATTTTCTTTTTGGAACCTGATCTAAACTACATTTTATGATTGGATAAATTAGATATTTTACCACTGTAAAGTATTTAATATTAACCAATCATGATCCATCAAACTAACAACCCACTTATTTGTAAGTGCTGGAATTACTTGTAATTTCAGCACCAGAGAGATTTGAATTTAACTTAGAAATTAGTTGACTCTCCAAGAAGACTTCAGCAGCCGCAATAAACCAGTATACCCTAGATCTATTGAGCCTAGCAGAGACTAGTTAAACAACCTGAGACTATATAGTATAAGAGTAAGATTAGGATCGGTATTAGACCAAGAAGTTGCACGAATCTATCCGGCCGAAAATAAGATAGCGTGACGAGCAGACGGTGTACCCTATCCGAAATTACTCTATGAGTTAACCACCTCGAAATTAACTCATCTGGTGCGACCATAAGTCTCGAACAAGACCTTAATAGCTTAGAATTAACCAAAAATAGATTAGAAATTAGACAAAACATTTTTAAAATGTTATACGACGATAATTTAATCTAAATGTCTCTACGACTCAATAGATCAGAGCCAATATTCCGAACGATAACAGAACTACCCGGAATTGCAAGAAGACCTCGAATCAGAGACGACATACGACAAAATAGAAACTTACCAAATAGTTATATGATAGTACGGCAAAAGCCAACACAAACTTTTATATTTAGAATTTTATTAGCAATGAATTTAGATTTTCATTTGCAAACATAAAATTTTGAAGTCAATCTTCATAATCATTTCAGGCGCTAAGACAAAACTATTAATATACAATAACGATTGAGAAAAAGATCTCAGATCGTTTTCTTAAAATTCTGCAGTATTATATAAAACATGTTTGGAAAATATTTATTGAAAATCAAAACAAAAATTAGTAGCATGACAATAAACTGTTAGTAATCATAAAATCATCAAATTGTCCCAGCTTCATCACCTAAAACATAACAGCAATCATAAGCTCACTAATATCATTAAAAAACTAAATCTTTTTCTTAAACAAATTTAAATCATTTTAAACTTAAAATCACCTAAATTTAAAACCAGATCATCAAGGCTTATCCTTGGATCTTAATTCATTTTCTATTTAATTAAATTTAAAACTTGAAAATCAAGGCCTATCCTTGGATCAAAAAGAACAATTTTGTTCTCCCCCACCCACTTAGCTAGTGTCTAACGACCTCAAACGTCGATTCACTATCCAACCCTTTCTAAAAACCCAAGACTAATAGAAATTTTTCAACAAAACTGACCATTCAAATTAGGATAAACAGTGAAGAACTTCGGTTATTCATCCTTCACTTGAACCCTCTTCAAGACCCAGGATAAATCTTAGACTTAGTAAGTTTAAAATAGTATCTAACGAACTACTCGCGTTCTAATTATACCTGAACCTTGTGGATCGATTTACTATTCTCCAACCCTTGAACACAATCACTACCCCCCTATGTAAGATTAAGTAAGTTAACACCTTAGCTTATACTAGCCACGAGAAAGTAAAAAATCATTCTTCGGAATCGATATACTTTTCTCTCCAACCCTGAACAAATAGAACCAGGTTAAGCTAGCCAAAAAATCGTAAGGACTAACAGATTAAGAAAATAGAAATCATCTAACAACTTTTTGCATCCGTCATCCTAAACTTTATGTCATTTAAAAATCTAGGAAACGAACAAATAATCGTTTTACACAACTGTGAAATAGATAACAAAAAATACGATCTTGTAATCACACCTCATACACAAACAGTTGGATATATTAGAACAAAACGACAAACACTAAAAAGAAAAATAATAAACAAACAAAGACAAATCACACGAAAAAGATTTTCCAAAAACAGAAACGCATTTTCAGAATCAGAAGCCAGCAATTTAGACGAACTTTATAAATTAAAAGAATCAATTGATAAAAATTGTCCCATTCACGATCAACTATATTTTTCCGACTCAGAAACAACTTCAAATTCATCAAAAAGAGGAAAAAGACGAATAAAAAAGCAATATAAACACAAACCAGTACACTTATATAACTGGAATCAACCAATTAGACACATCGATAATTACCTATTAACAGTCATTAAACGAAAAAATGAGCCAAACACACACTCCAAGTGAAGATAGTCCAGATGATGACGATATCTTCCCCATCCTCGTAGATGCAACCAATGATAGAGGACAGCATATATTTTGCAAGAATTTACTCCTAAATTTGTTTGAACCCGGAATCAGCCCATGTAAAACAGAGTTCCCAGATGTAAAAATCAAAAGACAAATTATTGATCACTATCTGAAAGATATATGTAATTTGATACAACACTACGGAATCTACACCATAGAATTCACCTCACCAAACCCGAATCACCGCAAATATGTAATTCAAACAGACGACCTTGATTTAGAATTTTCAAAAGTATTCTCAGAATATATAAAAAGCATACAATATCATAACTCACAAAGAGCAAACTCCATATTTACTAACGAAGTTTTTGCAATAATATATAGTTATATCTCAATATTAGAAAACGAAATCCCAATCCCAAATGTCTCACCGACAGAGACATCTAAACATATAAGGGTACGACATGAAATCACACTATTTTCATCTTTCCTAAATATAATTAAAAAAAATTTCACTAAAGATGAGGTTTCACAACATACAAAACATGACTTACAAAAAATTTTGGCATGGTTTATAATAGATTATTTCACACATAATATAGATTTAATTTCACAAGCAAGAAAAAATTTTAGACCTCAAAATTCAAACGATGATACCGCCATCACAGAACAGTCAGACTACATTTGGGACCCCGAATGGTCTCATTATGCATTCATAGATTTCCCACAATCAATCTCAACACAATGAAAACCTTAATGGAACTAGGAATCTCACTCAACAAGATATTTAGACACCATCACACTTCATAAATGAAGAAATTGTCCAAACAACAACAACTACACAACAAAGTATTTCACCGATACGTCCAAATTTAACAACACCAAGAAATACAAACACTTCACTAGCACAGGTAACCTTACAATCAACCGTTAAACCTTCGGTTGCTCCAAAATATTCACAAATGGATTACCAAACATATAGACCCATGACAATACCGTCAAAAACATGCACGCAGATCGTTCACAAGAAACAATTTTGCGGAACATAATTATAATTATACACATTCATCAAAAACAAACTATCCTCCACGAAATAATAATAATAATCAAATCAGATCTCGATATTGGAATAATCCAATGGCAACAACCAATTCAGTAAATTTTCAAGCTAATCCACATCCTCCACAGGATCATAGTGAAAATTACCCATTCTTTCAACAGAATAAAAATAAAAAACAAGCACCTCATCAAACGGATTACCTATCCTCTGATGATGATTATTTACAACCAGATATATTTGCACCATATACCCAAGAATATCGCGGACAAGGAATGCAGAAACCATATACACATCATAGAATTTTTTCTCCACACCAGATAGATACACAAAATCAACAACCAATACAAATGCAAAACCCAATTAATACACAATCTTTTCAACCAATTCAGCCACAAAACCCAATGATTACACACTCACATCAACCAACACAAATGCAAAATGAAATACCACTTCCATATTATCTGCAACAACACGAAATAACAAAAAATCAATTTTCAAATTTTTCACAAATGCCAAATGCAGCAGAATCATTACAAATGACAATGAATCCATACCTTATGGGTAGATCATCAATAACATCAAACAAACCATTAATGGAATTCACAGGAACAGACCCTGAATATTCTGTAGAAGATTATTTAAATGCAGTAACAGCAAATTTAATTTTAAATATAGGACCTGAACCAATTAATACGCCACTACATCAAAACTGGATACATCGACGCACAGCGTTGATACAGACAACCTTAGACGGCGCAGCCCAAAAATGGTTTTCAGTATTGCCTATAGAAATAAAATCAAATTGGAAGAGATTTACACAAGAATTTTCAAAAATGTTTGACTCCGAAAGAAACAAACAACAACAAAGAGTTTTATGTAATGAAATTCGCAGATTACCAAATGAAACCATCAAACAATTAGCAGTACGTATCGAAACACTAGTTCGAAAAGCATATTCATTAAATACACACGATTATAAAAACACAAAAATGACAGAAATCTTAATGATGACCTTAACACCTCAATTAAGGAAAATAGCAATAAAAAAGAGAGCATCTCATCCTTCCTCAATCCGAGAGCCCGATTTAGATTTTCGAAAACTAGTAGACAAGCTAGAGCAAGCGGAAATCACAATGAAACTTGAAGAAACAGAAAATCAGAAATTACAATATGTTAACCGAATCGAAACAAATACCACAAGTATCAACAATATACAGGAATCAGATACAGACCTTGTTGAAAAAATCACTGAAATACTCAATATTTATGAAAAACACCCAAACTTTAAAGGCAAACCATCTTTCAAAAAATGGTGTAATTATTGCCGACGATACGGACATAGCATTTCTGAATGTAGACAAAAACAACAAGATAATCAAAACAAACCTCAAAAATATAAAGAACCAAATAAATCATTCTATCAGTACTTGAAGAAAGATCAAAATCTACCGAACAAAAATGTATACAGCAACAACAGTTCAGGAAAACCACTTCCGAACAATACCAACTACACGAGAAATCAATCACCATATAACTCAAGTTATAGAGGAAGATCACCAGAACGAAGAAATACACAAAATTCGTCACAAAATTATTACAATAGACCAAATAGTCGAAATAACTATTCCAGATCAAATTCAAATACAACACGATTTGTTTCTAGATCTAATTCCCAATCAAGGAATAGATACTATCCAAACAATCAGTCACGAAACTCATCATATAATAGGAATAGAAACTACTCCAATAATCGAAATAGAAGTTATTCAAACAATCGAAATCAAAATTACCCGAACAATCGATCAAGGAATAACTCATATAACAGATCAAACTATCACAGATCAAACAATAATTATCAAAATAGATCACGAAACAATTCACAAAATCGACATTCAAGTTATAATAATCGTTATAGAAATTATTCCCAATCACCACACAGAAATAATAATCATTATAACAATTCCAACAATCGCCACAGAAGTAGTACACCTAAACATCAAAGACGTATAAACCAAGTACAATCAAATCCGGAAACAACATCAGACCCCCCAGGTATTGATGACACAGTAAATGACGAACTACAACTAAATCAAATAAACTATGGATCATCAGATTCAGAAAGTGAAACAGAAAACACTACCTCCATCAATATGATAACAGTCGAAAATGACTAGGAACCTATTATATATGAACAACCTTTTCCATCACACATATATGAAAAGCAATTAGAACTCCTTCACAATTATTATATTGAACCCATACATTCCACACAAACAACACAAGAAACTAGCGAAATCAACACTACAAATAAATCCAATGAAAATGACAAAACAAAATGCTTGAATACAAATCACATCTATCAAAATATACAAAAAGAACAACCTAAAGAAAAAATTTGGACAATACCATTTCTTTTAGAAAGTCCAAGAAACAAAGAATTTCAACCACCAGATCTTGAAATTGATTTTCTAATTGATTCAGGAGCAGAATCAAACATAATAAACATTCCCACATGGAATGAGATAAAAACATTACACCCAAAATTAACACCTCTTGAAACCTCCAGTAAACTAGCAACAGCACAAGGATCAACATTGGTAAACTATGGAAAAATTCAATTATTTCTTCTCCCCACAAGAACAATGGAGCAGAATAAAATTTTAAATAAACCATTTAAACAAATATTTCATATCACTGATATTAAACACAATATCATAGGAATACCATTTATCTCTAAATATATACCAACAACCAACATCTTAAACAGTAAAATACTAATCAAAGATAAATACACAAAAACAAAAGACACATCCCTAACATTTTTCCAAAGATTAAACAAACAACCACCATTCTTTTCAAAATTTTATCCAATATATAACCAACAAAGAAAACACCTGAAACCACTATCAGGAAACATATATAATTTTTCAATAAAACAAGTTCACCAATATGATAAAAAACAAAATAAACAACAACTCTATATGTCAGACTTTGAATTCAAACCTATCCATAAATTTTTCAAAATCACAATCTCATCCATAAAATATTTGAAAAACTCGAATTCAGATATTATATCTCTACATGTATACAACAATACACCCTATCAAGTAACATTACCTTTAGGACTTTTAGGCTATTGCGAAACCAATGCTACGATATCACCAATACACGAAAAAGAATATCGCGTAAATAATATACTCCAATTATTAGATATTTGTCAATCCACAATTCTTAATGAAGAATTATCCATAAATAATATAATAAGTAATGAAAAGAGAAATACAGACTATTTCACAAAAACCCCATATTTCAAACCTACATTCAACATAAGTAACTACACAGAGACTCAACAGAAGTTTTTAACAATGTTTAACTTCCAACACTCACAAATAACACAAGACGAATTTGATAAATTAGCCAAACAGCTAATAAAATATTCATCAGTCTATGCAACATCCAAATTTGATGTTGGCAAAATCAGCTCATCACTACATCTTCCATTAAAACCTGACGCAGTTTTCAAAAAACAAAGAGCAAGTAAAGTACCAATTCATTTACACGATAAAGTGAACAGATTACTTGATATTTTAGAACAATACAAAATTATATCACCGGTAAACTAAGAAGAACAACCAAAAGATAACACATTTATCAACCCTGTTATCATCCTAGCAAAAGGAGAATCATTAAAAATAGTTCTAGACGCTAGATACCTTAATTCACTAATAGACGAATCAAAATGCAATTGGCCTATTGAACCAATATAAGTTATTTTTAACAAAAATAAACGGAAAATACTTTACAACCGCAGATATGAATAGTGCATATAATCAAATGCCACTAGATGAACAATCGCGACGCTTAACACAATTTGTTATTGGAAATCAGCAATATGAATTCAACCGCCTATTCTATGGAATATCCATAGAACCAGCAGCATTTTCAGCTTTTATGAGCAAAATTTTTAGACCACTAATACTCAAGAAAAACGCAATCACTTATTTAGACGATGTTTTTATGCAATCACAGACAAAAGAAGAAATGTTCAATGTTTTAGAACACTATCACAAAATACTTCAGAACGAAAATCTGAAGGCCGCCCCCGATAAATCACACTTCTTTTTAACACGAGTTAAATTCTTAGGACATAATATAGAAAGAAAAACAATCACTCCATTAAAACCACGCATTGATGCTATTCAGAAGCTCCAACCACCAACAAACAAAAAGAAAATCCAAGAATTCCTTGGAATGTTAAACTTTTTAAGCAAATATGTCTATAAAATGCAATTATACCTAAGACCTTTTTATAATATACTTAGACAACAAAATAATTTAGAATGGAACACAGAACATCAAGCACGATTTGAAGAAATTAAAAAACTCTTAACTGAACAAATTTCGAATACAATTCCAGATCCAAATCAACCATTCTATGCAATGTGCGATGCTTCGAATTTTGGCATCGGCGCAGCATTATTACAATCACACAATGGTACAAACAAAATGAACCTTATATCAGCAAATTCTCGACTATTCACTCAAGCAGAGCTACGACTCTCAACTCTAATGAGAGAATGTACAGCCATAATATATACACTAACAGAATATGATTTTCTAATACTTGGATCAAAACATCCAACAGTTCTATTTACAGATCACAAACCAATCATTTTTCTCTTTACACAAAAATCCAATCCAAATCATCGAGTTTATAGATTTCAATTAATTCTAATGAAATTCCCAAACTTACATATAGTTTGGACAGCAGGAAAAAATCTTGCATTACCAGACACATTAAGTCGAAATACAACACCTGAATTACTTACACGTAAAACTACAGTTGAAATACCCAAAAATATAAAATTCTACCTTGCAGAAAATGAAACATCACCCCGACTAGAATGCAAATATGCAGTAAAAACTGACGTTGAACAATCACAGATAAATAATCTACAACACTTCCCACTTTCTTTAGATTGTCAAAATAACCACTACGAAGTTGATCTACTTGGAACATCAACTTTTAAACCAATTCCATATTCACAATGGATAAAAAATAACACACAACAAAAAAGAGTAAAACAATACCCACATAAAAAAGACCTTTTTCCATTAATTGAAAAAGAAAATCTAACTGATAAAATAAAGTTATCAGGACCACAAACGAACGATTCAAAATACACAATAAATCAAGTTTTTGACCTCCATGACCCACTTGATACAATTCCTTTATCTAAATTAGAAAATGAAAATATTTTTCTCCCCCCAACAGATAAAATTACAATTATCAAACTCTTGACCCAAAAACAATATCAAAATCTTGACCCAGTAATTAGACAACTAAAATCATGGCACAAATATAAAACTAAACCCGTCAAGGCAGATACAACTATTTTAGGAAATAAAACACTCCTCCGATATTTTCGAAAATTTAATAATACAACAATTAATGAAAACACAGACCTTCTAGAATACCAATTAAATGAATCTACAGTTCCCTGTCTCCCTCTAAGTATGATTCTTATAGCTTTTAATATTTCACATACACAAAACATTAAAGGACACTCTGGATCAGAGAAAACATATTCAAATTTCATACAAAACTTTTATTTTCCAAATGCACCAATTTGGATAAAAGTACTATGCAATGATTGTATAGTATGTCAGCTAAATAAACCTTATCCAAATCAAAAACAAATAGCTCAAAAACAGTATAAAATTCTACCTTGCAGAAAATGAAACATCACCCCGACTAGAATGCAAATATGCAGTAAAAACTGACGTTGAATAATAACAGATAAATAATCTACAACACTTCCCACTTTATTTAGATTGTCAAAATAACCACTACGAAGTTGATCTACTTGGAACATCAACTTTTAAACCAATTCCATATTCACAATGGATAAAAAATAACACACAACAAAAAAGAGTAAAACAATACCCACATAAAAAAGACCTTTTTCCATTAATTGAAAAAGAAAATCTAATTGATAAAATAAATTTATCAGGACCACAAACGAACGTTTCAAAATACACAATAAATCAAGTTTTTGACCTCCATGACCCACTTGATACAATTCCTTTATCTAAATTAGAAATTGAAAACATTTTTCTCCCCCCAACAGATAAAATTACAATTAAAACTTTGAAACAATATCAAAATCTTGACCCAGTAATTAGACAACTAAAATCATGGCACAAATATAAAACTAAACCCGTCAAGGCAGATACAACTATTTTAGGAAATAAAACACTCCTCCGATATTTTCGAAAATTTAATAATACAACAATTAATGAAAACACAGACCTTCTAGAATACCAATTAAATGAATCTACAGTTCCCTGTCTCCCTCTAAGTATGATTCTTATAGCTTTTAATATTTCACATACACAAAACATTAAAGGACACTCTGGATCAGAGAAAACATATTCAAATTTCATACAAAACTTTTATTTTCCAAATGTACCAATTTGGATAAAAGTACTATGCAATGATTGTATAGTATGTCAGCTAAATAAACCTTATCCAAATCAAAAACAAATAGCTCAAAAACAAGATTTTTAAGGACAAAGTTTGTACTTTAACCACCGTATTTAATTTGATACAAAAGGACCAATTTCCCCCTCATCCGAAGGAAACACCTACATTATGGTAATTGTTGACGCATTTACACATTATGTAGCACTTAACCCAGTACCACATTGTAACGCTTATTATGCTTACACAACACTTTATGAACACTGGATAGCTAAATTCGGACTACCAGAAGTTTTAGTTACAGACAACGGTACAGAATTCATAAATAATGAAATCATCACAATATGTCATTTATATAACATCAAACACAAACCACGTACATCTCACGCACCTTGGACAAACGGCTTAGTCGTCGGTATGAACCGTTCACTACAAGAATATCTTAGATGTATCATCAATGGAAATGATACAAGATACACCGAATGGTCAGCAGATGTAAAACTATTTCCCTTAGCATATAATTCACAAATCACGACAACTCTAGGAATGTCACCATATGAAATGGTTTTTAATCAAAAGCCACGCAAACCGATTATGTTTACAGCAAACTCTCATAAAAATGCACAAAGTTATTGTCAACCGAATAAAGACTCAATTTGTTATAACCTACCTCTACACACACACGATGAAGATCATTTTCATCACCCACAAATTCTTAAATTAGCCTCCGGTACACACACCGAATGGATTTTAAACAGAGATAAAAAACACAATGAAATTTACCAAAAAGTAACAAAAAAGTTGTTACAAAGGCAAAACATTAATGAACAAATAAATTCACGCTTTACACCAGCCTCCGATTTAAAAATTGGAACATTTGTTTTAATACCCAATTTTAACACTCAAAAAGGAATTTCTAAAAAATTACAACCCCTTCGTAAAGGACCATACCAAATAATTGCCAAACCCACTGATGTCACATATAAAATCACCGACTCAGAACAAAAAGAAATTGTTCAACATCGAAACAACCTATTACCTTATTACCCAAAAGAATACGCACTACGTGAACTAACTCAATTATATTCTTTCACAGGTTTAAAAGTTATTCAAAATAACCCACATACGGAAAATAAAACAAAGGAACAACATGACAATCACCTCGAAAACCAAAATAAAAAATCAACTACAACGAAAAACAATACAAAAAAGCTAGATCAAAATACACCACAAAAAGAAAAAAAAAATAGGAAAATGACAAAAAAATAATACCCCAAGAACAAATCGACAAATCAGAACATAGAGAGTCATCACGACTTAGAAATCAACCACGTAAAAAGTATAAAACATTCATTCCACAATCTAAAATATTAAAGAAAGTCGAATTTCAAAAACAGCTTTAATTTTATATTTAATAATTTTTGCACCTCTGAAATATTTTGAACTTTCATTTTTCAAAAAAAACATGCTGATAAACACGCAACGATTCTAGTCATAATTAGCCAATAGGATTCATCCAATCCGTCACCTTCTCTAACTCTAATACAGATCAACTAGACGAACGATATTAAACTCCAGGCATATCTATAACTATAACTTTGCGACCTCCAGGTCAAAAATAAGCAAACCATTCCAACTTGACAACTAAAATAAATATCAACATAATATCATAACCCTCCCTTATCTAATAAACCAAAGATCAACAATATTTCCCCAACTCAGACCTCAAATACCCTCCAAACAAATATGTTAAATTAGCCTAAAGTAAAAGAACGACCATTTTAATTAGCCTAAAGTATAAAAATCTCAAAAATACCCCAGATCATTTGACAAATAAAAATAAAGACAAAGAAGACCTCCCGATCACCATAAAATTTGCCCCCAACAATTTTTCACAAAACTCGACCCACTCGTCAAAAAACCAATAAATAATTCGACCACACTTGAAAATTGCCTCAAACAACAAAAAATATTCGATCGAGAAGCCATTTCTTAAATGCTCTTCTCTCGACCAGTTACCATAATTCTAAACATTCTCGCAAACTTTTTCACAATATTTAAACTTTTCATCATATTTCTTTTTGATACCTTTGAATCTTTTGTAATAATCTTAATCATTTTTTGCAATATTTTTTTAATTTTCTATTCCATATTTGAACTATACCTCCAGCTTTCAAAAGCTATTGACTATATCCACAGGTACGATTCACAAAACTTATCTAAATGATACGAACCATTTTTAGTAGAACAGATATTTTCTTACTATTTGTAATTTTTATAACATTTCTATCATCTCTCATCTTGACAATATGCAAATGTATAAAGAAAGCAATTATCACATTCGCCCTAGCAACAATCCTCCTAATTCTTTTTCTAGAAGAATACTACAATAAACATAAGTTTTTTCACTAAAAGAATAGATCAAAAACCATCAAAAATTGCTAACCAACAATCACACAGTCAGTCTTCACCGACATCATCCCAGGAAAACCCAACAGCACCTTCAATTACCCAAAACCCCCAAACATCTACACGATTTCCTTTCAAGATAACCCATATACCTTTGAAGAACGACACGCTCGCTTATCAGAACCACTAGAACCAGTTCAACGACAAGCACCTCTAAGTGAACCAACATATAACTTATACCCAACATTACCACAAGAATTAAGTAGAATACGAAATCCTAGTCAAAACCAAAACACAGTCGAAATAAATAGACAAATTATACATCCTCGACGAAACAGAAATTTTCAAACTCCCCGAGTTCATTTTGATATACCCCAATCCCCATCACAAAGTACTCCAGAAAACCCCATCGGTATATTACCAGAAACCCCTACGCTTCTTTCACAACGTAGCACCTCAAGCCTACCATCAGATTACTTAGGTTCAACACCAACATCTGAACAAATACGTGAAAATCCCTTTAACCCTACAAACCAAACATCACGACTACCATATTGGACAACACATTCATTCACACAAGGTGAACCAAATTTAATCAATGATCCAATAGATATTTCTACGGATACAACAACATCCTCATCACTACCAGAAACATTATCATTACCATCAACACCATCAATCAGCCAGATTTCACCAACACCTTTTAACTTCAATTTCCCAAATAACCTCGACGCTAGATACCGAGAACAATCATCAACAAATATTCCTTTAAGACTAGACTGGAATACATTCACAGCACCTCCACCATTATTTGGACAACACCCAGAAAGTAACCGACTCCACAACTGGGCACTAAATAGATTACAGTATAGACAAGACATCCACGAAGACATTCGTGCTCATAACATCCAAATACTCCAACAGATTAGTCTACAATTAAAATTTGAAATCACGGTTAAATTAAACAACATTACTCAACATCCCTATCCATTAAATCCACCAAATATAACAGCTCAATCCCTACCACCACCATTTATAACAACTGAAGTAATATACAAATACGACAGATATACCAAAAAGACAATTGGTTACATCACATTTTATAACCCATACTCAGGATTATCATACACATGTATATTCTAAAAATATTGATTTTTCTCCAACTCTTTTTTCTAGTAATCTCCAATCAAAACATAAACCCTTCCCCCCGCACAGGACCCCAAGATTTATTAGTAACACATTACGATTGTGACGAAAACGAACAAAAAACACTACACAAATATGCAATAAATCAAGCATCACAATGCGAAACAGAACCACAAGCCATAGAAACAACAAATGTAATAGCGACACTTTATTCAAAAGCCCGAGCAACAACAGTTATAAGATATAAATTCACAGCAACATTTTCTGAAAAGAAAGTACATTGTTCACAAGTCTCAAATGGAAATAAAAACCGACTTGACCACGAATCATTCTACCAGAGTAATATAGAACGACTTTTACATCTCAATCCCGAAGATTGTAAAAACGAGTTACTCAGACTAAATATCACAAAAAATAAAAACACAGATAGAAATTTAGTGTATTTCCAAGTTTTTTCAGATTCTGTACATCAAGCAGAACTTGAAAGATATCAAGGACATATAAAACTAGACGAAAAATATCCATACAACGGCGCACACGGAAGATTAACTTATGACATACACGATAAACACTGGATACCACATATTGGTATAAATAACCCATCAAACTGCAAAGCAGACACAAAAAATAAAGGATATCAAGAAATAAGGTTTTTCGATTGGAAAATACAACTCGAAAAAATACAACTCACACGCGATTTATCAGACAACACAATGATCTATCAAGGAATTAGATTACCTTGTAAAAACGATCAAGGCTATTGTGACCCTACAACACGAACACAAGCAACAATTGTTTGGTTCCCCGAAGACACATGTACAACATTTCAAGTAGCAAAAATACACGCTCGTATGATAAAATTTCACGAAAAATATTTTATACAGTCCATTTCATATGAACAAGTAAACACATCACGAAAACAAAGTTCTAATTTTAGGAACATACACAATATAGAAAATAAATTGACACGTTTCCAAAAATATCAAGAAACAGAACTTGCATGTAAATACAGAAACCCACTTCACAAAACACAATACTCTGAAATATTAGTTGAATACGAAAAAGGATTCGACATGACCACTGGAAAAAAAATCGACCCATATGCCACAGGTCATCCTCCAAACGAAGGAACATCATATATACCAGTTAATTTTCAAAAAAGTAAAGGTCAACCTGGTGGTTATCTAAAGCCCCATGACACTAGAAGCACACGTTTACAAGAACTATCACTAATGAATAGTACATATTTCGGTAATATCCACTATGATATTCACCTAGATATGAAATTAGACTACACAATTAGCCGCATTTTTCAAGAAATGTCACTCTCTGAATTAGAAACACTTCACCAACTATGCGAATTAGAAAGAACACAAATCCTACAATCACTTGCATTAGCAGTATTAAAAACACCCTACGCAGGATATTTATTATCAGGCAATAGATCAAATTTTTTAGACTATGAAGGAAACATTTTATGGTTTTATACCTGTACCAAAAAAGTATCACCACTATATGTTTTTGAAGATAAACGATGCTATAAAAGAATCCCTATCTTTTATAAGAATAAAGTACACTTCGTTGACACACTTTCAAGACGAACCTATTTCTGGGATACCGCAGTCCCATGTGGATCAGAAAACAGCCACAATGTAGTACAACTGAACCCTGATGAAGATAAATATTACCTTCCTACCCCATATCCCACATTAATGCAATCACTCAAAAAATTTTCACCTGAAAGCATTAGAGCTATTGTTCGAAACCCAAATATTGACTTACAATCAATTGGAATATATTCAAAATCCGATATACAACATCACATTAGAACACAACAATTCCAAGAATTATTAACACAAATGGACACTATACAAAGACAATCAATTGACCAAAACTTACGCAAACTTGCCGAAACAGCAGGATTTGCAGATATTTATACACAAGATTATAGCGGATATTTTAAAGACATTAAAGACTATATATATCTCAACGGTGAAAAATACCAACCACAAGATATCTCACCTATAAATATTTTTAGATTTGTTACACTCAAAAATGAAATTCTTGATTTTCTAGGATGGCCCTATTACATCTTAGAAAAATTAACTATTTTTTACGCAATGTTTAACTTTATAGGATTTCTTTTCTCACTCTTAAAAGAAATCTATAATACATGCGCTATACACACACAAGTAAATAGACAAGCAAGTGTAGCACGCATCTTATTTGCAGGATTTTTTGGAATTTTTTCATCATCAATAAACAAAATTCTTTTAGACGCACAAATAAAAGAATACAACACAAAAATAGCAACAAGACAGAACACATATGACGAAGAACATAACAATGTAGACATTACGCCTACAGCACCACAGTTACCACCCCTACCACATAACCATCCATTATCACTAGTCCCACGAAATTTTCGAAATTTAGCAATAACACATAATCCAAATTTCAGACCAACCATATCACAAAGTCCCATTCAACATATAATGACACACAATTCACTAGATGAAAATACATATGAACAAATCATAGAACAACCACATACAACTGCTTTTCAGTCTGAAAATAATAATTTTTTTAGCCCACGATGAGCCGACAACTTGGATCCCTACACCGCTCAAATTCCCACCCAACCAACCTCAACACTCCAATTACAATAATTCCACTTTTTGCTTTCCCGCCACCCGATTTCCCAACCAATAATATAACATCAGGCATGAATTCAGACACTAATTCACATATCTCAGTTTTATACTCCATCTCACAACTCAATAACCCAGATATTGAAACCCCTGATGAATTTGCCGACTCTGAACCATCTCCATCCAATAATTTTCAAACCAATCCCTCAGTTTTTTCGAAACCCCCTTTTCAACCAATCCCACCGTATAACCCACTCCCATCCATTTCTACACCCTCCTATGCTTCACAAGTTACCCCAACCTACTCTTCACTTCATTCAGATCGATCATCCAATTCTCCAGACACCCCCCAAATCTCCCAAGAGCTAGATAATTTTATCACCTTACAACAACAACCCTTCCACCTTGACACCTCAACTATAAACCAGATTCAACCATAGAATCATCAAACCCACCTACCCCTACACCCTCTTCAGCTTATACCGCATCATCAGCACCATCATCCTCATCCACCGAATCATCAATTAGCACTAATAGAGCTTACCGCACTTTCAAAAGAAAATTCCCAAACCATCCATTTACAACAAAACCAGGAATAGCCCGTGAATATATTAATCACCCAAATCACACTAACACGAGAGAATTTTTAGCAATCACCTTACCTTCATTTCCACAGTATACTTTGAACACCCCTAACGACACTAACAACACACGCAGTTTTGTAGATGAACACGTTTTAATGCCTACACTTCAATGGACATCATATTATCATTTTACTAACCCCCTTTGCCTACCTTTATCTAACACTCACATCGATATAGAACGAAATAAAGATATGCTATATCGACTCACTACACCACTAACACATAGACAATTTACCTACATCGGATATAAAAAGTCACTAAAAACATACACTGCACCCCGAGCTAACGAATATACGCTAGAATATTACGATCATAACATCATCCGAACTAACCAAGACCAATTTTTAGATGATGATCGCTTCGCTAACCCACAAATCACAGAAAATTTTTTCATCAAAACACCATATGTTTTCACACTCAATATATTTGATCGCAAATTCGACCACATCATTTCTGAAGCACTAACCGACACACAAGCTTACGAAAGTTTTAAAGAAAGATTTCAATTATTTTCACTAACCTTTCATTTCCTTGCACCACATGAACGAGATTTGCACTGCTCACACGACATTATGTTACGCACTAAACAAACCCACACATATACATATTACCGCTTTATACAAAATCACTTTGACCTACACACTCCATCAAGACAACCACACCATCGTTTTCAATTTATTAACTCTAAATACACATCACCATTTTTTCTTAACTTCACATATTGCATCAAAGATACTAACCTTCACGGTATTCTTCGCAATTATGATCCCATAACCCAAATGTATATTTTTTGTCCCATCACAAAGACCTTCAACGCAGAAGAATCCAGACCCTTCCTTATCCCACATGAATTTGTTCAACCTATAGAAATCCCCATATTAGAATTCATCCACAACACTAAATATAACCACAAATTATATAATCTCATCCAAAACACACCTTATGAGTTTGAAGTTGGCACTGAAGAACTAAAAACCATTAAAGCACTTCAATTGCTTTGGCCACTGCTTCAAACTAAAAACATCATTCGCATACTAGCAAAGTTACTAACAAATTCCGACATAATCCACGACATCTTCCCCCACGGTTTTTTCCCCGACGACTAACAGGTAAGTATAATTTATACATATTCTTAACTAATAAATTTAAAATAAAACACTAACTATTCTTTATCCATGTTTTATTTAGATTTTTAGTCTTCATCTCACGATCATCTGCAAAATACAATAAAGAAAAATAAAAAATCGAAAACTTCTTCAAATTCTTCAAAACTCTATTAATATTTTACACTAGATAAATTCAATAAAATTCATACCAATGTAGTAAATTAATTTATAAATTATTTCCCTAAAAGCAGTAATTCAAATAATGATGAAAATTTGTAACTTAATTTTTCCCCAAAACTAGCAGTAAAATTGAAATTCTATGTAGTAAATTGATAAAACGAAAATGCAGTACTAACCTTTTGATATTTCATTTACTCGCACAAAAATTCTATCCAAACTCGCACAGCTCGCCCACGAAGAATTGTTTAAAATAATGAATTTCAGTTTCAAGTTTTCACACTCAACAACTCTAACACACGATAACAAGTTTCAAACTTTCCTTTAACCCGGTTGGAAAGGAATTATAAACTAAACAAAACTAACCAATTCAGCTTACTAAACACCACAAATCATAGAATAACAGCATGACTAAGAAAAGGAAACTAACGGTACCCAAACCGGATTAACCCAGTTTAAAACTGGATAATTTATTCTTTTGAAGACTATTATAAAGTCTAAGAAAGAAATAATAAAACACAAAAAAGTCGAAAGACAAACCCATACCAAAAACAATTTGATTATTGAAAAAAGGACAAAACCAACGAAACATAAGAAAAACCACAATAAACCCAACATAAAACGTTATCACATAACAGGACCTCTCACAGAAACCGCACGAAATCATACTCCCACTCCTGGCCTAACCCACCAGAGAGGACGTCCTGAGCATGCTCTATAGCCGGCCTAACCCACCGCGCTACATCCACGCTTTGTGACCACACTCCTATTTTTAATAAGAGGTACTCAAGGGTGAGTAACTCTTCAAAATAACCAAACTAAAACAAAAAGCTTTTGTGAAAACAACTAACCAAAATCATAATTAAAACACCAAACTAATAAAAATTTTATAAAATGTAAATTATACCTTGCAGTATATAGATCAGCATACAACACCAAAGACGAACATCCAAAGACAAAATGACCCCACTACACTCGAAAAAGAATGGCCAACCACAATCAATATGCCGCCCACAATCACAACTCAAAGGATTTAGAGTACGACTTGACTTCGCAGAAAAGGACTTCATTGAACTAGACCAATGACCACCTCGATGTTCAAGTATACGTACAGATCCGAGTAACCAGGCATCCCCTCCACGCACAATCTCCACGCCATTCCCAGACAAGGTCAAACACAAAGAAGTTCTCTACATGAAACGAAAAAACCTGTCATAGCCAACCATTCTGAAATCAGATTTGAGTTTGTTGCGAAAACCCAGTCGTTGTCATGAGAAGACACAACGATTGAACCTGGAACTTCTCTAACAAGAGAACCCAGACGAAATATGATGTTTGCCAAAAACCAACGTTCATCATCCATCATTTGAATTACAGAAAGACTATTCTAAAAAACTCTGTAAAACCCGGATGGGTGAAACCTGATCTAAACTACATTTTATGATTGGATAAATTAGATATTTTACCTCTGTAAAGTATTTAATATTAACCAATCATGATCCATCAAACTAACAACCCACTTATTTGTAAGTGCTGGAATTACTTGTAATTTCAGCACCAGAGAGATTTGAATTTAACTTAGAAATTAGTTGACTCTCCAAGAAGACTTCAGCAGCCGCAATAAACCAGTATACCCTAGATCTATTGAGCCTAGCAGAGACTAGTTAAACAACCTGAGACTAGATAGTATAAGAGTAAGATTAGGATCGGTATTAGACTAAGAAGTTGCACGAATCTATCCGGCCGAAAATAAGATAGCGTGACGAGCAGACGGTGTACCCTATCCGAAATTACTCTATGAGTTAACCACCTCGAAATTAACTCATTTTGCTGATAATAAGTTTAAATTTAAATTAGTCCTTCTGTGGTCTCGCTGTAATATGTTATGTACGTATTTTTGTTATTCTTTTGGGTAGTTAACTGTGGTTATGGGGATGAACGTGTTCGTTTGCACTCGAGTTTTTGCAGAAAACTGCAAAAATAGAGCAAAAAATTATAAAAAAAATCAAATAAATTGAAAACAAAAATGGTATTAATCGATTATAATGGGTTTTAATGGAACTTTGTTTTCAAAAATAATCGATAATAATGGACTAAAAATCCTTCACGTTGTCTAAATTTGTCACGATTAGTGATTATATAGACAACGTTTTATGCTCATTCAGATGCTCATTCGAGGTAGGGAAAAGGAAAAAGAGTCCTATTTTGCAAGATTCTTCCAAAGGAATGCAAATCTTGGAAGTTTGTCTTCTCCATTCATAATGCCAAACCTGGTAATTTTGCAAAAAAAACTTCAAGATTTAAGTTATCAGGTTTTTTTTAGCTGTATGCTGTCTAAAAAAGCCAATTTAACTAGAATTTTTAAGAATCTGTAAAAGTTCAAACATTTGCATAGGTCTTTTTTAAGATTGCACAACCTTGCAATAGTTTTAGTGATCTCAGTTGAGAAAAATTGACAAACATCGGCTAGAGACGTTCAAAAATTATGATTAGCTCTTCAGATCTCTCATTAAATTTTCATTAGACAATCGATTTTAATGAAATATATCGGCAAAAAATTTAACCCAAATGATCGATTTGCAAGACCCAATTACCATGAAAATGGCTTTTCAGGAGGTTTAAATCTAGTGTTTTCAATAATCAATAATCCATTATAAACCATTTTAATCTTTTATAATCCGTTTCTTACTTTCAGAACAATCAATAAGTTTTGCTGTAGATTTTAAATGTTTACTCTACTTTTGCAGCTTCATGTTCAATCAGAAACCGAACGAGCACGTTCATCTGCGTGTACACCCAAAGCGTTCCGGAAACGCCCTTAGGTCCACAACTACCCCATGCACCCCTCCTAACCATAACTAAATCCTTTCACCCTCACAACACCATCGCCTACTTCACGTTCTCAGTCCCCTGTTCAATTCCTTTTCACGCCTCCCCCTCCTCACCATTCTGATCATCCTTCGTATTTGAGGGTTTAAATGTGGGGACCGGGTAATGTGTCAGGGGGGTAGCGTGGCACACACACAAGTATATATGAAAGTTGATCGGAGGAATGAGAGTAGAGTGGGATAAAAAAAACATGAACATGCAAGAGGGGGTTTAAGCAATGAGGGGGGGGGGGGGGGGGGGGGGTAAAAAGAGGGAAGGGGTCACTCACTTGAAGGGACAAAAAATAAAGGAGGTAAAAAATTGGATTATGGAGGGTAAAAAATAAAAATGGTCAGCAAAAACAAAACACTTAAATTGTGCATCAAAAAATTGTGAACTAAAAAATTGAAAACAAGATATCAATTTTCAAAGCCAAAGTGAATCTCACTTTATCTAATAAAACGTGTGCTAAACCAAAAACAACTGTCAAATTTGAGGAATGAACCGAAGAGGAATGATTCAATTACGTTAGTGGAAATCAAAACTGAAGCTAAAATTAAGATAATTTTTTCCTCAAACCCAAAAACTGAATAAAAAAAGAAAGAAGACTGCCTGAATCAGGACAGAAACTTTTTGAATGTTTTTTTTTTGAAAATCATCCACCCTACACACTTAGTAAGTTCAAAGTTATGTAATTTGCTCATGGCAAAGTATTACATAGACCAAAAAGCATGCCTCAAACCAATTTGAAACTAATTCTATTACGAATCAAATGTCCGCTTACCCGTTGATAGCACGAAATAAACCACACGTTTATTATCCCGAATTTGCCAGCCACTTTGACAGTTTTTACACCCCCAAAAATTATAAAGACCTATCTCAAAGATTCAAGTTTGAGTCCAAACGTCGAAAAAAAATGCATCAAAAAATTCAGTCCTAATTCTAAGGAGTTTTTCTTCCGATACTTTTGTGTCTTAAATTAACTCAATTTGAGAAACAACAACTCAAAAGCAACACAACTGCTCGTATCAAGGCGAAGCCTTAAAATTCCGATGAACAAAATTTAAGAAAAAATAATCATTGCGAGGCCAAACTGTGCACTGGATAGGCGCACAATTTTGTGTCTCTATGTTCCTGGATTCCAGAGACAAGTATTTAAACATGTTAAAATTTTGTCAAAATGATCAAGGAAAAAGAAAGAAGAAAGTAAGAACAAAGGGGCAAGTTTGGTGCGGAATCCGCTTAGAATTCACAAAATAAACAGTTTGGCCTCGTAATGATTGATGAATTTTTCAAAAAAAACTAGTGAAAACAATTGATGAAGTTTTCAAATGTTTTGCATATAGCAAAATTATTATTAGACCAAAGAGCATGCCTCAATCCAATTCGGAACGATTTCTAAGTCGGATTAAAGTTCCGCTCACCTGCTAATAGCAAGTATATCGCGCATTAATTGTCCGAAATTGGCAATTTTTAAGCCCCCACAACTTTACGAAAACACAAAAACAGGTGAAACATCTTTTCGAATTTGAGCCCAAGACAACAGTACCTTCCGAATTATATGAAAAAATCCGTCAAAAAATGCTGGTGGAAAAGTCAAGTTTTTTGTCTGGAGAAAAAAAACCTCACCGAGCACGAATATTTTGTCACTTTCATTGAAGGTCGGAACAAAAAAATTAAATCTTCTCATGAACAGCGCAGTTCTAAAATTAGTGTTATGCAGTGCTGATTCGATTTATCCGGACAAAATGATTAAAACTTGAACTTATGAAGCCGTTTTTCTTAAATTGGGTTGTTTTTCGACATTAAATGATGAAAAACAATCTTGCTTAAAAATTTTTATATAATATTTAAACTAAATAAAACTTTTAATAGTACAAAAGATTAATTTGGCCATTTACTGATAAAACTATCTTGCTGCAAGCTTCTGATGAAATTCAACAAAATGTAGGAAGGGTATAATTTTCTCAGCTTTCTATAAACATATTTTTCTTTGTTTGATACCCAAAAAATGCCATTTTTTTTCAATATAATACAATTTTTTTTAAACCTTGTACACATAGCTTGGGAGGTTACACCTTTCTTAAATTTAGATTGGGCTACATATGGGGCTTGCAGTGATGTATTTTTGTCAGCAGATGAAGAAATACGTTTGGAGTAATTAGGGTACATTTTTGGGCCCGAATTTTGCAAAACAAAGAATACCATATTAATTCTGTTAATGTTCTAGATAAAACTGGTTTTCATCATTTTTTGTCCCCAATTTGAGAAGAACAGGGTTTAAATTCCAAGTTTTATTCATTTTGTGTGGATAATTTGAATCAGCACAGTAGTTCAGAGATTATTGATTCCAGAAACTTTTAATTCTTTAACTGATGTAGTTTTTGCGTAATTTGGTATACTGTTCTTGAATTTTGCTGACACATTGGTTCACTGAACGCACCCACCTGGGCGGTATGCAACAAAAACAGCAAAAACAATTCAAGAATACTAAAATAATAGAAGTAATTGGCGTATGGAATGCAAATCTGGCAAGAAGTAAACGATGTATTTTCTTTCACAACTTTTGCAAGGTTGGCATTCAAAAAACACTTGATCATAGGTTTTATTTGTTTAATTTGGAGTTAAATATTTTAAAAGTTTGCTGTCAAAAAGATGAATTTGCTTAAATATATTTTTTTCTTGAATAAAAAATATACCAAAAAATTAGGAATTTCGATTAGGAATGAAACAAATAATTTCAAAATTTGTGCCGAATCAAAAAAAACTTCATCTTAGGTTCTTCTGAGATTTCGTTTAGGAATGAAACAAATAATTTCAAAATTTGTGCCGAATCAAAAAAACTTCACCTTCGGTTCTTCTGAGATTTGCAGAGAGTGTTATAGACGGCCCGTATATTTGCTTAACGCTTGCTAAAATTGAAAGCAATGATAAATAAACTGCGTTTTGAATTTTCTCTTATCTTTTTGCTTTGTTCTATAACAAAAAAGGAACAAAAAGTTTCTGACTATAGTTTGAGAGAGGGAAGAGAAAATATGAATTAAAAGGATCAAGCACCATTTTAGAACTCAACTACACTGTTGTGTTTGTGTAAAAAATTGAGCTGTCTTTACAATGCACAACGGATTAAAAACCGAAACACAACTGAAGAAATAGAATATGTTTATCTTCTTAACCTAAAACACATAAACTCAATGGAGCTGAACTGAGAAGAGTTCACATCGATGGCAATGATATGCATTGGATCAACACAAGGACGAGCAGGTATAATCAGGAGGCCATCATAAATTGAGAGACAGAGGGAAATTAAAGTGATTGTGGGCGATAAAAAGCAACAGCCGAAACCGAACGAGATAGAAACGAATGGCGAGTTCCCCAGAGTGGTTATACTTCCCGCAATCTCAATTTTTGTGCGTTTCCCAGTGATTAAGATTCTGTCTCTAATTTTGTGCACAAGCTAGGCGAAAACATCATTCATAGGTCTGGAACTGGAACTACGATACAGTCATAATCTAGTTTAATCGGACCCAGCAAACAAAGCTCCCCGTATAAAAATCTGGAAGAAGTTTGTTACAAAGTTTTTATAATTTTACATGTGCAGCCATTTTATTATTTCTATAAAAGGGTTGCAAATCTAAGAATAATTTTTTTCTTCCAAATTTTCCGTTTAGAACTTGCACGCTTCATGCAGGTTTGTTTTTATAGCTCATTCACCAGCGCAATTTTGCAGTTTTTGAAAAATGAAAGGCATGCAATTCCCATTATGTTAGGATGCTCGTCAGACAATTCCCTTAATGGAAGAATGCTAGTCATATAATTTCCTTTTATGGCCAAACTATTTCATTATGGGTGAATGCTAGACATACAGTTCCCATAACATTAGAATGCCAGTCATAGACTTTTTATGCAACTTTTTAAATGTATGAAACTTATAGGCATGTTTGTGAATTGTATGACTAGTATTTTTTGTCAATCCTCAATAGTACTAATGTTTACACGGGTTGACCAAAACTTCTTGTCATATAATTTCCATATATGAAAAACTTCTTACCATACAATTCAAACAATACAAAAAACTGTATGAAATCTCTATGATAAAAATTTTTCCAAATATGAAAATTTATGACAAGTGTTTTCCATAAACCAAAATTTTGATTTATTTTTCTAATTTAATTTCTGAAAAATTTTGAGTTGTGTTCGTAACCGAACCCAAGTGACAAAGACCTTGTTTTACCCAAAGCACCAAAGGTTGGACTGTCTTGCATTTACATTGCATACAAAAGAACCTGAATTGTCTTAAAGCTGTCTTTCACAAATGTTATAACGAAAGTAACAAACTTTTAAAGTTTGGCAAAAAATTTCAAAGATGATAATTTTCAAAGATTTTAATTATCCATGGATTGATCTAGGCATACATAAACATGCCATACAAAATGAAGGAGTTGTTTTAAAACAGTTTGAAAAACTGAAAAAAAAACTTTTGTGTATCTAGGAATACGTTATAAACACAAAAATTAAATTTTGCATGCAACAAAAATTTTTTGGAAAATGTTTGTTTGTGTAATAAACTTCTTTTGCGGTTTAGTAAAAAATTTAAAAAAATTCTGGGGCCAGTTCAAAATTACCTTGGAAATTTTTTGTGTCGCCATCGAAAAAATGCTAGTCATACAATTTCCGTATATGGGAATTGTCTGTTAAGCATTTTTTCAAAAAACAAAAATCTCGTTTTATTAAAATCAAAAGCCGCAGAAATTAGTTAGTATCTTTTTTTCAATCATTTTATGAAATTGTATCAAAATTGTATGACAAGCAGTTTTCCATACACTTGATGTATGTAATTGTATGATAAGCATTTTCGGTGTATGGAGATCAACCCGGGTAATTGGAAGTTATAAAAATTCGAGGTTTTGAGAAATAGCGATTGCTCTCTATTGTCGATCAGAAGTTTTTTAGTTACCCCCCTCTTTGCCCCCCTCTCACAGGTTATATACGTTATTTAAAGCACCAAGTAAAACATTTTGGGCGCAGCAACGTTTTGAAAAGAACAAATTGCCTGCTTCAGTTCAAATTATTAAGAACTTGCTTGCAGGTTACGCTTTAATAGTACAAAAAATATAGAGCGTTAATTAACTCAATTTGAAGTATATTCGTCATAACAGTTCCTAATTCAAAGCATTCTAACTAACTACGTTCGATAACACAAAAAACTCTTTTATTTAAGCTTCAGACAACACAGTTTTCTAGATGATTTGAAAAATTCCGCCAGAAAATTTTTAATCTTTGATAAGATGTCGAAAAGTGACTGTGGAAAACAAAACCACCCCAAGTATACAACACCCGCATTTTGTCAAACGTCGGAGGGCAACATAGCCAATTGTAGTTATTCTTACATCAAATGAAATTTATTCACTCCCTAATGTCAAATAATTGAGTTTAATCGTTTTAACTTGAAAAAGATGGTAATTTTACTCACCAGTTTTGTTCCCAATCTTGTGTTGTCGAAAAACAATTAATGTATCTAGGATTACGTTATAAACACAAAAATTAAATTTTGCATGCAACAAAAATTTTTTGGAAAATGTTTGTTTGTGTACTTAACTTCTTTTGCGGTTTAAAAAAAAATTTTAAAAAATTCTGGGGCCAGTTCAAAATTACCTTGGAAATTTTTTGTGTCGCCATCGAAAAAATGCTAGTCATACAATTTCCGTATATGGGAATTGTATGTTAAGCATTTTTTCAAAAAACAAAAATCTCGTTTTATTAGAATCAAAAGCCGCAGAAATTAGTTAGTATCTTTTTTTCAATCATTTTATGAAATTGTATCAAAATTGTATGACAAGCAGTTTTCCATACACTTGATGTATGTAAATGTATGATAAGCATTTTCGGTGTATGGAGATCAACCCGGGTAATTGGAAGTTATAAAAACTCGAGGTTTTGAGAAATAGCGATTGCTCTCTATTGTCGATCACAAGCTTTTTAGTTACCCCCCTCTTTGCCCCCCTCTCACAGGTTATATACGTTATTTAAAGCACCAAGTAAAACATTTTGGGCGCAGCAACGTTTTGAAAAGAACAAATTGCCTGCTTCGGGTCAATTTATTAAGAACTAGCTTGCAGGTTACGCTTTAATAGTACAAAAACTATAGAGCGTTAATTAACTCAATTTGAAGTATGTTCGTCATAACAGTTCCTAATTCAAAGCATTCTAACTACCTACGTTCGATAACACAAAAAACTCTTTTATTTAAGCTTCAGACAACACAGTTTTCTAGATGACTTGAAAAATTCCGCCAGAAAAATCTTTAATCTTTGATAAGATGTCGAAAAGTGACCGTGGAAAACAAAACCACCCCAAGTATATAAAACCCGCATTTTGTCAAACGTCGGAGGGCAACATAGCCAATTGTAGTTATTCTTACATCAAATGAAATTGATTCACTCCCTAATGTCAAATAATTGAGTTTAATCGTTTTAACTTGAAAAAGATGGTAATTTTGCTCACCAGTTTTGTTCCCAATCTTGTGTTGTCGAAAAACGATTAATGTATCTAGGAATACGTTATAAACACAAAAATTAAATTTTGCATGCAACAAAAATTTTTGGAAAATGTTTGTTTGTGTACTAAACTTCTTTTGCGATTTAAAAAAAATAAAAATATAACTTTAAAAAAGTAATTTTGCTCACCAGTTTTGTTCCCAATCTTGTGTTGTCGAAACTTTATCGAATTTGAGAAACACATATTTGATTTTTTTTTCGATTGATTTTAGCCGGTTTTTTAATAGCACCACCATAGAAAATTGTTGAAGAAGAAATCAGTGTATTTCTGTCATACTGCCAGAAAAGCGTGAACAAAAAAAAACAATACAACAATACTAAGATATAATCTATAGATATATACTTATGGAGCTTTACAAATAAACAACCAACAAAACAGCTGGTATATCATTGTGAATTGCTGAATGTTTCGACTGCCTATATTTCAGGGCCAATGAAAAAGTTTATCTAAGTTGACCAAATAAACGAAAAGTTGACGAAATAATCGAAAAAAGATAGAAAACCATTTTTTTTTCTAATCCATCAGCCCAGGCGTAATCTACAAAAGGATTTACAAAGCCTTTCATATACTTTTAACAAGACTGCTCGTATCAGGACAAAGCCCTGAATGTTCCGACTGCCTTTTAAGGCCAATGGAGCAGTAATAACATGGAAAATTTAAAAGTAATAAAACAAAAAAATAATTTTTTTTTTCTGAAAAGTTCAAGATTTTTTGTACAAACCTCCCCCCACACGCCATATTAAGTAAAAAAATAATAAATTTTTCTCGTATTAACAAATCAATTATGGCATATAATCTTCCTTGAACCAATATGGAACGATTTATATGACGGATTAAATCTCGCTTACGCGTTAATAGCGCGAAACATATCGCGCGTTAATTGTCCCACATGGGCAAAAATGTCAATTTTTAAACCCAATAACATTACAAAAATGATCACAGGTGAAATATCTTTTCAAATTTAAGCTCCGAAAAACAATAGCTTTGAATGATGTAGAAAAATTCCTTCAAACATGGCCTTTTAAAGAGTCAAAATTTGTCTGAAGAAAAAAAACCCACCCCTAGCACAAATATTCCGTTACTTTCTTTACGAAAGTCAGAACAAAAAGACCGAAAGTTTTGCCTTAATTCAATTTGGAACGCATTTTTTTCTCAGTAGAGTAGAGCTCATGGTTTTTTATTTCTCAGTGTACGGTCTATTTATATACACCCAATCTGACCCTATCTGACCAAAGTAACGGAATATTTGTGCTCGGGGTGGTTTTTTTTTCTTCAGACAAGGTTCGACTTTTTGACGGAAATATTTTGTTCAAAAGGTATTGTTGTCCTGAGCTTAAATTTGAAAAGATATTTCACCTGTGATAACTTTTCCTTAGGTTAAGAAGGTTTAAAGATTGCCATTTTGGCCATTTTGAGACAATTAACGCGCGATATATTTCGCGCTATTAACGCGTAAGCGGAGATTTAATCCGTCTTAGAAATCATTCCAGATTGGTTGAAAGAAGCTTATTTGCCGTTGTTGATTTGTTACAAGGAGCAAAAACTATTGTTTTTTGCTAGCAGTCTTGCTTCGCCTTGATACGACCTGTCTTGTTTCGTTAACCTCAGTAGATCTAGAAAAAAAACAGTGGCTCTTGCTAGTAATTACCCGGGTTGACCAAAAATGCTTATCATACAATTCTCATAAATGAGAAATTTCTTTTCATACAATTCCATAGGTACAGAAAATTTTATGGAATTTGTATGAAAGGGGTTTTCTCCATAAACCAAAAAGTTGGTTTTTGTTGCTTCATTTATTTTCTGACAAATTTTCGGTTGTGTTTGCAACCGAGCACAAGTGACAAAGACCTTGCTTACTCAAAGCAACAAAGGTTGGACGGTCTTGCATTTACAATGCATGAAAAACGACTTGAATTGTCTTCGAGCTGTCTTTCACAAATTATATATAAAAAGTAAAAAGCTTTTAATTTTTGGCAAAATTTTTCAATAATGATTATTTTAATTTTTTGAATTTTCATATTATCAGACATACAAAAACACGCCATACAAAAGAAATAAGTATTATAGGTTTTTGAAAAAAATTTTAAGTGAAAAGAAAAAAGCTATTATTATCGTATCTAGGACTATGTTATGCACACAAAAAAATAAATTTTGCATGCAAAAAATTTTTTTTTCGGAAAACGTTCTTTGCGTACAAATTAGATTTGCGGTTCAAAAAAAAACAAAGCTTTGGGGCAAGTTTTCAAAATTACTACTGAAAAATTTTTGTGTCGTATATGGAAATTGTATGGTAAGCATTCTTCTCAAAAAAATTTTCAAATCAGTTTTTTTTGTCATCACTGTTCAACTGTTCTCAAAAAGCCGCAGAAATGTTTTAATTTTTTTTCTATTGTTTTTCGAAAATGTATGAAAGTTTTATGACAAGCATTTTCTCCAAACACTTGATGTATGGAATTGTATGATAATGATTTTTGTTGGGTGGAATTGTATGATAAGCAGTTTCGGTGTATGGGGGTCAACCCTGGTAATCATGAGAGCTAGCCGTTTGTTAGAGAAATTGGTATGCTCTGAAATACTTTTCAGCCTGTATTGCACAGTTTAGCGAATGAAATATGCTTCATTACAAATCTGTATTTAACAGTACTAATATTGCACCACAGAGTGTTTCCGGCTCATGACTCATTCAAGCATCCGCTCAAAAAATGGTTGGACTGCGTCGTCTTCTGCAGGTGCGTTCGAGCCATGGAGTCTCTTATTACCGACAAGTCCGCGAACATTTCCGGGAGACTAAAAGAAAAACTTACGCCAAATATTTGTTTAGCTGATTGGTAACAGGCATGGAGACAGATATGTTAGTAATTTGTCAGAGGGTCGCAGCAAACATTTCTAAAAATGACAAATTATTGAGGTCGTTACGATTGGATAAATAACTTCGTATAAAGCAGCAACATCGCTCAAAACACAGCGAAAAAAACACGATAACACTGTGAAATGATGTGTTTAACTAGAAGACAAGAGGCAGGTTAATAAGCGCATCTAGCAAACTGCAGGGACCTAGAAGACAATTGGATTGATTGGTGTAGTCTATTGATTAGAGTCTATGAGTTGTGAGTTGTTGTGTGTGGGATTATGGTAATAAAAAGGGATAGGGATTATGTGATTGGAACTACACTGCAGAAGCTACTGGGATGAGTGCTATTGTGGGATAGTATTCTGTCTGCTGCTGGGGATAATCTGTAAAAAGCAACTGAAGAGATTCACAAATGGGAGGAGAAGGAGCAGTGCAACATCAGTTACACAGGAGTCAGCTGTCAGAATAGTGGCACAGTGTGTGTGTGTGTGTGTGGGGGGGGGGGGGGTGACTATGG
Source organism: Symsagittifera roscoffensis (assembly GCF_963678635.1). NCBI lineage: Eukaryota > Metazoa > Xenacoelomorpha > Acoela > Convolutidae > Symsagittifera > Symsagittifera roscoffensis. The sequence continues at coordinate 1,349,959 of NC_087066.1, forward strand.
TGTATGGATGTGAGAGGAGGGAGGATGTTGATAGTAGACGAGGGTTGAGATAATTATGTGTTATGTTATGGAGCACACACTATGATGAAACTAAGATGCAATACATTAGGCGATGGAGAGTAACAGAGTGAATAAACCAATCAACTCTGTCAAGACCGACTAGCAATAGGGGGGAATAAGGGGCAAGATAGAAGGCCAAGTGAAGGTCATGTAACTGGTAGGGGGTGGGGCAGTTATGCTTTAGACGGACCAGATGAGCTGCTCAGTTGAGGGCCTGAGTGACTGACAGTGTGATATGACAGATGAATAACTAATCCAACCATCTTTTAGAACAGCAGAGGATAGTGCAGAGGAGGACGGGAGGGAGAAACAAACTAGCCAAACAAGTGTAGTCTATACTGAGGTTGATTTGGGGTTTGGGTGACATCATAAGCGGACTGATATAGTTATCTGTCTGAATAGCGAGAGATGAGACCCAACAAAGAGATAAGACTGGAAGTAGAGAGAGAGAGGAAGAGATCAAGTGAATGGAAAATGGAATAAGAGATCGAGGAGAGAGAAACAGGCAGTTGTAACGTAAGAGGAGTTTAACGCGAGCAATGAATGAAATGGTTTTTGTTCATCTCACAGTTCGCTTTGCGAGTCCAATCATTGAAGCGTGGCTTGTGCGCACTTCTTACAGGAGTAAGATGAAAGGAGCCATAATGGAATGGGTATTATGGAGAGTAAATGAGAGAGGAAAGGGGGAGGGGTGGGTCTGTCTGTAGGATGTAATGGAATGGTCTACCGGCGGAGTTGAGTGCTCTTCTTACGCATAGACGGTATGCACTCGTGTTAATAAAGAGTAAAAAGCAGTGGCGATGTTTCTCAAATCATTTTGAATTAAATGTATGGCTAACTAACAGACATCAGTGTGTCCATTTAGTGGCCCCATCAATGACTGTGGTTCAGCCGAGCCCAACAGTACTTTCCACTCCAGTCTGCTAAGAGTGGTTCAGTTCAAGTTCAAGTGTGTGTCCCTCTGCTTTTAATTTTGGATTATTAGTGAATTTTTAATGTTACAGTGGCAGAGTGGGTTGGGTAATTGGCATCCCCGTTTGGAAGTTACAGAGAATAAGAGATGGATATTGAAACAATGACCAGCAGGCCACTAACAGAATAGAACGGCTAAAAATGAAAAACAAAATGAGAGCAAAAAGTGGAATTGACGAGGGGTGAAAATTGAGGGCAGAGTGAAATTGAATATACGAATGGAGAGTTGAATGAAATAAAAAATAATCGGTGGCTGTAAAACAGGATCAGAGCAGAGCACGCCCGCCCTCCCTTCTGCTCCTTGTAGTTGTAACTGTATGGTGTGTATCTAAGTGACGCTTTTAATCCAATTACTGGCCACAAAAGAAACGCTTCCTTTGTTCTCCCGGCCTCAATAGATTATCCCACTTGCAGGTTAGCAATAGATGTCGGATAGAAACAGCCCTGCCTGTCTCCTTATACCTCGCCCTATGCGCCACAAAACCCAACCAATTCCCCCATTTCCCCCATGCTTCCACGGCCACCACTGCTATCCCCCCTCCCTCCCTCCCTCCCCACCCTGTTATAGCAGCACCATTAGGCGCACCCACCTTCAAACAAGGGACACCATCAACGGGTAGTGAAGTGAGCAAGTGTCAAATTGAATTAACGGCCAAAAACACTCCAATTATTCAAATCAGGCAAAGTGAGGCCAAAATGGAGGGTACGGACAGTTTACATTCTAATCTCATTGTTAGAATGTCATGCCATATTATTATTGTTATTTGCCACATTTACTACATATCAATGGCTGAATTACACGACATGTGTTTTTGTTTGCATACAATCAACATGGGGATATTGATAAATGGATTGGCTAAATTGCTATTCAAAATATCACACCTACACGTCCGTGTCCGTTCCTCTCATCTCCTTGCCCCCCCCCCTCACCTTAACCCAAACCCAATTTGTAGCAAAGTTTTATAAAATAAAAGCTGTTTATTGAACTTTATAGAAGGTTATGAGCAGCATAGCAATCAATCAGGTGATCTCCGAAATAACTCATTAAAAGGCGAAATGTGGAAATGGGGAAAGAGGGGCAGGACAAAACATGGAAGACATCACAGATCATATTGTCCCTCTGGAGCAATGAAAGTAACTCTGCACCAATCACTAGCAGACACTAATGGTTCCAGTCGACAACAATCAAGTGGCACGAGAGTGACATGCCCAGTGGTCTCAAAACCGGCAACGCTCCACTCCTCCTCTAATAATTGCCGGCTGGGGACAAGTATTTTTTGACTTCAATCAGGAAGGACGGGAAGGTTGCAGCGAGCAAAACTTGCAATATTCAATCCTATTTCAGAAAATTCCTACAGAGATAAATATTTTGTTACGGTTGTACTTGTTGGGCAAAAAATTTCATGCCTGATCCCCCAAAAATTACAAAAAGTTTATCATTTATGACAACGCAAACGCCACACATAAGCGACAGCGTGCTTCTACCAAACAAAACTAGCCAACTGACAGTTGGAATAAGAGTAATGACCGCAATGAAACTGAAACAAAAACGGACTTGTTTTTTTTTCCAAAAAATCTTTGAGCTCTTTGAATTTCTAGGACAGTTTTTACAGGACACTTTTCGAGAACCCAATTTGAAATCAACCCAATTTGCGAAAACTGGATCAGAAGGCAAAACTTTCATTTCGCTGATAATTAATTTCCTCTTTCAAAATTAGAAAACGATCACGTTTTTCGTGACCTTTACAATTTTGCTGATCGATAGGAGAGTTTGCATTCCTTTTAACAATAGAAATACACTGAAATTTAAAAGAAATCACAAGTCAGACCGCGAAAAGTCAAAAATGGGTGTAAACAAGTTTTAAGACTTTCTCCTGAAAAAAAAACATTGCAATAGAAAAACTTGAAAAATCGTTAATTTTACTGAAGAAGCGCAGTCATTTTGCAAACTGAGACAAGTCTGGGAAACTAGTTTTTTATAGTTGTTTTTATGCCTGACTTCACCGTTTGGATGTCAAGCTCTATATGCATGGCTAGATAAATTTGTGACAACCGTATGCTCAAAAGTAAAATCTCTTTTTTCTTATTTCCTTCGAAATTTTTCGTTTTTTCCTTCAATTAAGAGTTTTAAAGGAATGGGATTTAATTGGTTACAGCAAAACGTATTACGATAGAAAAAAAAGAAAATTTTTAGCAAAAGATTTAAATAATATTTTTAATAGCTAAAAGTTTTGTGGAAGGCTAAACATTGTAACAGATTATGGTCGAAATATGGTATTCATAATGATTTGGGAGAACTCAGAAAATCCGCCTCCCCCATCAAGAAAATCATAGATCAGCCTCTTGCTTTTCGTACACTTTTTGAGCATGCTTGCAAAACTGGCCAAACTCGGCCAAGTCAATGTGGTCACCAAAAGAAATCAACAACTTTAATTCTATCCTATAAACAGAAAAATTTACATTTTGCTGATAAATTTATTACACAGCGCTAGTGCATGTACGAAGTCAGCGAAAACTAAATGTCTCATTATTGTACCGACTTTCGATACGAAAGTAACGCAACATTTGTGGTCGGGGTGGGTTTTTTTTTCTTCAGACAAATTTCGACTTTTTAACTAGCGATTTTTGACGGAATTTTTTATATCGTTCAAAAAGTTTTGTTGCCCTGAACTCAAATTTGAAAAGATATTTCACCTGTGATCATTTACACCTATCTGACCAAAGTAACGGAATATTTGTGCTCGGGGTGGTTTTTTTTTCTTCAGACAAGGTTCGACTTTTTGACGGAAATATTTGTTCAAAAGGTATTGTTGTCCTGAGCTTAAATTTGAAAAGATATTTCACATGTGATAACTTTTCGTCAAGTTATAGAGGTTTAAAGGTTGCCATTTTGGCCAATTAGGGACAATTAACGCGCTGTATTTTTCGCGCTATTAACGCGTAAGCGGAGATTTCATCCGTCTTAAAATTGTTCCAAATTGATTGAAAGAAGCATGTTGCTGTTCCGACTGTCGGGATGTTGCTGTTCCGACTGTTGGGAAAGCAACAGAAAACTGGTGCTTCCTGTGGTTCCTACTTTCGAACTAGCATTTTGACAGATTTTTTTCCACAAGTAGACGGAATAAGCAGAGCTTAATTGCCTTGACACGGGCTTTCGCGTTCTTTTTAATTTGATCAAACAGATCAAATGGCGACGATGCTTTCAAAAATTTGAGCATTGTTCTTTTTTCGGTCTGATTGGGTCAATTGGCGTAATACACAACCTTGTAAATATACGTATTTGGTCTGAAAACTGACCTGTTTAATGGTCGAGCGTATATTGAACGTGACTGCAGTTGCCTATGATTTCATAGAGGAGAAATGCTTCAACTTTAAAAAGCATTCATAAGCAATTATCAGCCATGCCGTTCATGTCATCTGCATGGGTGAATGGTTTTTACGTACCTTACCTGCAGTGGAATGAGATAGCAGGTACCGATTGGCGGGATGGTTTCTGAACGTGCGACTGATTCACTGTCTCATTCAGTTGCAGTTGGCAATAAGGCTAACGAAATAGTCTTTTGACTGAAGCTGATAATGATGGCGAAAAGAAATCAGTCCACGGAGCAAAGAGCAACAACGGGATATATTTTGAGAGGGTGGTTTGACTGCAAATTTCAGATAATAAAAAAACTGAGATATCAGCTGGCCAGCTCAGAGCGAGAACCAAAACACTTCTGGAACTAAAAGAGTGAACTAACTTGAATTAAGAGGAGTCGCAATGCAACACGAGATGCAACGCTGGCTTAGTTTAAGTTGTGATCGGTGGTAATTAATATGCGGATAACAGATTGAGGCCAGACGAGGGAACTGGCAGCTAAAACTGGGAATAATGAGTCGTAGAGTTTTGTCACACCACTGAAGGCATCATTGTTATCTCAACGGAAGATTGAACTTGCGTCACTCAGCGTATATGCATGAGTACTCTTGTTTGTTTGTTTGCTGGCGCATTCATCCCAGTCTTAGAGGCCGGATTGTAGCTCTGGTTTCTATTCTTGTGTCAGATTGGGGGAGTAAATAATTCAAAGAGTCTCCACACAACGTTTAACTCGCCGAATTTATTGTGGCAAGGCTAGGAAAAACAGCAGCTGCTAAGTATTTATTGTTTTTGTGGATGTTGGAGGTCGGGAGGGGGGGGGGGGGTGTTTACTTTGTTTAGTGTTTGTTCACGTGTAGTTATCCAATCTACAATCCCAGCATCGGAATGCTCTCCTTGGCTCAACCACCGCCACCACCAACAGCAGCGGCAGTCGCAGTCGGAGGGGTATTATGACTATAAATAAACGACCTCAAATATCCACAGATTGTAGCTCCCTTTGTCTCCTGCTGTTTAATCTACCATGGCACCAGAACAAAGCTCCATTGTTTTTTCTCTCTTTTCTATTGATGTGTTGAGAGGAAGGGTGTCCAATTGTAAGTATAATGGGCGGAGCAGCATAGAACAGCATCAGTTTCAATGGAAGCTGTTTATGTTTGACATATTTCACATGGTTTCCTAATTAAGCTCATTCATACAATTCAAAATTACTCAGAGTAGGAACTTGACAGTTTTGGATATAGCTAGCCAACTCTTAAATCATTTCATGAAGAAAAAGTCAAAAAGTAACCCCCCCCCCCATAGAGTACATTACAAAAACTCAAAATCAATTCAAAACCATTTCGATTATGTCCTTATACTGAGCGGATTGATGATTGAAATATAACTGCAAATAAAAGTATTTCAGTGATAGATAAAAAACAAAAACAGTTGGCTTCAATCAATCGCAATAGGAGTGCAACAGAACAGAACATCGGATGAACAAAGCAATTTTTAAATGAAAATGCACTCTGGAACTATAAAGAACAGATAAAACCAAATACTTTTTCATAAATCACTACACAACGAATAGCAAGTGCAAAAAGGTGATATTTAAAAACATTTAAATTGAATATCTTCAGTAAATCTTTCGTTTCATACAATAGTAAACCTTTCTATTTGCCGAAATTCATCAGAACATTTCTTATCTAAACGGTGTAAGGTAACAACAGTCCTAAGGGGCAAAGATTGAGGCGACCACAATGAGCAGGTCTCTTCCAGAGATTCTTTTCATTATCTTTATATCTTTGTAATTTATCCAATTCAATTTACCACTGAATTTCTAGAACTTCCATTTCATTTGCTTTGCCGTTTTCTGATAACTGAGCAAAGATCGGATTTTAGGAGAATTGATACCTCATTTGGCCGTCGTTTGATGAGAAAAAGAAATCATCCATTTCAAGAAGCATCCAGGAACAGGGTTGACATTTACTGCATTTTGTGGTTTCCAAAATTTTAGCAAAGCGTAGTTTGCGGAAATTGATGAACCTTTTGCTCAAAAAAGCGTCCTTTGTTTTTATAGATCACACTTTTATAAATGTTTTCAATTCTGCATACAAAACTCTAAAACAGTGATTGCAATTGCTCCTTCCCGAAACTTGAACAAAGTTCAAACTAGTTTCTCCAACACTTTTCTATCAGAGCTAACTATGACACTTCATTACAATTTCTGCTATTTTTCCCAGTTTCTTTGTTTGAGAAGACGGATCATGAGCTACATACCAAATACTTTGTCTTTATTTATGCCCTGTATTTGGAGACGTTTCTCGATCAATCCCTTCCGGAGATGCGTTTTTTTTATTATACTTTCTTTTCAGCTTTTTACTTTTACTGAGCCTTTTGTGAATATTTCATGACCCAAGGCGTATCTATAGTTGCTTGCCATACTTAGATTATCTTCTGACCCAAAAAGTCCTAACTTTCACCTAGCATTTTCAAATTTGGTGGTATAATTTTGTTGAGCTTGTTGCTTTTCACTAGAAACTGATATAATTTTTTTTACTGATCCCGATCTTTTTCTACCACTAATTTTTCACTTCTTTTGTCAGCTGTTCTTAAAAGAGCAAAACTAAGATGCAATTTTGCGAGTTTCGTTGACACGCTGTATTATTTGGTAACCATCCAGAACGTGCTTCTGTTTCACGTGGGTTTCCTTTCTTCAAAATTTCGTTTTTTTGAAGTTCTTATCTGATTGAAAAACATGGAGCATGTAATGTTCTGAGAGTTCATTCAAGCTAAAAGTTTTCAGTAAAATCTTCAGCGAAAATTTTAACAAAGTTACCTGATCGGCTGCAGCTGAACAAAAATTGATCTGATTCTTGATTTACTGCTGTCTCTCTATTATCAGTTCAAGAATTAACTGTCAAAACGTGTCAATCATGGTAAGTTTTGGAAGAAATTATTCAAACCTACCCATGAACTCAACGCTTTATATGTCGATTGCCTCATATATATATTCTAAATTTGTCGAAAAAAAAAAATGACTCACAGAAAATGATTAGTGATTCCAAACCATTTTCACTCAAACCATCTAATTGTAACCTTTTGTTTGAAGCGAGAAAAACTCATATTAATTTCTAAATTTATTTATTTCGATTGAGCACTAAAAATAAATTTCCTAAAATTTTTTCTCAAAGTTTTTCTCTTGTCAACAATTGAGTTTATTATCTCAAACTATTCTTTTTTGCCCTCCTAATGGGTCGTGTATTTCGTTAACAACGTTTTCTGAATGGCTCTTTTGTTCGCCATATTTTTTCATGCTCAGTTTTTACTTGTTGATTCTAACTTGCAGCTCTTATTTTTCACTTTTTGACAAGTGTTTTTTATCCCATGCAAAAATACAAAGTTTTTGCAAAAAATTCAAGTGTATGCTACGAATGACTTTTTTTGTCGTTGTTGCTGCGTTTGAAGCTGTTGATTGACCAGTAGGTTAAGGCATGATTTGTATATCCGATTTGTGAGTCATTTGTATGTCACAAAACAAAAAAATGTTCGAATGATCACTCAATTTTATGTCTTGTTCGCTTTATCTGAGTCTGAATGGGAGCAATGTGTGGGAATGGGAAGCTGAATTTGATTAAAGTTTCGTTCAGGGGCGGATTTAGGGATTTTTCTGTCAAAATTTTCCAAAAAGTGCCCAGTAACGGCCAGAAAATTTGCCTGCGGCGCAGAAGGATTGGCCAAAACAGCGTCTTGTTAGTGCTTTAGGAGAGCTCGGAAAATAAATCCGCCCCCCCCCCCTCGAGAAAATTCTATATCCGCCCTGGTTTCGTTATAATAGCACACTTGCACCCCCCATCCCCACCACAAGCTATCCTTGAGTTCCTCACTAGCTCCTCACATGTTGGTGCTCATATTGTTTTTTTAAATGAAAAGTTGAGCATTTCTCACTGATAGCACAGTTTGCACGAACACGAACGACAATTGAAAAAGGACAAAAGAAAAAGATTTGCTTGACCAAAACATAACACACTTTGTTGCCTTTGTTATTCTTTCGCCTCTGAGTGTAAGAAGAGCATCTTCCGTCATCGCTTCTTTTCGGTTTCTTTGTGAGTGTCTTAGTCAGTCAACAGCTAAAGAGCCTTTACTAAAAAAGGTCTCAGTTGAAACCAAAGATTTAAGCAGACAACCGACTACCCCTCTGCCTCTGAGGTAACGAGTAAAAACGTACACTAAAAACCTAAACAAGACTGCTCGTATCAGTGCGAAGCCCTGAAGGTTCCGAATGCCTTTAAAAGTTCATGGAGCACTGAAAACATAAAAAAATTAAATGCAATAGAATGAAATTAAATTTTTTTTTTGAACTTGAATTTTTTTAAATGAAAGTCATCCGCCCTCAAACCATAAAAAGTACAAAAGAATAGATTTCGCTCCTTGTGACAAATCAATTTGTGCAAATAAGCTACTTTCAACCAATTTGGAACGATTGCTTGGACGGATTAAATCTCCGCTTACGCGTTAATAGCGCGAAATATATCGCGTGTTAATTGACCCAAATTGGCCAAATTGGCCATCCTTAAACCCCCATAATTTTACGAAAAATGATCATAGGTAAAATATGTTTTCAAATTTATGCTCAGGACAACAATTTTTTTTGAATGATATAAAAAAATCCAGTCAAAAATGGCTAGTTAAAAAGTCGAAACTTGTCTGAAGAAAAAAAACCACCCGAGCGCAAATATTTCGTTATTTTTGTATCGAAAGCCGGAGCAAGAAACAGCATCAAATAAAATTGCTGGTTAAAACAGCAACTTTTTGCAAATAAATTCAAACATCCATCTGCGCCTGCGCTCATAGCAAAATGAGTGCATAGATCAGAAATTTTAGCGCTGAAAAAATACAAATAAATATATCAAAATCTGCAAGATCTGTTAAAGAGAGAAAATGCTTCTTTTTTCAGAGGCCGCACGGTCAAAAGTTTACTTTTCGAAAATTATAGTTTTTAGTTAGTTTTTGCACTTGATTTGTTTCTAAGGTCAATTTCACATTGACAATTTTTATTTGTTTTTTTTTTGTGAGAATTAAGGACACCTTGCAACAATCCGGTGTCGTGAAAAATGTAATGCATTGACTCTGCCAGCAGTTTAGTCCCAGCCTCAGAACCTTTTGATGGGACGCTAGATTGACAGCAGGGATCCTTGACAGCAGGGATCCTAACAACTTTATGAGTATAACATTAGCCAGTTTGTCATATTTTTTATTTGATGAAATTGAAACGCTGCAAATTTGTTTTCCCATTCACAGATACATTGCTGGCCTTCTTGTTTTTCATATGTATTCACAATTTTATTTCAGCTCGGTTTTGTTTTGATATCAAATTAATTGCTCAGAATTGGTCATTTTCTTCAAAAGAAAATAATTTTTCAGCAAAAATCTTAGCTTTGATTAATTGCAAGTGTGATTTCGTAGATTGAAAGACTTGAAATATTGAAAGTAGAAAAAAATATATACTGTAGAGCTTTTGTTGGGTAGAAAGCCTTTCATAGCAATAGGTTTGATCGCTAAGCCCAGTAGAGGAGCACAATTTTTAATTGAAAAGTAATGTTGTAGTGTCTGGTACTTTGTTCGCTAACAAAAAAAGGGGGCTAAAGAATTGACCAAAATAAAGTCTTAGTCGCAATATAGGGAGTGAGTAGTATGTCATTTAGGTATGCAAACATTCTCTAAGCGGTTATTTGTTGTTCCGACTTTCGATACGAAAGTAACGGAATATTTGTGCTCGGGGTGGGTTTTTTTTTCTTCAGACAAATTTCGACTTTTTAACTAGCTATTTTTGACGGATTTTTTAAAACTCATTCAAAAGGTATTATTGTCCTGAGCTCAAACTTGAAAAGATAATTTAACTGTGATTATTTTTTGTAAAGTTATGAGGGTTTAAATATTGCCATTTTGACCAATTTGGGACAATTAACGCGCGATATAAATCGCGCTTTTAACGCGTAAGCGGAGATTTAATCCGTCTTAAAAATCGATCCAAATTGGTTCAAGGAAGATTATATGCCATAATTGATTTGTTAATAGGAGCAAAATTTATCCCTTTGTACTTAAAATGGCGTGTGGGGGGATGTTTTCACAAAGCTTTTTAGAAAATATTTTTTAATTTTACTTCATTACATATAAATTTTCCCTGTTATTACTGCTCCTTAGACCTTAAAAGACAGTTGGAACATTCAGGGCTTCGCATTGATACGAGCAGTCTTGTTGTTCCGACTTTCGATACGAAAGTAACGGAATATTTGTGCTCGGGGTGGGTTTTTTTTTCTTCAGACAAATTTCGACTTTTTAACTAGCCATTTTTTGACGGAATTTGTTAAATCATTCAAAAGGTATTGTTGTCCTGAGCTTAAAGTTGAAAAAATATTTCACCTGTGATCATTTTTTGTAAAGTTATGGGGGTTTAAAGATTGCCATTTTGGCCAATTTGGAACAATTAACGCGTGATATAACTCGCGCTATTAACGCGTAAGCGGAGGTTTAATCCGTCTTAGAAATCGTTCCAAATTGTTTTAAAGAAGCTTATTTGCCATAATTGATTTGTTACAAGGAGCGAAATCTATCCTTTTCTCATTAATATGGCGTGTGGGGGGGATGTTTTCACAAAAAGTCTCCAACTTTTTAGAAATTTTTTTCTTAATTTTACTTCATTACTTATAAATTTTTCATGTTATTACTGCTCCATAGACCTTAAAAGGCAGTCGGAACGTTCAGGGCTTCGCCCTGATACGAGCAGTTTTGTTAATACTTACACTTCCTTTGATACATGAAGTACTTGAGGTCGTTGAATCTGTTGACCAGAGACTGTGCAGAAATATTGAGCTGCTGTGTGTCTGAATACAAAACAATCACAATTATCAAGTTTTTTGTGAATCTATCTGTTATGGATTGGTGCGAAAAAAAATCGTCATATCAAAGAGAGAGAAATTTTAAATGAAAAAAGAAAAAATTTTAAGTCGTATCAATGAGAGTTATATTTTGCCACTGTGATTATCGATGGGGTTGTTTTCAAGCTGTATTCGCTCCACGTCAAATGATAAATATTGCAGGCTTTAATTCCGTTCCGTGTCTTTATTTGGCTGGAGAAATGTTTGCGCACACCATTCAAAATCTATTTTTGCTTCTTATCTCGAAAAATTTCTGACAGTGTTGTTTCTTTGGCCTTTGAAGACTTCGGATGCTTCATTGGTTATGGCTGAAGAAACGCTTCAAAATTGACAAAAAGCACACCCCCATGCTTTCTTGGAACTGTTTTTGCATATGATAGAAACAACTTATATATTCTCTGAGACTTTTGCAAGTCTTTGAAGTCATCGCTAGCCGTTTCGGGTTAATTGTCAGAAACTAAAATTTCCAGTACTTCAAATCTGGCAAAGACTGCTGACAGGCATATAAAATAGTTGTTATCACTGGGAAAAACGGATAAATTGAAACAGGGGCGGATTTGGGGGGGGACGCTCCCCCCTCAGGGATTCGACCCCCTGCCGACCCAAAGGGTCCCCCCTTTGGTACTTTTTAAGAAATCCATTTTTGTCGGACCGAACCTAGAATTTTTCTAAAAACGTCTTCGGCGCCAATTGATACTAACTTTGAGGGGGAGCGCGCGCCAAAAAAACGCGATTTTTTTGTCAAAATTTTCCAAAAACTGCCCAAAAACGGCTTTTTGACATGTTTTTTCTTAAAATTTGCCTGCGGCTTTACTGAGTGCTTTAGGAGAGCTCAGAAAATCAATTTGGTCGACCTAAGAAAAGATCGTCAAAATTTTCGAAAATTTTGAAAATCCCCCCTCCCCTCGAGAAAATCCTAGATCCGCCCCTGAATTGAAATATCTTATTAGGGATTAACAAGTCTTTTTGGTAAACATTTTTCAACAAAATAATGATGTATTATGGACTTCATGTAGAGGATAAAGGAAAATTGTGAAAATCAATGGTTTCGACACTAAGCTAAATTAAAACTGATGAAAAAATGACCGCTTTAGTTTGTTTTAGTCAGATCAATTTCGGTTCAAGCTTAAGAAATTGTTTATCATTCTCTCCACGTTTCAACTAAGAGCTTTGACTTGTCTCAGTGTTCATTTCCTTACGCTATCTATCCTAACCATACCAAAATTAATTAGCTAAGAGTGAGTCTATGTGTTACCGGCAGCTATGTATGTAGCTCAGATTGTTCCGACCTGATTATTCAAAAAAAATCTCAAAAAATAGAAAAGTTTTTAGGAATAGAAAATACTATTTTTTTCTTCAATTTTTGGGTTCAAAATATCTTCACTTTTTCAATCCAGAAAAGGCTATTGCAATAGGAAAACAATCGAATGAATAGCTAATTAACAATTAACGTATCGTTAGAATATTAGAAGAATTAAACTTTAAGGTCAGTCTTCAATTCCTGACTAATTTTTGATCTAATTAAGTCTGTGAAACAACAAATCAGACCAGTCTTTCTCAACATTCAGATAATTTTTAAGCATTTTTTAAAAATCCAATTACGACCTTGTGCTTTTAGATGATACCATACTACAGGTGACCCCGTATCAGCTCTTCTTAGAGAAGTCAAAACTGGCCGAAAAAAAAAGATAAGAAACCGAACCTAATAAGTGCTTTCCACTCTTAGAGAGATGTCGGAATGGAAATACGAATTATGCGTCAAAGTTTGTCAGTTAGGAAGTATTTTCAAGGTTCGTTATGAAACTGTTTTTATGTCTGGGCGCTGAAAAGACATAAAACTTATCACTTGTCTCGAACGAATTTTTTACGCAACTGATCACGTGATAATTGTGGGATGGAATGCTGCAGGGCATTGTGTTATGGACAATAACAGTGGTGAAGGGGGGAGCAGTGGTGAAGTGGTTACGTCTCCGCCTCTCAATCGAAAAGTCGGATGTTCGAGGCCCACCATGATCCGTGCTCGTTGCTTGAGGGTGAGGCAACATTACCCAGCCCAGAAAAATAACCAAAAAAAATGCATGTAGTTCTTAAGTAGGGGCACAACAGCGGTTCGCCGTGATGAGCTGTACAGCTCGTATGTTGGTCCTATCCCTCGTGGATAAAATGATCTTAAACAATAAGGATGTTCAAGGCCACCGAGAGTGGCAACAATTCGAAATGAACTACAATGTGTTTTGTGTTTTGTGTGGTGACCTCGAAGAGTGACGTCCCTGTATTTGAGGAGGGCATCCTCCACTGCCTGAATTTCGGAGAGAGTGTAGGCCACCACCACCACACTGGCCACGATCATGAGTCCCATGAGGAAGAGAATGGACAGGGTGCAGAAGACGAGTGCCTGGTTGTGCTTCACACTACTCTTGCTGCTCACAACTACCCTCCTGCTAGTGCTGCTGAAGCCCCCCACACTAACCATGCTCCTACTGCCACTGCCTACCCCCTCCCCCCTTTCATGGTCCACTGCAGGCAGCAGCAACACTCCGGGAGACTCATCATCCCCTTCCTTCTCCGTCTTCCGTCTGGAACCCCTCGACCTGCTCACTCTCAAGTGCAAAAATAGGTCTTAAAAACAGATCCAAATATGGAGAAAAACAAAGTTATATTGAATATGTATACTTTCCAGGATGAACTCATTGTTTTGTTAAAACGAGTTTCCGAAAAAAGCGTGAAGTTTGAGGAAAAAGTGCACTCACGATTTCTGTTGAGACAGCTCCTCGTCTCTTTCGGATACTTGGCGATAGCTCCTCCCCTCCTCCCCTGTCTCCTCATTCACAACTGGTGTTTGCTTCACCTTCCCTGACCCACTTTCACTCTCCTCCCTCTCTCCCTCGCCGCCTTCGGTCGTCTGTCTGGCTCTGACTGGGGCCGAGGTAGTGCCAGTGAGGCTTGTGGTGGTGTGGTCCTGCTTGGATCCAGACTGTGTGGACTCCATCTGTTGCAACACCTCCTGCTCATCCTCCTCTTCTATCATTCTGATCCCACTCAACACCACTTACAACCAAACACTCACTACGCCTAAGTATCTTTCAAGGCTTTAAATTAAGCCACCTAAGTGTCCACTTGGTTTCTGATGCTCCCGAGAAAACACCCACTCTTGGTTATAATTCAGATACAGAAAACTCAACAAATTTTAAGATCTGATTTCATCACTATGCAATAATTGTGATTTTTGATCTTTTACACTTGAACCATATCCGTCATATCCGTGCATGATTCAGGAATTTCAATAGACATTTTTGATTGAATGTTAGTGCCTGCAGATGCATTTTGATGATGACGTCGAAAGAGATACTCTGACGAGATATACCACTCGAACTTTTTACTGCACACTTATTAACACGTATTATACGAAACTTGAAAAACATTATCCGGAAAGAGCCTAACGCAGCAATTTTTTTCAAATTAACCTGTCTTTTGCTGCTGTTTTTCTGCCTTTTTTCCCACTTCACAATCAGTATTGGGTGTTTGGCAAAATAGCATTGGATATCCCCATCTGTTATGGTTTCTTGGTCAAAAAATTTCACTTAACTTGCCATACCAATATTATAACTAGTGTTCCGAGTTTCGCAGAAGTTGATGGGATATTTGTGCAAGGGGTCCCGCACTGACAGAAATGGTTTCCGGTCGATTTATATTGATATTAAATCGATTTTAAATCGATTCAAATTGATTAACTATGTACATTTTACGAAATCAAATGGATTTTAAATCGATTTAAATTGATTTTTTTGAAAATTTTAAATCGATTTAAGTGTCTAAAAAATCGATTTAAATCGATTTCGATGGATTTTACGACACACTAAAATCGATTTTTTTGCTAACAAGGCAAAAAACATGCAATTTAGAAAACTAATTGAAAAACAAAAGAAATAGATAAAAAAAATTGATATAAATCAGATTTTGTCCATTAATATATGTAACAAATCAAGAAAATTGTCAAAATAAACCAGATTTTGCGCTCAAAATTATGCAATGAAATCAAAGAAAATCATCATTGCAAATCAGATTTTGTTCATTAACATATGTAACAAATCAAGAAAATTGTCAAAATAAACCAGATTTTGAGCTCAAAAATATGCAATGAAATCATAGAAAATCATCATTGTAAATCAGATTTTGTTCATTAACATATGTAACAAATCAAGAAAATTGTCAAAAAAACCTGATTTTGAGCTCAAAAATATGCAATGAAATAAATTCAAAAAAACCAATTTTTCACTAAAAAATTAATTACCTAAAAACTAGGAAGATTTAACCAATGGCCATTATATGAATATCAAGCTACGATTTTGGGCTACAGATAGCAACAAACATTTTTGAATAGTTCTTCGAGACAGAGGAGAAATAAGCAAAGCCGTGGGACGAAACACGATTTTTCAAAAAAACCAATATTCCAATAAAAAATTTATTACCTAAAAACTAGGAAGATTTAACCAATGGCCATTATATGAATATCAAGCTACGATATTGGGCTACAGATAGCAACAAACATTTTTGAATAGTTCTTCGAGACAGAGGAGAAATAAGCAAAGCCGTGGGACGAAACACGATTTTTCAAAAAAACCAATATTCCAATAAAAAATTAATTACCTAAAAACTAGGAAAATTTAACCCGAGATTCTCTCCGTGGAGTAGCGAGAGTCTCTGTATCCTCCGGGGGAGGGGGGTAGGCATTTTACAAGCATTTTAGTCAATTTTACAAGCATTAGTTTTACAAGGGTTAGTTTTGCAAGCATTTTAGTCAATTTTGGTATTTGTAACGACACGTAACAAAAATTCTCATTCTTTTTTTGTCATTCGAAAATTTAAAGAGAAAAAAGCAGTGGAAAAAAATCGATTTAAATCGATTTAAAATCGATTTGGATCGATTTCATTTTAGGTCGGATTTAAGATCCATTCAAATCGATTCAAAATCGACTGGAATCGATTTTTTTTAGGGTTGAAATTAAATCGATTTAAATCGATTTAAAATCGATCCAAATCGATCTGAATTTTTTGTTTTGATTAACTTACTTTTTTTACAACTTAAATCGATTTCAATCTAATCTGCATACTTTTTTCATACTAAAATCGATCGAAATCCATTTTTGTCAGTGCGGGGTGGCTTTTTTTCCAGGCAAATTTAAAATGTTTACCTGGCTATTTTTACGGGAATTTTATATAATCTGAAAGCTATTGATGTCTTGAGCTCAAAGTTAAAAGATACTTTACTTGTGACCATTATTTGCAAAAAAATGTATTTGGCCAAATTGGGATAATAAAAACGCGATATTTTCCTGCAATTGTGGCAACATAATCCAGCTAGGAAAGTCTTCTATATTGATTTGAAAAATGTTTATTGTTCTAAGCAACACATTACTATATGCTAAATATTTCACTTTGTACTTCAATTGGTCGGAAAATGCATGATTTTTAAGGTTCCGTTTTTTATCAGGTATACAAAACAAAAAACGATAGAGGGTTTTTTAGGCATCACCCTGATACGGAAACTTTGTTCTTTTTTGTTGTCTTGTCTTTGAAATATCTTTTACAGGGATTGTTTTCTTTTTAAGAAATGGCTCCAACATAACTCCAACATTGCGAGGCATAAAATTTCTCAGACAAAAAATCTCGTTCTTTTTTCCAATAACTGGATCAATTTCTTTAGGAAATTAATTTTTCATTTAGCAACAAAACACTTAACTTTCGCTGGCAGGTGTTAACATCAAGAAAATGTTTCCTATGTGCTAAAAATAGAGAAGTTCTACTGTTTTTTTTAAACCAAAAATTGGACAGTATTTGTGCGGTATTTTTTCTCCAGACAAAGTTCGACTTTTTAACTAGCCAATTTTGACGTTTTTTATATCAGTCGAAAACTATCGTTGTTTCAATCTCAAACTTCAAAAAAATTTCAAGCGTGATTTTTTGTTAGGTTATGGGCGGTTAAAGATTTGGGATAATTTGGGATTATGAACGCGCGATATATTTTGTCCAATAAACGCGTAAGCGATTTTTCATCATTCCAAAAAAGATTCCAAGTTGAATTGAGGCATGCTATTAGATCTATTTGATACTTTGCGATATGCTAAATGTATGGCTTTGTACTTTAGATAGGGGATGCATTTCGCAAAAGAAAATCTGAAAAAAATATATGAAATGAATTTTTTAACTTTTTTTTTGATGTTTCATCATTTTTTTTCTAAAGCGAACACTACTCTATAGATCTTAAAGGGCAGTCGAAACATTCAGTGCTTAGCCCTGATACCAGCAGTCTTGTTCTAACTTAAGGTCTCTATGCGGCTAAAAGGTAAGTACAAAAGTAATTTGATTGATTGAGAAAAGTAGCGACAATTTACCAAAAAGCTCTGCAACCGCGTCCCTCCATCGGAGAAACTTAGACCCTCCTTTATTGTTCCGACTTTTGTAACGAAAGTAACGGAATAATTGTGCTCGGGTGGTTTTTTTTTCTTCAGACAAAATTCGACTTTTTAGCTAAACATGTGTGACGGAATTGTTTTTTATTATTCAAGAGGTATTGTTGTCCTGAGCCTAAATTTGAAAAAATATTTCACTTGTGATCATTATTTGTAAAATTATAGGGTTTAAAGATTGCCTTTTTGGCCAATTTGGGACAATTAACGCGCGATATATTTCGCGCTATTAACGCGTAAGCGGAGATTCAATCCGTATTAGACATCGTTCCAAATTGGTTGAAGGAAGCTTAATTGTCATAATTGATGTGTTAATAAGAGCGAAGTTTATCACTTTGTACTTTATATGGCGTGTGGGGGGATGATTTTCATAAAAAAAACTTCAAATTTTTGAAGAAAAAATTTTTCTTTTCATTTTATTACCTTTGATTTTTTTTTAAGTTTTACTGCTCCATAAACCTTAAAAGGCAGTCAAAACATTCAGGGCTTCGCCTTGATACGAGCAGTCTTGTTTCATTTATCAAAGAAAATTCGAAAGAGAGTATTTATTATCAGAATAGCGATATCTCAATGGTCAACATGCTTCAACCATCAACAATTTTAGTTCGTTCAGACCACCGAAATTCGGGAAGAAACGAGCTTTATGGCAATTATTTTCAAAAGAAACCAGGCCATGCAAAATTGACTAACATAACCAACCTATTTAAAAGATAATTTGCTTTTTACAAAAAACTGTATAATATTGCAATTTTGGAAAAAAGCAATCTTAAATTTTTAGAACTGCGAATCGTTTCATTTTTTCAAAAAAAAATTAAGTTAATTAATAATTAATTGTAGTTCCTGCGAATCGCAGAGGAGCTATCAGTAGGCCTTAACAGTCCTGTCGAGGATAGTACATTTGTATTATCTCCCCACATTCCAGACAGTGTTAATTTGCTGAGCGAAGCTCTTTTTTTTACGACTCAAGGCCGTTTTTTTTGCGTCTAGAACTTTTACGTGGTACCACTATTGCAGCCAAATTTGGTCAGGTTGTGGTAGACCTGAAGCTGGAGGTCAAGTGAGAGCTTGTCCTCACACACTATCATTGCCATGGCATGGGATCGAATACACGATCTGACGATTTCAAAGTGAACGCCTTACCACTGTGCTAAGTGCCTCCAAGGTTGGGAAAGTAGCGTTTAAAAATCTCGTTCAATATTTCCTGGAAACAAAATTTGTTCGGAAAATTGTCAAAAAAGTGTAAAAAATGTTAACGAAAAAATTAAATCTTTATTTTTTCGCTTTAATAATTATTTTCTTTATCATTTCCGAAGAAAATTGCTTTTTTGAAGTTTTCAATGAATATGATCGGAACGAGATAAGTGCTACTTGTACAGCAACTGGCTACTCCTGTTTAAAATTATGTTTTTTATTAGTGTTTTTAGATGAAGCTCGCGAAGTGTCATTTACTATAGCCAAGCGGGTTCAGATGCAAAACCTGAAGCTCGAAAGAAAGAAGTTAGAAAATACAAGCCTGGGAAAAAATTTCTTACATAGGATGATCGAAAACAAAACAAGTCCAATCTCTAGTTTTGATATCAACAGCAGAAGCAATGTAAAATCAAGGGTACAAAAATTGGTGATTTTGAGCCATAATTATTTCGGAATGAACAAAGTATTTACCAACGTTGCAGTAAAATTTTAGGTGCATTAAGGAAAACCCGTAGGCCGTCAAGCATCGCAACATGATAAAGCTATACAATAATAATCAGTTTTCTAAAACTGCTAAAAATTGTCCTTTTAATGTCAATCCAACTTGTCTGAACATTCCAGTTTTTCAAACAAAATGACAAAATTTGAAAACTAAGCGATCTTAATTTACAAATATAAGCTTAGAAATCAACAATGTGACACATCAAAAATGACAACATTGAAAACTCGTATAGGTGAAGAGAATAAACACAATAAAGCCCCAAAAATCTTAATTTGAAAAACTTTTTTTTTAAAATAAACTTGAAAGATTCATCCTAGTCTCAAGCAAAACTGGTCTGAACTATTCCGTTTTTCAGTTTGAATGAAATGAAACTCAAACATCAAGCAATGAGGTCAACTATGCGTAGAATAGTAGAACAAACAACAAGTTATTTTTCAGGTCTGAAACAAAACTGGTCTGAACTATTCCGCTTTTCAGTTTGTATGACTTGAAACTTAAAAATCAAGCAATGATGTCAACTATGTGTAGAATAGTAGAACCAACGAAAGTTTCTTTTTCGGTCTGAAAAAAATGGTCTGAACTAATCCGTTTTTCAGTTTGAATGCCTTGAAACTTAAACTTCAAGCAATGAGATCAACTATGTCTAGAATAGTAGAACAAAAAAAGTGATATTTCAAGTCTGAAACAAAACTGGTCTGATTTATTCCATTTTTCTTTCACTTTGATCGAATTGAAAGTTAAACAATAATCAAGGATGTCAACTATGTGTAGAATAGTAGAACAATTAAAAAGTTTTTTTTTCAGGTCTGAATCATAACTGGTCTGAACTTTTCCGTTTTTCAGTTTGAGTGAATTAAAACTTAAACATTTAGCAATTAGGTCAACTATGTGTAGAATAGTAGAACCAACAAAAAATCTTTTTTTAATGTGTGAAATAAAACTGGTCTGAACAATTCCGTTTTTCAGTTTGATTGACTTGAAACTTACACATCAAGCATTGAGTCCAGCTATGTGTAGAATAGTAGAACACACAAAAAGTTATTTTTTAGGTCTGAAACAAAACTGGTTTGATGTATTCTGTTTTTAAGTTTGATTGAACTGAAACTTAATGAGGTCAACTATGTGTAGAACAGTAGAACAAATAAAAAGTTATTTTTTAGGTCTGAAACAAAAACTGATTTGATCTATTCCGTTCTTCAATTTGAATGCCTTGAAACTTAAACATCAAGCAATGAGGTCAACTATGTGTAGAATAGTAGAACAAACTAAAAATTTATTTTAGGTCCGAAACAAAACTGGTCTTATCTTTTCCGTTTTTCAGTTTGAGTGAAATTAAACTCATTGAGGTCAACTATGTGTAGAATAGTAGAACAAAAAAAAAGTTAATTTTCAGGTCTGAAACAAAAATTGGTTTGATCTATTCCGTTTTTCAGTTTGAACGACTTGAAACTTAAACATCGAGCAATAAAGTCAAGAATGTGTAGAACAGTAGAATAAACAAAAAGTTATTTTTTAGGTCTGCAACAAAACTGGTCTGATCTATTCCATTCTTCAGTTTGTAGGAATTGACACTTAAACATCAAGCAACGAGGTCAACTATGAGTGGAATCGTAGAACACACAAAAACTATTTTTTTAGGTCTGAAGCAAAACTGGTCTGAACTATTCCGTTTTTCAGTTTGAATGCGTTGAAACTTAAACACCAATCAAAGAGGTCAACTATTTGTAGAATAGTAGAACAAACAAATTTTTTTTAGGTCTGAAACAAAACTGATCTAAACTATCCCGTTTTTCAGTTTGAATGACATGAAACCTAAACATCAAGCAATGACGTCAACTATGTAAAGAATAGTAGAACAAACAAAACTTTATTTATCTAGGTCTGAAACAAAACTGGTCCGAACAATTCCATCTTTCAGTTTGGATGACTCAAAACTTAAACATCGAGCATTGAGGTCAACAATGTGTAGAACAGTAGAACAAACAAAACTTTATTTATCTAGGTCTGAAATGAAACTGGTCTGATCTATTCCGTTTTTCAGTTTAAATGACTTGAAACTTGAACATCAAGCAATGACGTCATCTATGTGTAGAATAGTAGAACACAAAAAAAGTTATTTTCGTTGGGTCTGAAACAAAACTGTCTGATCTATTCCGTTTCTCAGTTTGAATGAGTTGAAACCTAAACATCAAGCAATGTTGTCAACTATGTAAAGAATAGTAGAACAAACCAAACTTTATTTTTTAGGTCTGAAACAAAACTGGTCTGAACAATTCCGTTTTTCAGTTTAAATGACTTGAAACTTGAACATCAAGCAATGACGTCATCTATGTGTAGAACAGTAGAACTGACAGAAATTTTCTTTTTAGGTCGAAAAAAAAGGTCTGAACTATTCCGTTTTTCAGTTTGAATGCCTTGAAACTTAAACTTCAAGCAATGAGATCAACTATGTGTAGAATAGTAGAACAAACAAAAAATTATTTTATAGGTCTGAAACAAAACTAGTCTGAACTATTCCGTTTTTCAGTTTTAATGAATTGAAACTTAAACATCAAGCAATGACGTCAACTATGTGTCGAATAGTAGAACAAATAAAAATTTCATTTTTTAGTTCTGAAACTGGTCTGATTTATTCCATTTTTCTTTCACTTTGATCGAATTGAAAGTTAAACAATAAGCAAGGATGTCAACTATGTGTAGAATAGTAGAACAATTAAAAAGTTTTTTTTTTCAGGTCTGAATCATAACTGGTCTGAATTTTTCCGTTTTTCAGTTTGAGTGAATTAAAACTTAAACATTTAGCAATGAGGTCAACTATGTGTAGAATAGTAGAACCAACAAAAAATCTCTTTTTAAAGTGTGAAATAAAACTGGTCTGAACAATTCCGTTTTTCAGTTTGATTGACTTGAAACTTACACATCAAGCATTGAGTCCAGCTATGTGTAGAATAGTAGAACACACAAAAAGTTATTTTTTAGGTCTGAAACAAAACTGGTTTGATGTATTCTGTTTTTCAATTTGAATGCCTTGAAACTTAAGCATCAAGCAATGAGGTCAACTATGTGTAGAATAGTAGAACAAACTAAAAATTTATTTTAAATCCGAAACAAAACTGGTCTTATCTTTTCCGTTTTTCAGTTTGAGTGAAATTAAACTCATTGAGGTCAACTATGTGTAGAATAGTAGAACAAAAAAAAAGTTAATTTTTAGGTCTGAAACAAAAATTGGTTTGATCTATTCCGTTTTTCAATTTGAATGCCTTGAAATTTAAACATCAAGCAATGAGGTCAACTATGTGTAGAATAGTAGAACAAACTAAAAATTTATTTTAGATCCGAAACAAAACTGGTCTTATCTTTTCCGTTTCTCAGTTTGAGTGAAATTAAACTCATTGAGGTCAACTATGTGTAGAATAGTAGAACAAAAAAAAAGTTAATTTTTAGGTCTGAAACAAAAATTGGTTTGATCTATTCCGTTTTTCAGTTTGAACGACCTGAAACTTAAACATCGAGCAATAAAGTCAAGAATGTGTAGAACAGTAGAATAAACAAAAAGTTATTTTTTAGGTCTGCAACAAAACTGGTCTGATCTATTCCATTCTTCAGTTTGTAGGAATTGACACTTAAACATCAAGCAACGAGGTCAACTATGAGTGGAATCGTAGAACACACAAAAACTATTTTTTTAGGTCTGAAGCAAAACTGGTCTGAACTATTCCGTTTTTCAGTTTGAATGCGTTGAAACTTAAACACCAAGCAAAGAGGTCAACTATTTGTAGAATAGTAGAACAAACAAATTTTTTTTAGGTCTGAAACAAAACTGATCTGAACTATCCCGTTTTTCAGTTTGAATGACATGAAACCTAAACATCAAGCAATGACGTCAACTATGTAAAGAAGAGTAGAACAAACAAAACTTTATTTATCTAGGTCCGAAACAAAACTGGCCCGAACAATTCCATCTTTCAGTTTGGATGACTTAAAACTTAAACATCGAGCATTGAGGTCAACAATGTGTAGAATAGTAGAACAAACAAAACTTTATTTATCTAGGTCTGAAATGAAACTGGTCTGATCTATTCCGTTTTTCAGTTTAAATGACTTGAAAATTGAACATCAAGCAATGACGTCATCTATGTGTAGAATAGTAGAACACATAAAAAGTTATTTTCGTTGGGTCTGAAATAAAACTGTCTGATCTATTCCGTTTCTCAGTTTGAATGAGTTGAAACCTAAACATCAAGCAATGTTGTCAACTATGTGTAAAGAATAGTAGAACAAACCAAACTTTATTTTTTAGGTCTGAAACAAAACTGGTCTGAACAATTCCGTTTTTCAGTTTAAATGACTTGAAACTTGAACATCAAGCAATGACGTCATCTATGTGTAGAATAGTAGAACTAATAGAAAGTTTCTTTTTAGGTCGAAAAAAAGGTCTGAACTATTCCGTTTTTCAGTTTGAATGCCTTGAAACTTAAACTTCAAGCAATGAGATCAACTATGTGTAGAATAGTAGAACAAACAAAAAATTATTTTATAGGTCTGAAACAAAACTAGTCTGAACTATTCCGTTTTTCAGTTTGTATGACTTGAAACTTAAACATAAAGCAATGAGGTCAACTATGTTTAGTACAGTAGAACACATAAGTTATTTTTGTTGGGTCTGAAACAAAACTATCTGATCTATTCCGTTTCTCAGTTTTAATGAATTGAAACTTAAACATCAAGCAATGACGTCAACTATGTGTCGAATAGTAGAACAAATCAAAATTTCATTTTTTAGTTCTGAAACTGGTCTGATCTAATCCATTTTTAAGTTCGAATGAATTGAAACTCAATGAGGTCAACTATGTGTAGAGTAGTAGAACCAGCAAAAACTGATTTTATAGGTCTGAATCAAAACTGGTCTGAACAGTTCCATTTTCAGTTTGAATGACTTGAAATTTAAACATCGAGCAATAAAGTCAACGATTTGTAGAACAGTAGAACAAACAAAAAGTTATTTTTTAGGTCTGCAACAAAACTGGTCTGATCTATTCCGTTCTTCAGTTTGTAGGACTTGACAATTAAACATCAAGCAATGAGGTCAACTATGAGTGGAAAAGTAGAACACACAAAAACTTATTTTTAGGTCTGAAGCAAAACTGGTCTGATCTTTTCCGTTTTTCAGTTTGAGTGAATTTAAACTCAATGAAGTCAACTATGTGTAGAATAGTAGAACCAGTAAAAATTTACTTTTTAGGTCTGAAACAAAACTGGTCTGAACAATTCCATTTTCAATTGGATTGCCTTGAAACTTAAACATCAAGCAGTGAGGTCAACTATGTGTAGAATAGTAGAACAAACAAAAAATTTGTTTTTGGTCTGAAACAAAACTGGTCTGAACTATTCCGTTCTTCAGTTTATAGGACTTGACATTTAAACATCAATCAATGAGGTCAACTATGAGTGGAATAGTAGAACACACAAAAACTTATTTATAGGTCTGAAGCAAAACTGGTCTGATCTTTTCCGTTTTTCAGTTTGAATGAAACTAAACTCAATGAGGTCAATTCTGTGTAGAAGCGTAGATCAAAAAAAAAGTTATATTTAGGCCTGAAACATAACTGGTCTGAACAATTCTGTTTTTCTTTTGAATGACTTGAAACTTGAATATCATGCAATGAGGTCAAATATGTGTAGAACAGTAGAACAAACAAAACATTTTTTAAGGTCTGAAACAAAACTGGTCTGAACGATTCCGTTTTGCAGTTTGCATGAATGGAAACTTAAACATCAAGCAATGAGTTCAACTGTGTGTAAAATAATAGAACACACGAAAAAGTAATTTTTTAGGTCTGAAACAAAACTGGTCTGATCCAATCCGTTTTTCAGTTTGAATGAATTGCAACTCAATGAGGTCAACTATGTGTAGAATAGTAGAACAAACAAAAAGTTATTTTTTAGGTCTGAAACAAAACTGGTCTGAACAATTCCGTTTTTCAGTTTGACTGATATGAAACTTAAACATCAAGCAATGAGGTCAACTATGTGTAGAATAGTAGAAAAAACAAAAAATTACTTTTAGGTCTGAAACAAAACTGGTTCGAACTATTCCGTTTTTCAGTTCAAATGACATGAAACCTAAACATCAAGCAATGACGTCAACTAGAAAAAGAATAGTAGAACAAACAAAAACTTATTTTTTAGGTCTGAAACAAAACTGGTCTGAACAATTCCATTTTTCAGTTTAGATGACTTAAAATTTAAACATCGAGCATTGAGGTCAACAATGTGTAGAATAGTAGAACAAACAAAAAGAAAAAATTATTTTTTAGGTCTGAAACAAAACTGGTCTGATCTTATCCGTTTTCAGTTTGAATGAACTGCAACTCAATGAGGTCAACTATGTGTAGAATAGTAAAACAAACAAAACTTTTTTAAGGTCTGAAACAAAATTGAACTGAATTATTCCGTTTTTCACTTTGAGTGAGTTGAAAGTTAAACATCAAGCAATGGGATCAACTATATTTAGTATAGTAGAACACAAAAAAGTTACTTTTGTTGCGTCTGAAACAAAACTGTCTGATCTATTCCGTTTTTTAGTTTGAATGAGTTGAAACTTAAGCATCAAGCAATGGGATCAACTATATTTAGTATAGTAGAACACAAAAAAGTTATTTTTGTTGAGTCTGAAACAAAACTGTCTGATCTATTCCGTTTTTCAGTTTGAATGAGTTGAAACTTAAACATCAAGCAATGAAGTCAACTATGTGTCGAATAGTAGCACAAACAAAATTCTTTTTTAGATCCGAAAAAAACTTGAAATTTAAACATCAAGCAATGAGTTCATCTATGTGTAGTATACTAGAACACACAAAAAGTTATTTTTTAGGTCTGAAACAAAACTGGTTTGATCTATTGCGTTTTTCAGTTTGAAAGCCTTGCAACTTAAATGTCAAGCAATGAGTTCAACTATGTTTAGTATTGTAGAATACATAAAAAGTTATTTTTTCTTGGGTCTGAACAAAATTGGTCTGATCTAATCCGTTTTTCAGTTTGAATGATTGAAACTTAAACATCAAGGAATGACGTCAACTATGTGTCGAATAGTAGAAGAAATAAAAAGTTATTTTTTTGTTCTGTAGCAAAACTGGTCTGATCTATTCCGTTTTTCAGTTTAAATGAATTGAAACTCAATGAGGTCAACTATGTGTGGATAAGTAGAACAAGCAAAAACTTCTTTTTTAGGTCTGAAGCAAAACTGGACTGAAAAATTCCGTTTTCAGTTTGAATGACTTGAAACTTAAACACCGAGCAATGAAGTCAACAATGTATAGAACAGTAGAACAAACAAAAAGTTATTTTCTAGGTCTGCAACAAAACTAGTCTGATCTATTCCGTTTTTCAGTTTGAATGCCTTAAAAATTAAACATCAAGCAATGAGGTCAATTATGTGTAGAATAGCAGAACAAACAAAAAATTTGTTTTAGATCTCAAACAAAACTGGTTTGAACGATTCCGTTTTGCAGTTTTGCATGAATGGAAACTTAAACATCAAGCAATGAGTTCAACTGTGTGTAAAATAATAGAACACACAAAAAAGTAATTTTTTAGGTCTGAAACAAAACTGGTTTGATCTATTGCGTTTTTCCAGTTTGAAAGCCTTGCAACTTAAATGTCAAGCAATGAGTTTAACTATGCTTTGTATTGTAGAACACATAAAAGGTTATTTTTGCTTGGGTCTGAAACAAAATTGGTCTGATCTATTCCGTTTTTCATTTTGAATGATTGAAACTTAAACATCAAGGAATGACGTCAACTATGTTTCGAATAGTAGAACAAATAAAAAGTTATTTTTCAGTTCTGTAGCAAAATTGGTCTGATCTATTCCGTTTTTCAGTTTAAATGAATTGAAATTCAATGAGGTCAACTATGTGTAGATTAGTAGAACCAGCAAAAACTTCTTTTTTAGGTCTGAAACAAAACTGGTCTGATCTATTCCGTTTTTCAGTTTGAATCCCTTGAAATTTAAACATCAAGCAACGAGGTCAACTATGTGTAGAATAATAGAACAAACAAAAAAGTTGTTTTAGATCTGAAACAAAACTGGTCTGAACAATTCCGTTTTGCAGTTTTGCATGAATGGAAACTTAAACATCAAGCAATGAGTTCAACTGTGTGTAAAATAATAGAACACACAAAAAAGTAATTTTTTAGGTCTGAAACAAAATTGGTTTGATCTAGTCCGTTTTTCAGTTTGAATGAATTGCAACTCAATGAGGTCAACTATGTGTAGAATAGTAGAACAAACAAAAAGTTATTCTTCAGGTTTGAAACAAAACTGTTCTGAACAATTCCGTTTTCCGTTCAAATGCCTTGCAACTTAAACGTCAAGCAATGAGTTCAACTATGTTTAGTGTAGTAGAACACATAAAAAGTTATTTTTTCTTAGGTCTGAAACAAAACTGGTCTGATCTAATCCGTTTTTCAGTTTGAATCCCTTGAAATTTAAACATCAAGCAACGAGGTCAACTATGTGTAGAATAGTAGAACAAACAAAAAAGTTGTTTTAGATCTGAAACAAAACTGGTTTGAACGATTCCGTTTTGCAGTTTTGCATGAATGGAAACTTAAACATCAAGCAATGAGTTCAACTGTGTGTAAAATAATAGAACACACAAAAAAGTAATTTTTTAGGTCTGAAACAAAACTGGTTTGATCTATTGCGTTTTTCCAGTTTGAAAGCCTTGCAACTTAAATGTCAAGCAATGAGTTTAACTATGCTTTGTATTGTAGAACACATAAAAGGTTATTTTTGCTTGGGTCTGAAACAAAATTGGTCTGATCTATTCCGTTTTTCATTTTGAATGATTGAAACTTAAACATCAAGGAATGACGTCAACTATGTTTCGAATAGTAGAACAAATAAAAAGTTATTTTTCAGTTCTGTAGCAAAATTGGTCTGATCTATTCCGTTTTTTAGTTTGAATGAATTGAAACTCAAGGAGGTGAACTATCTGTAGAATAGTAGAACAAGCAAAAAATTATTTTTAGGTCTGAAACAAAACTGGTCTGAAAAATTCCATTTTCAGTTTGAATGACTTGAAACTTAAGCACCGAGCAATGAAGTCAACAATGTATAGAACAGTAGAACAAACAAAAAGTTATTTTCTAGGTCTGCAACAAAACTAGTCTGATCTATTCCGTTTTTCACTTTGAATGCCGTAAAAATTAAACATCAAGCAATGAGGTCAATTATGTGTAGAATAGCAGAACAAACAAAAAATTTGTTTTAGATCTCAAACAAAACTGGTTTGAACGATTCCGTTTTGCAGTTTTGCATGAATGGAAACTTAAATGTCAAGCAATGAGTTTAACTATGTTTAGTTTTGTAGAACACATAAAAAGTTATTTTTGCTTGGGTCTGAAACAAAATTGGTCTGATCTATTCCGTTTTTCAGTTTGAATGATTGAAACTTAAACATCAAGGAATGACGTCAACTATGTGTCGAATAGTAGAACAAATAAAAAGTTATTTTTCAGTTCTGCAGCAAAACTGGTCTGATCTATTCCGGTTTTTAGTTTAAATGAATTGAAATTCAATGAGGTCAACTATGTGTAGATTAGTAGAACCAGCAAAAACTTCTTTTTTAGGTCTGAAACAAAACTGGACTGAAAAATTCCGTTTTCAGTTTGAATGACTTGAAACTTAAACACCGAGCAATGAAGTCAACAATGTATAGAACAGTAGAACAAACAAAAAGTTATTTTTTAGGACTGCAACAAAACTGGTCTGATCTATTCCGTTTTTCAGTTTGAACCCTTGAAATTTAAACATCAAGCAACGAGGTCAACTATGTGTAGAATAGTAGAACAAACAAAAAAGTTGTTTTAGATCTGAAACAAAACTGGTCTGAACGATTCCGTTTTGCAGTTTTGCATGAATGGAAACTTAAACATCAAGCAATGAGTTCAACTGTGTGTAAAATAATAGAACACACAAAAAAGTAATTTTTTAGGTCTGAAACAAAACTGGTTTGATCTAGTCCGTTTTTCAGTTTGAATGAATTGCAACTCAATGAGATCAACTATGTGTAGAATAGTAGAATAAACAAAAAGTTATTCTTCAGGTTTGAAACAAAACTGTTCTGAACAATTCCGTTTTCCGTTCAAATGCCTTGCAACTTAAACGTCAAGCAATGAGTTCAACTATGTTTAGTGTAGTAGAACACATAAAAAGTTATTTTTTCTTAGGTCTGAAACAAAACTGGTCTGATCTATTCCGTTTTTCAGTTTGAATGAATTGAAACTTAAACATCAAGCAATGACGTCAGCTATGTGTCCAATAGTAGAACAAATTAAAATGTTATTTTTTGGTTCTGAATCAGAACTGGTCTGATCTATTCCGTTTTTCAGTTTGAATGAATTCAAACTCAAGGCGGTGAACTATCTGTAGAATAGTAGAACAAGCAAAAACTTATTTTTAATATCTGAAACAAAACTGGTCTGAAAAATTCCATTTTCAGTTTGAATGACTTGAAACTTAAACACCGAGCAATGAAGTCAACAATGTATAGAACAGTAGAACAAACAAAAAGTAATTTCTTAGTTCTGCAACACAACTGATCTGATCTATTCCGTTTTTCAGTTTGAATGCCTTAAAACTTAAACATCAAGCAATGAGGTCAATTATGTGTAGAATAGTAGCACAAACAAAAAATTTGTTTTAGGTCTGAAACAAAACTGGTTTGATCTAGTCCGTTTTTCAGTTTGAATGAATTGCAACTCAATAAGGTCAATTATGTGTAGAATAGTAGCACAAACAAAAAATTTGTTTTAGGTCTGAAACAAAACTGGTCTGAATTATTCCGTTTTTCAGTTTGTAGGACTCGAAACTTAAACATCAAGCAATAAGGTCAAATTTGTGTAGAATAGTAGAACACACAAAAAATTATTTTTAGGTCTGAAACAAAACTGGTCTGAACTATTCCGTTTTTCTGTTTGTATGACTTGACATTTGAACATCAAGCAAAGAGGTCAATTATGAGAGGAATAGTAGAACACACAAAAACTTATTGTTTAGGTCTGAAACAAAACTGGTCTGATCTTTTCCGTTCTTCAGTTTGAATGAATTTAAACTCAATGAGGTCAATTATGTGTAGAAAAGTAGATCAAACAAAAAGTTATATTTGGGCCTGAAACAAAAATGGTCTGAAAAATTCCGTTTTTCTTTTGAATGACTTGATACTTGATTATCATGCAATGAGATCAAATATGTGTAGAACAGTAGAACAAACAAAAAATTTTTTAGGTGTGAAACAAAACTGGTCTGAACGATTCCGTTTTGCAGTTTGCATGAATGGAAACTTTAACATCAAGCAATGAGTTTAACTGTGTGTAAAATAATAGAACACACAAAAAAGTAATTTTTTAGGTCTGAAACATAAATGATTTGATCTAATCAGTTTTTCAGTTTGAATGAATTGCAACTCAATGAGGTCAACTATGTGCAGAATAGTCAAACAAACAAAAAATTTTTTTCAGGTTTGAAACAAAACTGGTCTGAACAATTCCGTTTTCAGTTCGAATGACTTGAAACTTTAACATCAAGCAATGAGATCAACTATGTGTAGAATAGTAGAACAAACAAAAAATTTTTTTTTTAAGTCTTAAACAAAACTGGTCTGAACAATTCCGTTTTTCAGTTTGAATGACATGAACGTAAACATCAAGCAATGAGGTCAACTATGTGTAGAATAGTAGAACAAACAAAAAGTTACTTTCAGGTCTGAAACGAAACTGGTCTGAACAATTCCGTTTTCAGTTCTAATGACTTGAAACTTTAACATCAAGCAATGAGATCAACTATGTGTAGAATAGTAGAACAAACAAAAATTTTTTTTTAAGTCTAAAACAAAACTGGTCTGAACAATTCCGTTTTTCAGTTTGAATGACATGAACGTAAACATCAAGCAATGAGGTCAACTATGTGTAGAATAGTAGAACAAACAAAAAGTTACTTTCAGGTCTGAAACAAAACTGATCTGATCTAATCCGTTTTTCAGTTTGAATGCCTTAAAACTTAAACATCAAGCAATGAGGTCAATTATGTGTAGAATAGTAGCACAAACAAAAATTTTGTTTTAGGTCTGAAACAAAACTGGTCTGAATTATTCCGTTTTTCAGTTTGTAGGACTCGAAAATTAAACATCAAGCAATAAGGTCAACTTTGTGTAGAATAGTAGAACACACAAAAAGTTACTTTCAGGTCTGAAACAAAACTGATCTGATCTAATCCGTTTTTCAGTTTGAATGCCTTAAAACTTAAACATCAAGCAATGAGGTCAATTATGTGTAGAATAGTAGCACAAACAAAAAATTTGTTTTAGGTCTGAAAAAAAACTGGTCTGATCTAATGCGTTTTTCACTTTGAATGCCTTGCAACTTGAACGTTTAGCAATGAGTTCAACTATGCGTAGAATAGTAGAAAAAACCAAAATTTCATTTTAGGTCTGAAACAAAACTGGTCTGAACTATTCCGTTTTTCTGTTTGTATGACTTGACACTTGAACATCAAGCAATGAGGTCAACTATGTGTAGAATAGTAGAACAAACAAAAAGTTACTTTCAGGTCTGAAACAAAACTGATCTGATCTAATCCGTTTTTCAGTTTGAATGCCTTAAAACTTAAACATCAAGCAATGAGGTCAATTATGTGTAGAATAGTAGCACAAACAAAAAATTTGTTTTAGGTCTGAAAGAAAACTGGTCTGATCTAATGCGTTTTTCACTTTGAATGCCTTGCAACTTGAACGTTTAGCAATGAGTTCAACTATGCGTAGAATAGTAGAAAAAACCAAAATTTCATTTTAGGTCTGAAACAAAACTGGTCTGAACTATTCCGTTTTTCTGTTTGTATGACTTGACACTTGAACATCAAGCAATGAGGTCAATTTTGAGAGGAATAGTAGAACACACAAAAACTTATTGTTTAGGTCTGAAACAAAACTGGTCTGATCTTTTCCGTTCTTCAGTTTGAATGAATTTAAACTCAATGAGGTCAATTATGTGTAGAAAAGTAGATCAAACAAAAAGTTATATTTGGGCCTGAAACAAAAATGGTCTGAACAATTCCGTTTTTCTTTTGAATGACTTGATACTTGAACATCATGCAATGAGGTCAAATATGTGTAGAACAGTAGAACAAACAGAAATTTTTTATAGGTCTGAAACAAAACTGGTCTGAACGATTCCGTTTTGCAGTTTGCATGAATGGAAACATTAACATCAAGCAATGAGTTTAACTGTGTGTAAAATAACAGAACACACAAAAAAGTAATTTTTTAGGTCTGAAACAAAACTGATTTGATTTAGTCCGTTTTTCAGTTTGAATGAATTGCAACTCAATGAGGTCAACTATGTGTAGAATAGTCAAAGAAACAAATTTTTTTTCAGGTTTGAAACAAAACTGGTCTGAACAATTCCGTTTTCAGTTCGAATGACTTGAAACTTTAACATCAAGCAATGAGATCAACTATGTGTAGAATAGTAGAACAAACAAAAAAGTTTTTTTTTTAAGTCTGAAACAAAACTGGTCTGAACAATTCCGTTTTTCAATTTGAATGACATGAAACTTAAACATCCACCAATGAGGTCAACTATGTGTAGAATAGTAGAACAAACAAAATGTTACTTTCAATCTGAAACAAAACTGGTCCGAAC
The DNA here is from genome assembly GCF_963678635.1 of Symsagittifera roscoffensis. Taxonomy (NCBI): domain Eukaryota; kingdom Metazoa; phylum Xenacoelomorpha; order Acoela; family Convolutidae; genus Symsagittifera; species Symsagittifera roscoffensis. The sequence goes on from NC_087066.1 coordinate 1,383,130, forward strand.
TATTCCGTTTTTCAGTTTGAACGACATGAAACATAAACATCAAGCAATGGCGTCAACTATGTAAAGAATAGTTGAACAAACAAAAGTTTATTCTTTAGGTCTGAAACAAAACTGGTCTGAACAATTCAATTTTTCAGTTTATATGACTAAAAAATTTTAAACAATGAGTAGAATGAGACAATGAGGTCAACAATGAGTAGAATAGTAGAAAAAACAAAAAGAAAAAATTATTTTTTAGGTCTGAAACAAAACTGGTATGATCTAATCCGTTTTTCAGTTTGAATGAATCGCAACTCAATGAGGTCAACTATGTGTAGAATAGTAAAGCAAACGAAAAGTTATTTTTAGTTCTGAAACAATACTGGTCTGAACTATTCCGTTTTTCACTTTGAGTGAATTGAAATTTAAAGATCAAGCAATGAGGTCAACTATGTTTAGAATAGTAGAGCAAACAAAAAATTACTTTTTAGGTCTCAAACAAAACTGGTCTGAACTATTCCGTTTTTCAGTGTGAATGACTTGAAACTTAAGCATCAAGCAATGAGGTCAACTATGAGTAAAATAGTAGAACACACAAAGAGTTGTTTTTTAGTTTTGAAACAAAACTGGTCCCATCTATTCCGTTTTTCAGTTTGAATGAATTGAAACTCAAGGAGATCAGCTATGTGTAGAATAGTAGAACAAACAAAACTTATATTTTAGGTCATAAAAAAGTGGTCTGATTTATTCATTTTTCAGTTTGAATGACTTGCAACTCAAGGAGGTCAACTATATGTAGAATAGTAGAACAAACAAAAACTTATTTTTCAGGTCTGAAACAAAACTGGTCTGAACAATTCCGTTTTAAGTTGGAGTGACATGAAACTTAAACATCAAGCAATGAGGTCAACTATGTGTATAAAAGTAGAACAAACAAAAAGTTATTTTTAGGTCTGAAACAAAAGTGGTCTGAACTGTTCCGGTTTTCAGTTTGAATGACATGAAACCTAAACATCAAGCAATGACGTCATTTATGTAAAGAATATTAGAACAAACAAAACTTTATTTTTTAGGTCTGAAACAAAACTGGTCTGAACAATTCCATTTTTCATTTTGTATGACTTAAAATTAAACATCGAGCATTTAGGTCAACAATGTGTAGAATAGTAAAACAAACAAAAAGTTTTTTTTTCAGATATGAAACAGAACTGGTCTGAACAATTCCGTTTTTTGGTTTGAATGACTTTGAAACTTAAACATCAAGCAATGAGGTCAACTATGTGTAGATAAGTCGAACAAACAAAAGTTGTTTTTTAGATCTGAAACAAAACTGGTCTGATCTACTCGGTTTTTCAGTTTGAATGAATTGAAAATCAAGGAGATCAACTATGTGTAGAATAGTAGAACAAACAAAAAGTTTTTTTTAGGTCTAAAACAAAACTGGTCTGAACAATTCCGTTTTTCATTTTGAGTGACATGAAACTTAAGCATCAAACAATGAGGTCAACTATGTGTAGAAAAGTAGAACACACAAAAAGATATTTTTTAGGTCTGAAACAAAACTTCCGTTTTTCAGTTTGAATGAATTGAAACTCAATGAGGTCAACTATTTGTAGAACTGTAGAACAAACAAAATTTTTTTTAGGTCTGTAACAAAACTGGTCTGAACTATTCAGTTTTTCAGTTTGAATGCCTTGAAACTTAAACACCAAGCAAAGAGGTCAACTATGTGTAGAATAGTAGATCATACAAAAAATGTTTTTTTTTTAGTTCTGAAACAAAACTGGTCTGAGCTATTCCGTTTTTCACGTTGAGCGACTTAAAACTTGAACACCAAGCAAAGAGGTCAACTACGTGTAGACTAGTAGAACAAACAAAATTATTTTTTTTTAGTTCTGAAGCAAAACTGGTCTGATATATTCCATTTTTCAGTTTGAACGGAAAACTCAATGAGGTCAATTATTTGTAGAATAATAGAACAAACAAAATTAAATGACTTGAAACTTAAAAATCCATTAATGTGGTCAACTATGTGTAAAATAAAAGAACAAACAAAAAGTTATTTTTCAGGTCTGTAACAAAACTGGTCTGAACTATTCAGTTTTTCAGTTTGAAAGAAATGAAACTCAATGAGGTCAACTATTTGTAGAATAGTAGAACAAACAAAATTGAATGACTTGAAACTTAAACATCAATCAATGAGGTCAACTTTGTGTAAAATAAAAGAACAAACAAAATGTTCTTTTTTAGGTCTGTAACAAAACTGGTCTGTTCTATTCCGTTTTTCAATTTGAGCGACTTGTAACTTAAACACCAAGCAAAGAAGTCAACTATATGTAGAATAGTAGAACAAATAAAAAGTATTTTTTTAGTTCTGAAACAAAACTGGTCTAATCTATTCCATTTTTCAGTTTTAACTCAATGAAGTCAACTATTTGTAGAATAGTAGAACAAACAAAATTTTTTTAGGTCTGAAACAAAACTGATCTGAACTATCCCGTTTTTTAGTTTGAATGACTTGAAACTTAATCATCAATCAATGAGGTCAACTATGTATGAAATAAAAGAACAAACAAAAAGTTATTTTAGGTCTGTAACGAAACTGGTCTGAACTATTCCGTTTTTCAGTTTGTATGCCTTGAAACTTAAGCATCAAGCAAAGAGGTCAACTATGTGTAGATTAGTAGAACAATTAAAAAGTGTTTTTTTTTAGTTCTGAAACAAAACTGATCTGAACTATTCCGTTTTTCAGTTTGAGCGACTTGAAACTTAAACACTAAGCAAAGAGGTCAACTATGTGTAGACTAGTAGAACAAACAAAAAGTTTTTTTTTAGTTCTTAAACAAAACTGGTGTGAATATTCCATTTTTCAGTTTGAATGAATTGAAACTCAATGAGGTCAACTATTTGTAGAATAGTAGAACAAACAAATTTTTTTTAGGTCGGAAACAAAACTGATCTGAACTATCCCGTTTTTCAGTTTGAATGACTTGAAACTTAAACATCAATCAATGAGGTCAACTATGTGTAAAATAAAAGAACAAACAAAAAGTTATTTTAGGTCTGTAACAAAACTGGTCTGAACTATTCCGTTTTTCTGTTTGAATTTCTTGAAACTTAAACACCAAGCAAAGAGGTCAACTATGTCAACTATGTGTAGCTTAGTAGAACAAACAAAAAATTATTTTAAGTCTGTAAGAAAACTGGTCTGAACTATTCCGTTTTTCAGTTTGAATGCCTTGAAACTTAAACACCAAGCAAAGAGGTCAACTATGTGTAGATTAGTAGAACAAACAAAAGTTATTTTAGTTCTGTAATAAAACTGGTCTGAACTATTCCGTTTTTCAGTTTGAATGCCTTGAAACTTAAACACCAAGCAAAGAGGTCAACTATTTGTAGAATAGTAGAACAAACTATTTTTTTTAGGTCTGAAACAAAACTTATCTGAACTATCCCGTTTTTCATTTTCAATGACTTGAAACTTAAACATCAATCAATGAGGTCAACTATGTGTAAAGTAAAAGAACAAACAAAAAGTTACTTTTAGGTCTGTAACAAAACTGGTCTGAACTGTTCCGTTTTTCAGTTTGAAGGCCTCGAAACTTAAACACCAAGCAAAGAGGTCAACTATGTGTAGATTAGTAGAACAAACAAAAAGTTATTTTAGGTCTGTAACAAAACTGGTCTGATTCTTCCGTTTTTCAGTTGGAATGCCTTGATACTTAAACCCCAAGCAAAGAGGTCAACTATCTGTAGAATAGTAGAACAAACAAAAAAGTAATTTTTTAGTTCTGAAACAAAACTGGTCTGCACTATTCAGTTTTTTAATTTGAGCGACTTGAAACTTAAACACCAAGCAAAGAGGTCAACTATGTGTAGAATAGTAGAACAAACAAAAATTATTTTTTTTAGTTCTGAAACGAAACTGGTCTGATCTATTCACCTTTTCAGTTTGATTGTTTTGAAACTCAATGAGGTCAATTATTTGTAAAATAGTAGAACAAACGAAAAATATTTTTTAGGTCTGTAACAAAACTGGTCTGAATTATTCCGTTTTTCAGTTTGAATGCCTTGAATTTTAAACACCAAGCAAAGAGGTCAACTATTTGTAGAAGAGTAGAACAAACAATTTTTTCTTAGGTCTGAAACAAAACTGATCTGAACTATCCCGTTTTTCATTTTGAATGACTTGAAACTTAAACATCAATCAATGAGGTCAGCTATGTGTAGATTACTAGAACAAACGAAAAGTTATTTTAGGTCTGTAACAAAACTGGTCTGAACTATTCCGTTTTTCAGTTTGAATGCCTTAAAACTTAAACACCAAGCAAAGAGGTCAACTATTTGTAGAATAGTAGAACAAACAATTTTTTTAAGTCTGAAACAAAACAGATCTGAACTATTCCGTTTTTCAGTTTGATTGCCTTGAAACTTAAACACCAAGCAGAGAGGTCAACTGTTTGTAGAATAGTAGAACAAACAATTTTTCTTAGGTCTGAAATAAAACTGATCTGAACTATCCCGTTTTTCATTTTGAATGACTTGAAACTTAAACATCAATCAATGAGGTCAACTATGTGTAAAATAAAAGAACAAACAAAAAGTTATTTTAGGTCTGTAACAAAACTGGTCTGAACTATTCCGTTTTTGTGTTTGAATGCCTTGAAACTTAAACACCAAGCAAAGAGTTCAACTAGGTCAACTATGTGTAGCTTAGTAGAACAAACAAAAAATTATTTTAAGTCTGTAAGAAAACTGGTCTTAACTATTCCGTTTTTCAGTTTGAATGCCTTGAAACTTAAACACCAAGCAAAGAGGTCAACTATGTGTAGATAAGTAGAACAATCGAAAAGTTATTTTAGGTCTGTAACAAAACTGATCTGAACTATCCCGTTTTTCATTTTGAATGACTTGAAACTTAAACATCAATCAATGAGGTCAACTATGTGTAAAATAAAAGAACAAACAAAAAGTTATTTTAGGTCTGTAACAAAACTGGTCTGAACTATTCCGTTTTTGTGTTTGAATGCCTTGAAACTTAAACACCAAGCAAAGAGTTCAACTATGTCAACTATGTGTAGCTTAGTAGAACAAACAAAAAATTATTTTAAGTCTGTAAGAAAACTGGTCTTAACTATTCCGTTTTTCAGTTTGAATGCCTTGAAACTTAAACACCAAGCAAAGAGGTCAACTATTTGTAGAATAGTAGAACAAACTTTTTTTTTTTAGGTCTGAAACAAAACTTATCTGAACTATCCCGTTTTTCATTTTCAATGACTTGAAACTTAAACATCAATCAATGAGGTCAACTATGTGTAAAGTAAAAGAACAAACAAAAAGTTACTTTTAGGTCTGTAACAAAACTGGTCTGAACTATTCCGTTTTTCAGTTTGAAGGCCTCGAAACTTAAACACCAAGCAAACAGGTCAACTATGTGTAGATTAGTAGAACAAACAAAAAGTTATTTTAGGTCTGTAACAAAACTGGTCTGATTATTCCGTTTTTCTGTTGGAATGCCTTGAAATTTAAACCCCAAGCAAAGAGGTCAACTATCTGTAGAATAGTAGAACAAACAAAAAAGTAATTTTTTAGTTCTGAAACAAAACTGGTCCGAACTATTCAGTTTTTCAATTTGAGCGACTTGAAACTTAAACACCAAGCAAAGAGGTCAATTATGTGTAGAATAGTAAAACAAACAAAAAGTATTTTTTTAGTTCTGAAACGAAACTGGTCTGATCTATTCACCTTTTCAGTTTGAATGTTTTGAAATTCAATGAGGTCAATTATTTGTAAAATAGTAGAACAAACTAAAAATATTTTTTAGGTCTGTAACAAAACTGGTCTGAACTTTTCCGTTTTTCTATTTGAATGCCTTGAAACTTAAACACCAAGCAAAGAGGTCAACTATTTGTAGAATAGTAGAACAAACAATTTTTTCTTAGGTCTGGAACAAAACTGATCTGAACTATCCCGTTTTTCATTTTGAATGACTTGAAACTTAAACATCAATCAATGAGGTCAACTATGTGTAGATTACTAGAACAAACGAAAAGCTATTTTAGGTCTGTAACAAAACTGGTCTGAACTATTCCGTTTTTCAGTTTGAATGCCTTGAAACTTAAACACCAAGCAAAGAGGTCAACTATTTGTAGAATAGTAGAACAAACAATTTTTTTTAGGTCTGAAACAAAACAGATCTGAACTATTCCGTTTTTCAGTTTGATTGCCTTGAAACTTAAACACCAAGCAAAGAGGTCAACTATTTGTAGAATAGTAGAACAAACAATTTTTTCTTAGGTCTGAAACAAAACTGATCTGAACTATCCCGTTTTTCATTTTGAATGACTTGAAATTTAAACATCAATCAATGAGGTCAACTATGTGTAGATTAGTAGAACAAACAAAAAGTTATTTTAGGTCTGTAACAAAACTGGTCTGAACTATTCCGTTTTTCAGTTTGAATGCCTTGAAACTTAAACACCAAGCAAAGAGGTCAACTATTTGTAGAATAGTAGAACAAACAATTTTTTTTAGGTCTGAAACAAAACAGATCTGAACTATTCCGTTTTTCAGTTTGATTGCCTTGAAACTTAAACACCAAGCAAAGAGGTCAACTATTTGTAGAATAGTAGAACAAACAATTTTTTCTTAGGTCTGAAACAAAACTGATCTGAACTATCCCGTTTTTCATTTTGAATGACTTGAAATTTAAACATCAATCAATGAGGTCAACTATGTGTAGATTAGTAGAACAAACAAAAAGTTATTTTAGGTCTGTAACAAAACCGGTCTGAACTTTTCCGTTTTTCAGTTTGAATGCCTTGAAACTTAAACACCAAGCAAAGAGGTCAACTATGTGTAGATTAGTAGAACAAACAAAAAAGTTATTTTAGGTCTGTAACAAAACTGGTCTGAACTATTCCGTTTTTCAGTTTGAATGCTTTGAAACTTAAACACCAAACAAAGAGATCAACTATGTGTAGATTAGTAGAACAAACAAAAAGTTATTTTAGGTCTGTAACAAAACCGGTCTGAACTATTCCGTTTTTCAGTTTGAATGCCTTGAAACTTAAACACCAAGCAAAGAGGTCAACTATGTGTAGATTAGTAGAACAAACAAAAAGTTATTTTAGGTCTGTAACAAAACCGGTCTGAACTATTGCGTTTTTCAGTTTGAATGCCTTGAAACTTAAACACCAAGCAAAGAGGTCAACTATGTGTAGATTAGTAGAACAAACAAAAAGTTATTTTAGGTCTGTAACAAAACCGGTCTGAACTATTCCGTTTTTCAGTTTGAATGCCTTGAAACTTAAACACCAAGCAAAGAGGTCAACTATGTGTAGATTAGTAGAACAAACAAAAAGTTATTTTAGGTCTGTAACAAAACCGGTCTGAACTATTGCGTTTTTCAGTTTGAATGCCTTGAAACTTAAACACCAAGCAAAGAGGTCAACTATGTGTAGATTAGTAGAACAAACAAAAAGTTATTTCAGGTCTGTAACAAAACTGGTCTGAACTATTGCGTTTTTCAGTTTGAATGCCTTGAAACTTAAACACCAAGCAAAGAGGTCAACTATGTGTAGATTAGTAGAACAAACAAAAAGTTATTTCAGGTCTGTAACAAAACTGGTCTGAACTATTCCGTTTTTCAGTTTGAATGCCTTGAAACTTAAACACCAAGCAAAGAGGTCAACTATTTGTAGATTAGTAGAACAAACTATTTTTTAGGTCTGAAACAAAACTTATCTGAACTATCCCGTTTTTCATTTTCAATGACTTGAAACTTAAACATCAATCAATGAGGTCAACTATGTGTAAAGTAAAAGAACAAACAAAAAGTTACTTTTAGGTCTGTAACAAAACTGGTCTGAACTATTCCGTTTTTCAGTTTGAAGGCCTCGAAACTTAAACACCAAGCAAAGAGGTCAACTATGTGTAGATTAGTAGAACAAACAAAAGGTTATTTAAGGTCTGTAACAAAACTGGTCAGATTATTCCGTTTTTCAGTTGGAATGCCTTGAAACTTAAACCCCAAGCAAAGAGGTCAACTATCTGTAGGATAGTAGAACAAACAAAAAAGTAGTTTTTTAGTTCTGAAACAAAACTGGTCTGAACTATTCAGTTTTTCAATTTGAGCGACTTGAAACTTAAACACCAAGCAAAGAGGTCAACTATTTGTAGAATAGTAGAACAAACAATTTTTTCTTAGGTCTGAAACAAAACTGATCTGAACTATCCCGTTTTTCATTTTGAATGACTTGAAACTTAAACATCAATCAATGAGGTCAACTATGTGTAGATTACTAGAACAAACGAAAAGTTATTTTAGGTCTGTAACGAAACTGGTCTGAACTATTCCGTTTTTCAGTTTGAATGCCTTGAAACTTAAACACCAAGCAAAGATGTCAACTATTTGTAGAATAGTAGAACAAACAATTTTTTCTTAGGTCTGAAACAAAACTGATCTGAACTATCCCGTTTTTCATTTTGAATGACTTGAAACTTAAACATCAATCAATGAGGTCAACTATGTGTAGATTACTAGAACAAACGAAAAGTTATTTTAGGTCTGTAACGAAACTGGTCTGAACTATTCCGTTTTTCAGTTTGAATGCCTTGAAACTTAAACACCAAGCAAAGAGGTCAACTATTTGTAGAATAGTAGAACAAACAATTTTTTTTAGGTCTGAAACAAAACAGATCTGAACTATCCCGTTTTTCATTTTGAATGACTTGAAACTTAAACATCAATCAATGAGGTCAACTATGTGTAGATTAGTAGAACAAACAAAAAGTTATTTTAGGTCTGTAACAAAACTGGTCTGAACTATTCCGTTTTTCAGTTTGAATGCCTTGAAACTTAAACAGCAAGCAAAGAGGTCAACTATTTGTAGAATAGTAGAGCAAACCATTTTTTTTAGGTCTGAAACTAAACAGATCTGAACTATTGCGTTTTTCATTTTGAATGCCTCGAAACTTAAACACCAAGCAAAGAGGTCAACTATGTGTAGATTGGTAGAACAAACAAAAAGTTATTTTAGGTCTGTAACAAAACTGGTCTGAACTATTCCGTTTTTCAGTTTGAATGACTTGAAACTTAAACATCAATCAATGAGGTCAACTATGTGTAGATTACTAGAACAAACGAAAAGTTATTTTAGGTCTGTAACAAAATTAGTCTGAACTATTCCGTTTTTAGTTTGAATGCCTTGAAACTTAAACACCAAGCAAAGAGGTCAACTATTTGTAGAATAGTAGAACAAACAATTTTTTCTTAGGTCTGAAACAAAACAGATCTGAACTATTCCGTTTTTCAGTTTGATTGCCTTGAAACTTAAACACCAAGCAAAGAGGTCAACTATTTGTAGAATAGTAGAAACAAACAATTTTTTCTTAGGTCTGAAACAAAACTGATCTGAACTATCCCGTTTTTCATTTTGAATGACTTGAAACTTAAACATCAATCAATGAGGTCAACTATGTGTAGATTACTAGAACAAACGAAAAGTTATTTTAGGTCTGTAACGAAACTGGTCTGAACTATTCCGTTTTTCAGTTTGAATGCCTTGAAACTTAAACACCAAGCAAAGAGGTCAACTATTTGTAGAATAGTAGAACAAACAATTTTTTTTAAGTCTGAAACAAAACAGAACTGAACTATCCCGTTTTTCATTTTGAATGACTTGAAACTTAAACATCAATCAATGAGGTCAACTATGTGTAGATTAGTAGAACAAACAAAAAGTTATTTTAGGTCTGTAACAAAACTGGTCTGAACTATTCCGTTTTTCAGTTTGAATGCCTTGAAACTTAAACAGCAAGCAAAGAGGTCAACTATTTGTAGAATAGTAGAGCAAACCATTTTTTTTAGGTCTGAAACTAAACAGATCTGAACTATTGCGTTTTTCATTTTGAATGCCTCGAAACTTAAACACCAAGCAAAGAGGTCAACTATGTGTAGATTGGTAGAACAAACAAAAATTTATTTTAGGTCTGTAACAAAACTGGTCTGAACTATTCCGTTTTTCAGTTTGAATGACTTGAAACTTAAACATCAATCAATGAGGTCAACTATGTGTAGATTACTAGAACAAACGAAAAGTTATTTTAGGTCTGTAACAAAACTGGTCTGAACTATTCCGTTTTTAGTTTGAATGCCTTGAAACTTAAACACCAAGCAAAGATGTCAACTATTTGTAGAATAGTAGAACAAACAATTTTTTCTTAGGTCTGAAACAAAACAGATCTGAACTATTCCGTTTTTCAGTTTGATTGCCTTGAAACTTAAACACCAAGCAAAGAGGTCAACTATTTGTAGAATAGTAGAAACAAACAATTTTTTCTTAGGTCTGAAACAAAACTGATCTGAACTATCCCGTTTTTCATTTTGAATGACTTGAAACTTAAACATCAATCAATGAGGTCAACTATGTGTAGATTAGTAGAACAAACAAAAAGTTATTTTAGGTCTGTAACAAAACTGGTCTGAACTTTTCCGTTTTTCAGTTTGAATGCCTTGAAACTTAAACAGCAAGCAAAGAGGTCAACTATCTGTAGAATATTAGAACAAACCATTTTTTTAGGTCTGAAACTAAACAGATCTGAACTATTCCGTTTTTCAGTTTGAATGCCTCGAAACTTAAACCCCAAGCAAAGAGGTCAACTATGTGTAGATTAGTAGAACAAACAAAAAGTTATTTTAGGTCTGCATCAAAACCGGTCTGAACTATTCCGTTTTTCAGTTTGAATGCCTTGAAACTTAAACACCAAGCAAAGAGGTCAACTATGTGTAGATTAGTAGAACAAAAAAAAGTTAATTTAGGTCTGTAACAAAACTGGTCTGAACTATTCCGTTTTTCAGTTTGAATGCTTTGAAACTTACACACCAAGCAAAGAGGTCAATTATTTGTAGAATAGTAGAACAAACAATTTTTTTTAGGTCTGAAACAAAACTAATCTGAACTATTCCGTTTTTCAGTTTGAATGCCTTGAAACTTAAACACCAAGCAAAGAGGTCAACTATGTGTAGATTAGTAGAACAAACAAAAAGTTATTTTAGGTCTGTAACAAAACTGGTCTGAACTATTCAGTTTTTCAATTTGAGCGACTTGAAACTTAAACACCAAGCAAAGAGGTCAACTATGTGTAGAATAGTAGAACAAACAAAAAAGTATTTTTTTTAGTTCTGAAACGAAACTGGTCTGATCGATTCCACTTTTCAATTTGAATGTATTGAAACTCAATGAGGTCAACTATTTGTAGAATAGTGGAACAAACGAAAATTATTTTTTAGTTCTGAAACAAAACTGTACTGAACTACTCCGTTTTTCAATTTGAGCGACTTGAAACTTAAACACCGAGCAAAAAGGTCAGCTATGTGTAGATTAGTAGAACAAACAAAAACTTATTTTAGGTCTGAAACAAAAATGGTCTGAACAATTCCGTTTTTCAGTTTGAATGCCTTGAAACTTAAACACCAAGCAAAGAGGTCAACTATTTGTAGAATAGTAGAACAAACAAAGTTTTTTTAGGTCTGAAACAAAACTAATCTGAACTATCCCGTTTTTCATATTGAATGACTTGAAACTTAAACATCAATCAATGAGGTCAACTATGTGTAAATTAAAAGAACAAACAAAAATTATTTTTAGGTCTGTAACAAAACTGGTCTGAACTATTCCGTTTTTCAGTTTGAATGCCTTGAAACTTACACACCAAGCAAAGAGGTCAACTATGTGTAGATTAATAGAACAAACAAAAATTTATTTTAGGTCTTTAACAAAACTGGTCTGAAATATTCCGTTTTTCAGTTTGAATGCCTTGAAACTTAAACAAGAAGCAAAGAGGTCAACTATCTGTAGAATAGTAGAACAAACAAAAAAGTAATTTTTTAGTTCTGAAACGAAACTGGTCTGATCTATTCCACTTTTCAGTTTGAATGAATTGAAACTCAATGAGGTCAACTATTTGTAGAGTAGTAGAACAAACAAAAAATATTTTTTAGGTCTGAAACAAAACTGATCTGAACTATCCCGTTTTTCATATTGAATGACTTGAAACTTAAACATCAATCAATGAGGTCAACTATGTGTAAAGTAAAAGAACAAACAAAAATTATTTTTAGGTCTGTAACAAAACTGGTCTGAACTATTCAGTTTTTCAGTTTGAATGCCTTGAAACTTACACACCAAGCAAAGAGGTCAACTATGTGTAGATTAATAGAACAAACAAAAATTTGTTTTAGGTCTGTAACAAAACTGGTCTGAACTATTCCGTTTTTCAGTTTGAATGCCTTGAAACTTAAACACCAAGCAAAGAGGTCACGTATCTGTAGAATAGTAGAACAAACAAAAAAGTAATTTTTTAGTTCTGAAACGAAACTGGTCTGATCTATTCCACTGATTTGAAACTCAATGAGGTCAACTATTTGTAGAGTAGTAGAACAAACAAAAAAGTGTTTTTTAGTTCTGAAACAAAACTGGTCTGAACTATTCCGTTTTTCAATTTGAGCGACTTGAAACTTAAACACCAACAAAGAGGTCAACTATTTGTAGAACACTAGAACAAACGAAAAGTATTTTTTTAGTTCTGAAACAAAACAGGTCTAATCTATTCCATTTTTCAGTTTGAATGAATTGAAACTTAAACTACAAGCAAAGAGGTCAACTATGTGTAGATTAGTAGAACAAACAAAAAGTTAATTTAGGTCTGTAACAAAACTGGTCTGAACTATTCCGTTTTTCAGTTTGAATGCTTTGAAACTTAAACACCAAGCAAAGAGGTCAACTATTTGTAGAGTAGTAGAACAAACAATTTTTTTAGGTCTGAGACAAAACTAATCTGAACTATTCCGTTTTTCAGTTTGAATGCCTTGAAACTTAAACACCAAGCAAAGAGGTCAACTATATGTAGATTAGTAGAACAAACAAAAAGTTATTTTAGGTCCGTAACAAAACTGGTCTGAACTACTCAGTTTTTCAATTTGAGCGACTTGAAACTTAAACACCAAGCAAAGAGGTCAACTATGTGTAGAATAGTAGAACAAACAAAAAAAGTATTTTTTTAGTTCTGAAACGAAACTGGTCTGATCGATTTCACTTTTCAATTTGAATGTATTGAAACTCAATGAGGTCAACTATTTGTAGAATAGTAGAACAAACGAAAAGTATTTTTTAGTTCTGAAACAAAACTGGTCTGAACTATTCCGTTTTTCAATTTGAGCGACTTGAAACTTAAACACCAAGCAAAAAGGTCAGCTATGTGTAGATTAGTAGAACAAACAAAAACTTATTTTAGGTCTGAAACAAAACTGGTCTGAACAATTCCGTTTTTCAGTTTAAATGCCTTGAAACTTAAACACCAAGCAAAGAGGTCAACTATTTGTAGAATAGTAGAACAAACAAAATTTTTTTAGGTCTGAAACAAAACTGATCTGAACTATCCCGTTTTTCATATTGAATGACTTGAAACTTAAACATCAATCAATGAGGTCAACTATGTGTAAAGTAAAAGAACAAACAAAGGTTATTTTTAGCTCTGTAACAAAACTGGTCTGAACTATTCCGTTTTTCAGTTTGAATGCCTTGAACCTTACACACCAAGCAAAGAGGTCAACTATGTGTAGAATAATAGAACAAACAAAAATTTGTTTTAGGTCTGTAACAAAACTGGTCTGAACTATTCCGTTTTTCAGTTTGAATGCCTTGAAACTTAAACACCAAGCAAAGAGGTCAACTATCTGTAGAGTAGTAGAACAAACAAAAAAGTCTTTTTTAGTTCTGAAACAAAACTGGTCTGAACTATTCCGTTTTTCAATTTGAGCGACTTGAAACTTAAACATCAACAAAGAGGTCAACTATTTGTAGAACACTAGAACAAACGAAAAGTATTTTTTTAGTTCTGAAACAAAACAGGTCTAATCTATTCCATTTTTCAGTTTGAATGAATTGAAACTTAAACTACAAGCAAAGATGTCAACTATGTGTAGAATAGTAGAACAAACAAATTTTTTTTTAGGTCTGAAACAAAACTGATCTGAACTATCCCTTTTTTCATTTTGAATGACTTGAAACTTAAACATCAATCAATGAGGTCAACTATGTGTAAAGTAAAAGAACAAACAAAAAGTTATTTTTAGGTCTGTAACAAAACTGGTCTGAACTATTCCGTTTTTCAGTTTGAATGCCTTGAAACTTAAACACCAAGCAAAGAGGTCAACTATGTGTAGAATAATAGAACAAACAAAAATTTGTTTTAGGTCTGTAACAAAACTGGTCTGAACTATTCCGTTTTTCAGTTTGAATGCCTTGAAACTTAAACACCAAGCAAAGAGGTCAACTATCTGTAGAGTAGTAGAACAAACAAAAAAGTCTTTTTTAGTTCTGAAACAAAACTGGTCTGAACTATTCCGTTTTTCAATTTGAGCGACTTGAAACTTAAACATCAACAAAGAGGTCAACTATTTGTAGAACACTAGAACAAACGAAAAGTATTTTTTTAGTTCTGAAACAAAACAGGTCTAATCTATTCCATTTTTCAGTTTGAATGAATTGAAACTTAAACTACAAGCAAAGATGTCAACCATGTGTAGAATAGTAGAACAAACAAATTTTTTTTTAGGTCTGAAACAAAACTGATCTGAACTATCCCTTTTTTCATTTTGAATGACTTGAAACTTAAACATCAATCAATGAGGTCAACTATGTGTAAAGTAAAAGAACAAACAAAAAGTTATTTTTAGGTCTGTAACAAAACTGGTCTGAACTATTCCGTTTTTCAGTTTGAATGCCTTGAAACTTAAACACCAAGCAAAGAGGTCAACTATCTGTAGAATAGTAGAACAAACAAAAAAGTAATTTTTTAGTTCTGAAACAAAACTGGTCTGAACTATTCAGTTTTTCAATTTGAGCGACTTGAAACTTAAACACCCAGCAAAGAGGTCAACTATGTGTAGAATAGTAGAACAAACAAAAAGTATTTTTTTAGTTCTGAAATGAAACTGGTCTGATCTGTTCCACTTTTCAGTTTGAATGAATTGAAATTTAATGAAGTCAACTATTTGTAGAATAGTAGAACAAACAAAAAGTATTTTTCAGTTCTGAAACAAAACTGGTCTGATTTTTTCCGTTTTTCAATTTGAACGACTTGAAACTTACACACCAACAAAGAGGTCAACTATTTGTAGAATAGTAGAACAAACAAAAAGTATTTTTTTAGTTCTGAAACAAAACTGGTCTAATCTATTCCATTTTCAGTTTGAAATAATTGAAACTTAAACTACAAGCAAAGAGGTCAACTATGTGTAGAATAGTAGAACAAACAAAAAAATTTTTTTAGTTCTGAAACAAAACTGGTCTGAACTATTCCGTTTTTCAATTTGAGCGACTTGAAACTTAAACCCCAAGCAAAGAGGTCAACTATTTTTGGAATGGTAGTACAAACAAAAAGTATTTTTTAGTTCTGAAACAAAACTGGTCTGAATTATTCCGTTTTTCAGTTTGAATGCCTTGAAACTTAAACTAAAAACAAAGGGGTCAACTATGTGTAGAATAGTAGAACAAACAAAAAGTAATTTTTTAGTTCTGAAACAAAACTGGTCTGAACTATTCCGTTTTTCAATTTGAGCGACTTGAAACTTAAACACTAAGCAAAGAGGTCAACTATGTTTGGAATAGTAGAACAAACAAAAAGTATTTTTTTAGTTCTGAAACAAAACTGTCCTGAACAATTCCGTTTTTGAGTTTGAATGCCTTGAAACTTAAACACCAAGCAAAGAGGTCAACTATTTGTAGAATAGTAGAACAAACAAAGTTTTTTTAGGTCTGAAACAAAACTGATCTGAACTATCCCGTTTTTCATATTGAATGACTTGAAACTTAAACATCAATCAATGAGGTCAACTATGTGTAAAGTAAAAGAACAAACAAAAATTATTTTTAGGTCTGTAACAAAACTGGTCTGAACTATTCCGTTTTTCAGTTTGAATGCCTTGAAACTTACACACCAAGCAAAGAGGTCAACTATGTGTAGATTAATAGAACAAACAAAAATTTATTTTAGGTCTGTAACAAAACTGGTCTGAACTATTCCGTTTTTCAGTTTGAATGCCTTGAAACTTAAACACCAAGCAAAGAGGTCAACTATCTGTAGAATAGTAGAAAAAACAAAAAAGTAATTTTTTAGTTCTGAAACGAAACTGGTCTGATCTATTCCACTTTTCAGTTTGAATCAATTGAAACTCAATGAGGTCAACTATTTGTAGAGTAGTAGAACAAACAAAAAAGTGTTTTTTAGTTCTGAAACAAAACTGGTCTGAACTATTCCGTTTTTCAATTTGAGCGACTTGAAACTTAAACACCAACAAAGAGGTCAACTATTTGTAGAACACTAGAACAAACGAAAAGTATTTTTTTTAGTTCTGAAACAAAACAGGTCTAATCTATTCCATTTTTCAGTTTGAATGAATTGAAACTTAAACTACAAGCAAAGAGGTCAACTATGTGTAGATTAGTAGAACAAACAAAAAGTTAATTTAGGTCTGTAACAAAACTGGTCTGAACTATTCCGTTTTTCAGTTTGAATGCTTTGAAACTTAAACACCAAGCAAAGAGGTCAACTATTTGTAGAGTAGTAGAACAAACAATTTTTTTTAGGTCTGAGACAAAACTAATCTGAACTATTCCGTTTTTCAGTTTGAATGCCTTGAAACTTAAACACCAAGCAAAGAGGTCAACTATGTGTAGATTAGTAGAACAAACAAAAAGTTATTTTAGGTCCGTAACAAAACTGGTCTGAACTATTCAGTTTTTCAATTTGAGCGACTTGAAACTTAAACACCAAGCAAAGAGGTCAACTATGTGTAGAATAGTAGAACAAACAAAAAAGTATTTTTTTTAGTTCTGAAACGAAACTGGTCTGATCGATTTCACTTTTCAATTTGAATGTATTGAAACTCAATGAGGTCAACTATTTGTAGAATAGTAGAACAAACGAAAAGTATTTTTTAGTTCTGAAACAAAACTGGTCTGAACTATTCCGTTTTTCAATTTGAGCGACTTGAAACTTAAACACCAAGCAAAAAGGTCAGCTATGTGTAGATTAGTAGAACAAACAAAAACTTATTTTAGGTCTGAAACAAAACTGGTCTGAACAATTCCGTTTTTCAGTTTAAATGCCTTGAAACTTAAACACCAAGCAAAGAGGTCAACTATTTGTAGAATAGTAGAACAAGCAAAATTTTTTTAGGTCTGAAACAAAACTGATCTGAACTATCCCGTTTTTCATATTGAATGACTTGAAACTTAAACATCAATCAATGAGGTCAACTATGTGTAAAGTAAAAGAACAAACAAAAGTTATTTTTAGGTGTGTAACAATACTGGTCTGAACTATTCCGTTTTTCAGTTTGAATGCCTTGAAACTTACACACCAAGCAAAGAGGTCAACTATGTGTAGATTAATAGAACAAACAAAAATTTATTTTAGGTCTGTAACAAAACTGGTCTGAACTATTCCGTTTTTCAGTTTGAATGCCTTGAAACTTAAACACCAAGCAAAGAGGTCAACTATCTGTAGAGTAGTAGAACAAACAAAAAAGTCTTTTTAGTTCTGAAACAAAACTGGTCTGAACTATTCCGTTTTTCAATTTGAGCGACTTGAAACTTAAACATCAACAAAGAGGTCAACTATTTGTAGAACACTAGAACAAACGAAAAGTATTTTTTTAGTTCTGAAACAAAACAGGTCTAATCTATTCCATTTTTCAGTTTGAATGAATTGAAACTTAAACTACAAGCAAACATGTCAACTATGTGTAGAATAGTAGAACAAACAATTTTTTTTTAGGTCTGAAACAAAACTGATCTGAACTATCCCTTTTTTCATTTTGAATGACTTGAAACTTAAACATCAATCAATGAGGTCAACTATGTGTAAAGTAAAAGAACAAACAAAAAGTTATTTTTAGGTCTGTAACAAAACTGGTCTGAACTATTCCGTTTTTCAGTTTGAATGCCTTGAAACTTAAACACCAAGCAAAGAGGTCAACTATCTGTAGAATAGTAGAACAAACAAAAAAGTAATTTTTTAGTTCTGAAACAAAACTGGTCTGAACTATTCAGTTTTTCAATTTGAGCGACTTGAAACTTAAACACCAAGCAAAGAGGTCAACTATGTGTAGAATAGTAGAACAAACAAAAAGTCTTTTTTTAGTTCTGAAATGAAACTGGTCTGATCTGTTCCACTTTTCAGTTTGAATGAATTGAAATTTAATGAGGTCAACTATTTGTAGAATAGTAGAACAAACAAAAAATATTTTTCAGTTCTGAAACAAAACTGGTCTGATTTTTTCCGTTTTTCAATTTGAACGACTTGAAACTTAAACACCAACAAAGAGGTCAACTATTTGTAGAATAGTAGAACAAACAAAAAGTATTTTTTTAGTTCTGAAACAAAACTGGTCTAATCTATTCCATTTTCAGTTTGAATGAATTGAAACTTAAAC
The DNA here is from genome assembly GCF_963678635.1 of Symsagittifera roscoffensis. Classification (NCBI taxonomy): domain Eukaryota; kingdom Metazoa; phylum Xenacoelomorpha; order Acoela; family Convolutidae; genus Symsagittifera; species Symsagittifera roscoffensis. Next base: position 1,401,611 of record NC_087066.1, read on the forward strand.
TACAAGCAAAGAGGTCAACTATGTGTAGAATAGTAGAAAAAACAAAAAAAAATTTTTAGTTCTGAAACAAAACTGGTCTGAACTATTCCGTTTTTCAATTTGAGCGACTTGAAACTTAAACACCAAGCAAAGAGGTTAACTATTTTTGGAATGGTAGTACAAACAAAAAGTATTTTTTAGTTCTGAAACAAAACTGGTCTGAATTATTCCGTTTTTCAGTTTGAATGCCTTGAAACTTAAACTAAAAACAAAGGGGTCAACTATGTGTAGAATAGTAGAACAAACAAAAAGTAATGTTTTAGTTCTGAAACAAAACTGGTCTGAACTATTCCGTTTTTCAATTTGAGCGACTTGAAACTTAAACACTAAGCAAAGAGGTCAACTATGTTTGGAATAGAAGAACAAACAAAAAGTATTTTTTTAGTTCTGAAACAAAACTAGTCTGATCTATTCCATTTTTCAGTTTGAATGAATTGAAACTCGATGAGGTCAACTATTTATCAAATAGTAGAACAAACAAAAATATTTCTTAGGTCTGAAACGAAACTGATCTGAACTATCCTGTTTTTCAGTTTGAATGCCTTGAAACTTAAACACCAAGCAAAGAGGTCAACTATCTGTAGAATAGTAGAACAAACAAAAAGTATTTTTTTTAGTTCTGAAACGAAACTGGTCTGAGCTGTTCCACTTTTCAGTTTGAATGAATTGAAACCCAAAGAGGTCAACTATTTGTAGAATAGTAGAACAAACCAAAAAGTATTTTTCAGTTCTGAAACAAAACTGGTCTGAACTATTCAGTTTTTCAATTTGAACGAGTTGAAACTTAAACACCAAGCAAAGAGGTCAACTATGTGTAGAATAGTAGAACAAACAAAAAGTATTTTTTTAGTTCTGAAACGAAACTGGTCTGAGCTGTTCCACTTTTCAGTTTGAATGAATTGAAACCCAAAGAGGTCAACTATTTGTAGAATAGTAGAACAAACCAAAAAGTATTTTTCAGTTCTGAAACAAAACTGGTCTGAACTATTCCGTTTTTAAATTTGAACGACTTGAAACTTAAACACCAACAAAGAGGTCAACTTTTTGTAGAACATTAGAACAAACGGAAGGTATTTTTTTTAGTTCTGAAACAAAACTGGTCTAATCTATTCCATTTTTTAGTTTGAATGAATTGAAACTTAAACTACAAACAAAGATGTCAACTATGTGTAGAATAGTAGAACAAACAAAAAAAAATTTTTTAGTTCTGAAACAAAACTGGTCTGAACTATTCCGTTTTTCAATTTGAGCGACTTGAAACTTAAACACCAAGCAAAGAGGTCAACTATTCTGGGAATGGTAGTACAAACAAAAAGTATTTTTAGTTCTGAAACAAAACTGGTCTGAAATATTCCGTTTTTCAGTTTGATTGCCTTGAAACTTAAGCTAAAAGCAAAGAGGTCAACTATGTGTAGAATAGTAGAACAAACAAAAAGTAATGTTTTGGTTCTGAAAAAAACCTGGTCTGAACTATTCCGTTTTTCAATTTGAGCGACTTGAAACTTAAACATCAATCAATGAGGTCAACTGTGTGTAAAATAAAAGAACAAACAAAAAGTTATTTTTTAGATCGATAACAATCCTGATCTGAACTATTCCGTTTTTCAGTTTGAATGCCTTGAAACTTAAACTACAAGCAAAGAGGTCAACTATGTGTAGAATAGTAGAGCTAAGAAAATTTTTTTAGGTCTGAAACAAAACTGATCTGAACTATCCCGTTTTTAGTTTGAATGACTTGAAATTTAAACATCAATCAATGAGGTCAACTATGTGTAAAATAAAAGAACAAACAAAAAGTTATTTTTTAGGTCTGTAACAAAACTTGTCTGAACTATTCCGTTTTACTGTTTGAATGCCTTGAAATTTAAACTACAAGCAAGGATGTCAACTATGTGTAGAATAGAAGAACAAACAAAAAGTAATTTTTTTTAGTTCTGAAACAAAAATGGTCTGAACTATTCTGTTTTTCAATTTGAGCGACTTGAAACTTAAACACCAAGCAAAGAGGTCAACTATGTTTGGAATAGTAGAACAAACAAAAAGTATTTTTTTAGTTCTGAAACAAAACTGGTCTGATCTATTCCGTTTTTCAGTTTGAATGAATTGAAACTCAATGAGGTTAACTATTTATCAAATAGTAGAACAAACAAAGTTTTTTCTTAAGTCTGAAACAAAACTGATCTGAACTATCCCGTTTTTCAGTTTGAGTGACTTGAAACTTAAACATCAATCAATGAGGTCAACTATCTGTATAATAGTAGAAAAAACAAAAAGTTATTTTCTAGGTCTGTAACAAAACTGGTCTGAACTATTCCGTTTTTCAATTTGAATGCCTTGAAAATTAAACACCAAGCAAAGAGGTCAACTATGTGTAGAATAGTAGAACAAACAAAAAGTAATGTTTTAGTTCTGAAACAAAACTGATCTGAACTATCCCGTTTTTCAGTTTGAGTGACTTGAAAATTAAACACCAAGCAATGAGGTCAACTATGTTTGGAATAGTAGAACAAACAAATAGTATTTTTTTAGTTCTGAAACAAAACTGGTCTGATCTATTCCATTTTTCAATTTGAATGAATTGAAACTCAATGAGGTCAACTATTTATCAAATAGTAGAACAAACAAAATTTTTTCTTAGGTCTGAAACACAACTGATCTGAACTATCCCGTGTTTCAGTTTGAATGAATTGAAACTTAAACATCAATCAATGAGGTCAACTGTGTGTAAAGTGAAAGAACAAACAAAAAGTTATTTTTTAGGTCGATAACAAAACTGATCTGAACTATTCAGTTTTTCAGTTTGAATGCCTTGAAACTTAAACTACAAGCAAAGAGGTCAACTATGTGTAGAATAGTAGAACCAACAAATTTTTTTTTAGGTCTGAAACAAAACTGATCTGAACTATCCCGTTTTTCAGTTTGAATGACTTGAAACTTAAACATCAATCAATGAGGTCAACTATGTGTAAAATAAAAGAACAAACAAAAAATTATTTTTTAGATCGGTAACAAAACTTGTCTGAACTATTCCGTTTTACAGTTTGAATGCCTTGAAATTTAAACTACAAGCAAAAAGGTCAACTATGTGTAGAATAGTAGAACAAACAAAAAAATTTTTTTTTAGTTCTGAAACAAAACTGGTCTGAACTATTCCGTTTTTCAATTTGAGTGACTTGAAACTTAAACACCAAGCAACGAGGTCAACTATGTTTGGAATATTACAACAAACAAAAAGTATTTTTTTAGTTCTGAAACAAAACTGATCTGAACTATCCCGTTTTTCAGTTTGAATGAATTGAAACTCAATGAGGTCAACTATTTATCAAATAGTAGAACAAACAAAATTTTTTCTTAGGTCTGAAACAAAACTGATCTGAACTATCCCGTTTTTCAGTTTGAATGACTTGAAAATTAAATATCAATCAATGAGGTCAATTATCTGTATAATAGTAGAAAAAACAAAAAATTATTTTCTATATCCGTAACAAAACTGGTCTGAACTATTTCGTTTTTCAGTTTGAATGCCTTGAAACTTAAACACCAAGCAAAGAGGTCAACTATGGGTAGAATAGTAGAAGAAGCAAAAAGTATTTTTCTAGTTCTGAAATAAAACTGGTCTGATCTCTTCCGTTTTTCAGTTTGATTGAGTTGAAACTCAATGAGGTCAACTATTTGTAGAATAGTAGAAGAAACAAAACTTTTTTTTAGGTCTGAAACAAAAATGATCTGAACCATCTCGTTTTTCACTTTGAATGACTTGAAACTTAAACATCAAGCAATGAGGTCAACTATGTGTAGAATAGTAGAACAAACAAAAAGATACTTTTAAGGGCTGAAACAAAACTGGTCTGAAGTGTTCCGTTTCTCAATGTGAATGACTTGAAACTTAAACATCAAGCAATAAGGTCGACTATCTGTAGAATATTAGAACACACAAATGTTGTTTTTTTAGTTCTGAAACAAAACTGGTCTGATCTATTCCGTTTTTCAGTTTGAATGAATTGAAAATCAAGGAGATCAACTATGTGTAGAATAGTAGAACAAACAAAAAAAGTTATGTTAAGGATCAAACAAAACTCGTCTGAATAATTATGTTTTTCATTTTGAGCGACATGAAACTTAAACATCAAGCAATGAGGTCAACTATATGTAAATGTCAAAATGTGTAGAATAGTAGAACTAACAAAAAGTAATTTTTTAATTCTGAAACAAAACTGGTCTGAACTATTCAGTTTTTCAATTTGAGCGACTTGAAACTTAAACACGAAGCGAAGAGGTCAACTATGTGTAGAATAGTAAAACAAACTAAAAGTGTATTTTTAGTTCTGAAACAATACTGGTCTGATCTATTCCATTTTTCAGTTTGAATGAATTGAAACTCAATGAGGTCAACTATGTGTAGAATAGTAGAACAAACAAAAAGTTTTTTTTCAGATCTGAAACAAAGATGATCTGAACCATCCCGTTTTTCAGTTTGAATGACTTGAAACTTAAACATCAAGCAACGAGGTCAACTATGTGTAGAATAGTCGAACAAACAAAAAGTTGTTTTTTAGATCTGCAACAAAACTGGTCTGATCTATTCCGTTTTTCATCTTGAATGAATTGAAAATCAAGGAGATCAACTATGTGTAGAATAGTAGAACAAACAAAAAAAGTTATGTTAAAGATCAAACAAAACTCGTCTGAACAATTATGTTTTTCATTTTGAGCGACATGAAACTTAAACATCAAGCAATGAGGTCAACTATGTGTAAATGTCAAAATGGGTAGAATAGTAGAACAAACAAAAAGTAATTTTTTAATTCTGAAACAAAACTGGTCTGAACTATTCAGTTTTTCAATTTGAGCGACTTGAAACTTAAACACGAAGCGAAGAGGTCAACTATGTGTAGAATAGTAAAACAAACTAAAAGTGTATTTTTAGTTCTGAAACAAAACTGGTCTAATCTATTTCATTTTTCAGTTTGAATGAAATGAAACTCACTGAGGTCAGCTATTTGTAGAATAGTAGAACTAAAAAAAATTGTTTTTAGGTCTGAAACAAAACTGATCTGAACTATCCCGTTTTTCAGTTTGAATGACTTGAAACTTAAACATCAATCGATGAGGTCAACTATGTGTAAAATAAAAGAACAAACAAAAATTATTTTTTAGGACTGTAACAAAACTAATCTGAACTATTCCGTTTTTCAGTTTAAATGACATGAAAATTAAACATCAATCAATAAGGTCAACTATCTGTATGATAGTAGAAACATTTTTCAGTTTGAATGAATTGAAACTCAATGAGGTCAACTATTTGCAGAATAGTAGAACAAACAAAAAGTTTTTTTAGTTCTGAAACAAAACTGGTCTGAAATATTCCGTTTTTCAATTTGAGCGACTTGAAACTTAAACACCAAGCAAAGAGGTCAACTATGTGTAGAATAGTAGAACAAACAAAAAATATTTTTTTTAGTTCTGAAACAAAACTGGTCTAATCTATTTCATTTTTCAGTTTGAATGAAATGAAACTCAATGAGGTCAGCTATTTGTAGAATAGTAGAACTAAAAAAAATTGTTTTTAGGTCTGAAACAAAACTGATCTGAACTATCCCGTTTTTCAGTTTGAATGACTTGAATTTTAAACATCAATCGATGAGGTCAACTATGTGTAAAATAAAAGAACAAACAAAAATTATTTTTTAGGACTGTAACAAAACTAATCTGAACTATTCCGTTTTTCAGTTTAAATGACATGAAAATTAAACATCAATCAATAAGGTCAACTATCTGTATGATAGTAGAAAAAAACAAAAAGTTTTTTTTTCAGGTCTGTAAAAAAACTGGTCTGAACTATTCCGTTTTTCTGTTTGAATGCCTTGAAATTTAAACACCAAGCAAAGAGTTCAACTATGTGTAGAAAAGTAGAAGAAGCAAAAAGTACTTTTTTAGCTCTGAAACAAAACTGGTCTGATCTATTCCGTTTTTCAGTTCGTTGAATTGAAACTCAATGAGGTCAACTATTTGTAGAATAGTAGAACAAACAAAACTTTTTTTAGGTCGGAAACAAAATTGATCTGATTTTTTCCTTTTTTCAGTTTGATTGACTTGCAACTTAAACATCAAGCAATGAGGTCAACTATGTGTAGAAAAGTAGAACAAACAAAAAGATACTTTTTAGGGCTGAAACAAAACTGGTCTGAAGTGTTCCGTTTCTCAATGTGATTGACTTGAAACTTAAACATCAAGCAATGAGGTCAACTATGTGTAGAAAAGTAGAACAAACAAAAAGATACTTTTTAGGGCTGAAACAAAACTGGTCTGAAGTGTTCCGTTTCTCAATGTGATTGACTTGAAATTTAAACATCAAGCAATAAGGTCAACTATCTGTAGAAGATTAGAACACACAAATGTTGTTTTTTTTTTGTTCTGAAACAAAACTGGTCTGATCTATTCCTTTTTTCAGTTTGAGCGACTTGAAACTTAAATACCAAGCAAAGAGGTCAACAATGTGTAGAAAAGTAAAACAATCAAAAGGATACTTTTTAGGGCTGAAACAAAACTGGTCCGAAGTGTTCCGTTTCTCAATATGAAGGACTTGAAACTTAAACATCAAGCAATAAGGTCAACTATGTGTAGAATAGTAGAACAAACAAAAAAACATTTTTAGTTCTGAAACAAAACTGGTCTAATCTATTCCATTTTTCAGTTTGAATGAAATTAAACTCAATGAGGTCAACTATTTGTAGAATAGTAGAACTAACAAAATTTTTTTAGGTCTGAAACAAAACTGATCTGAACTATCACGTTTTTAAGTTTGAATGACTTGAAACTTAAACATCAATCAATGAGGTCAACTATGTGTAAAATAAAAGAACAAACAAAAAGTTATTTTTTAGGTCTGTAACAAAACTGGTCTGAACTGTTCCGTTTTTCAGTTTCAATGCCTTGAAACTTAAACACCAAGCAAAGAGGTCAACTATTTGTAGAATAGTAGAACAAACAAAACGTATTTTTCAGATCTGAAACAAAACTGGTCTGAACTATTCCGTTTTTCGATTTGAGTGACTTGAAACTTAAACACCAAGCAAAGAGGTCAACTATGTGTAGAATAGTAGAACAAACAAAAAAAAATTTTTAGTTCTGAAACAAAACTGGTCTAATCTATTCCATTTTTCAGTTTGAATGAAATTAAACTCAATGAGGTCAACTATTTGTAGAATAGTAGAACTAACAAATTTTTTTTAGGTCTGAAACAAAACTGATCTGAACTATCCCGTTTTTAAGTTTGAATGACTTGAAACTTAAACATCAATCAATGAGGTCAACTATGTGTAAAACAAAAGAACAAACAAAAAGTTATTTTTTAGGTCTGTAACAAAACTGGTCTGAACTGTTCCGTTTTTCAGTTTCAATGCCTTGAAACTTAAACACCAAGCAAAGAGGTCAACTATTTGTAGAATAGTAGAACAAACAAAAAGTAATTTTTTAGTTCTGAAACAAAACTGGTCTGAACTATTCCGTTTTTCAATTTGAGCGACTTGAAACTTAAACACCAAGCAAAGAGGTCAACTATGTTTGGAATAATAGAACAAACAAAAAGTGTTTTTTTTTTAGTTCTGAAACAAACCTGGTCTGAACTTTTCCGTTTTTCAATTTGAGGGACTTGAAACTTAAACATCATTCAATGAGGTCAACTATCTGTATAATAGTAGAAAAAAAAACAAAAAAATATATTTTAGGTCTGTAACAAAACTGGTCTGAACTGTTCCGTTTTTCAGTTTCAATGCCTTGAAACTTAAACACCAAGCAAAGAGGTCAACTATTTGTAGAATAGTAGAACAAACAAAACGTATTTTTCAGATCTGAAACAAAACTGGTCTGAACTATTCCGTTTTTCGATTTGAGTGACTTGAAACTTAAACACCAAGCAAAGAGGTCAACTATGTGTAGAATAGTAGAACAAACAAAAAAAAATTTTTAGTTCTGAAACAAAACTGGTCTAATCTATTCCATTTTTCAGTTTGAATGAAATTAAACTCAATGAGGTCAACTATTTGTAGAATAGTAGAACTAACAAATTTTTTTTAGGTCTGAAACAAAACTGATCTGAACTATCCCGTTTTTAAGTTTGAATGACTTGAAACTTAAACATCAATCAATGAGGTCAACTATGTGTAAAACAAAAGAACAAACAAAAAGTTATTTTTTAGGTCTGTAACAAAACTGGTCTGAACTGTTCCGTTTTTCAGTTTCAATGCCTTGAAACTTAAACACCAAGCAAAGAGGTCAACTATTTGTAGAATAGTAGAACAAACAAAAAGTAATTTTTTAGTTCTGAAACAAAACTGGTCTGAACTATTCCGTTTTTCAATTTGAGCGACTTGAAACTTAAACACCAAGCAAAGAGGTCAACTATGTTTGGAATAATAGAACAAACAAAAAGTGTTTTTTTTTTAGTTCTGAAACAAACCTGGTCTGAACTTTTCCGTTTTTCAATTTGAGGGACTTGAAACTTAAACATCATTCAATGAGGTCAACTATCTGTATAATAGTAGAAAAAAAAACAAAAAAATATATTTTAGGTCTGTAACAAAACTGGTCTGAACTATTCCGTTTTTCAGTCTGAATGCCTTGAAATTTTAACACCAAGCAAAGAGGTCAAATATGTGTAGAATAGTAGAAGAAGCAAAGAGTACTTTTTTAGCTCTGAAACAAAACTGGTCTGATCTATTCCGTTTTTCAGTTTGAATGATTTGAAACTCAATGAGGTCAACTTTTTGTAGAATAGTAGAACAAACAAAACTTTTTTAAAGTCTGAAACAAAATTGATCTGAACTATCCCGTTTTTTAGTTTGAATGGCTTGAAACTTAAACATCAAGCAATGAGGTCAACTATGTGTAGAAAAGTAGAACAAAACAAAAAGATACTCTTTAGGGCTGAAACAAAACTGGTCTGAAACGTTCCGTTTCTCAATGTGAATGACTTGAAACTTAAACATCAAGCAATAAGGTCAACTATCTGTAGAATTTTAGAACACACAAATGTGGTTTTTTAGTTCTGAAACAAAACAGGTCTGATCTATTCCGTTTTTCAATTTGAGCGACTTGAAACTTAAACACCAAGCAAAGAGGTCAATTATGTGTAGAATAGTAGAACAAACAAAAAGTATTTTTATAGTTCTGAAACGAAACTGGTCTGATCTATTCACCTTTTCAGTTTGAATGTTTTGAAACTCAATGAGGTCAATTATTTGTAAAATAGTAGAACAAACGAAAAATATTTTTTAGGTCTGTAACAAAACTGGTCTGAACTTTTCCGTTTTTCAATTTGAATGCCTTGAAACTTAAACACCAAGCAAAGATGTCAACTATTTGTAGAATAGTAGAACAAACAATTTTTTCTTAGGTCTGAAACAAAACTGATCTGAACTATCCCGTTTTTCATTTTGAATGACTTGAAACTTAAACATCAATCAATGAGGTCAACTATGTGTAGATTACTAGAACAAACGAAAAGTTACTTTAGGTCTGTAACGAAACTGGTCTGAACTATTCCGTTTTTCAGTTTGAATGCCTTGAAACTTAAACAGCAAGCAAAGAGGTCAACTATTTGTAGAATAGTAGAACAAACCATTTTTTTAGGTCTGAAACTAAACAGATCTGAACTATTCCGCTTTTCAGTTTGAATGCCTCGAAACTTAAGCACCAAGCAAAAAGGTCAACTATGTGTAGATTAGTAGAACAAACAAAAAGTTTTTTTAGGTATTTAACAAAACCGGTCTGAACTATTCCGTTTTTCAGTTTGAATGCCTTGAAACTTAAACACCAAGCAAAGAGGTCAACTATGTGTAGATTACTAGAACAAACGAAAAGTTATTTTAGGTCTGTAACAAAACTGGTCTGAACTATTCCGTTTTTCAGTTTGAATGCCTTGAAACTTAAACACCAAGCAAAGAGGTCAACTATTTGTAGAATAGTAGAACAAACAATTTTTTTTTAGGTCTGATTCAAAACAGATCTGAACTATTCCGTTTTTCAGTTTGATTGCTTTGAAACTTAACCACCAAGCAAAGAGGTCAACTATTTGTAGAATAGTAGAACAAACAATTTTTTCTTAGGTCTGAAACAAAACTGATCTGAACTATCCGGTTTTTCATTTTTGAATGACTTGAAATTTAAACATCAATCAATGAGGTCAACTATGTGTAGATTAGTAGAACAAACAAAAAGTTATTTTAGGTCTGTAACAAAACTGGTCTGAACTATTCCGTTTTTCAGTTTGAATGCCTTGAAACTTAAACAGCAAGCAAAGAGGTCAACTATTTGTAGAATAGTAGAACAAACCATTTTTTTTAGGTCTGAAACTAAACAGATCTGAACTATTCTATTTTTTTTTGTTTGAATGCCTCGAAACTTAAACACCAAGCAAAGAGGTCAACTATGTGTAGATTAGTAGAACAAACAAAAAGTTTTTTTAGGTATTTAACAAAACCGGTCTGAACTATTCCGTTTTTCAGTTTGAATGCCTTGAAACTTAAACAGCAAGCAAAGAGGTCAACTATGTGTAGATTAGTAGAACAAACAAAAAGTTATTTTAGGTTTGTAACAAAACTGGTCTGAACTATTCCGTTTTTCAGTTTGAATGACTTGAAACTTAAACATCAATCAATGAGGTCAACTATGTGTAGATTACTAGAACAAACGAAAAGTTATTTTAGGTCTGTAACAAAACTGGTCTGAACTATTCCGTTTTTCAGTTTGAATGCCTTGAAACTTAAACACCAAGCAAAGAGGTCAACTATTTGTAGAATAGTAGAACAAACAATTTTTTTTAGGTCTGAATCAAAACAGATCTGAACTATTCCGTTTTTCAGTTTGATTGCCTTGAAACTTAAACACCAAGCAAAGAGGTCAACTATTTGTAGAATAGTAGAACAAACAATTTTTTCTTAGGTCTGAAACAAAACTGATCTGAACTATCCGGTTTTTCATTTTTGAATGACTTGAAATTTAAACATCAATCAATGAGGTCAACTATGTGTAGATTAGTAGAACAAACAAAAAGTTATTTTAGGTCTAATACAAAACTGGTCTGAACTATTCCGTTCTCAGTTTGAATGCCTTGAAACTTAAACAGCAAGCAAAGAGGTCAACTATTTGTAGAATAGTAGAACAAACAATTTTTTTTAGGTCTGAAACTAAACAGATCTGAACTATTCCGTTTTTCAATTTGAATGCCTCGAAACTTAAACACCAAGCAAAGAGGTCAACTATGTGTAGATTAGTAGAACAAAGAAAAATTTATTTTAGGTCTATCAAAACCGGTCTGAACTATTCCGTTTTTCAGTTTGAATGCCTTGAAACTTAAACACCAAGCAAAGAGGTCAACTATGTGTAGATTAGTAGAACAAACAAAAAGTTAATTTAGGTCTGTAACAAAACTGGTCTGAACTATTCCGTTTTTCAGTTTGAATGCTTTGAAACTTAAACACCAAGCAAAGAGGTCAACTATTTGTAGAATAGTAGAACAAACAATTTTTTCTTAGGTCTGAAACAAAATTGATCTGAACTATCCCGTTTTTTATTTTTGAATGACTTGAAACTTAAACATCAATCAATGAGGTCAACTATGTGTAGATTAGTTGAACAAACAAAAAGTTATTTTAGGTCTGTAACAAAACTGGTCTGAACTATTCCGTTTTTCAGTTTGAATGCCTTGAAACTTAAACAGCAAGCAAAGAGGTCAACTATTTGTAGAATAGTAGAACAAACCATTTTTTTAGGTCTGAAACTAAACAGATCTGAACTATTCCGTTTTTCAGTTTGAATGCCTCGAAACTTAAACACCAAGCAAAGAGGTCAACTATGTGTAGATTAGTAGAACAAACAAAAATTTATTTTAGGTCTATCAAAACCGGTCTGAACTATTCCGTTTTTCAGTTTGAATGCCTTGAAACTTAAACACCAAGCAAAGAGGTCAACTATGTGTAGATTAGTAGAACAAACAAAAAGTTAATTTAGGTCTGTAACAAAACTGGTCTGAACTATTCCGTTTTTCAGTTTGAATGCTTTGAAACTTAAACACCAAGCAAAGAGGTCAACTATTTGTAGATTAGTAGAACAAACAAAAAGTTAATTTAGGTCTGTAACAAAACTGGTCTGAACTATTCCGTTTTTCAGTTTGAATGCTTTGAAACTTAAACACCAAGCAAAGAGGTCAACTATTTGTAGAATAGTAGAACAAACAATTTTTTCTTAGGTCTGAAACAAAATTGATCTGAACTATCCCGTTTTTTATTTTTGAATGACTTGAAACTTAAACATCAATCAATGAGGTCAACTATGTGTAGATTAGTAGAACAAACAAAAAGTTATTTTAGGTCTGTAACAAAACTGGTCTGAGTTGTTCCGTTTTTCAGTTTGAATGCCTTGAAACTTGAACAGCAAGCAAAGAGGTCAACTATTTGTAGAATAGTAGAACAAACCATTTTTTTTAGGTCTGAAACTAAACAGATCTGAACTATTCCGTTTTTCAGTTTGAATGCCTCGAAATTTAAACACCAAGCAAAGAGGTCAACTATGTGTAGATTAGTAAAACAAACAAAAATTTATTTTAGGTCTATCAAAACCGGTCTGAACTATTCCGTTTTTCAGTTCGAATGCCTTGAAACTTAAACACCAAGCAAAGAGGTCAACTATGTGTAGATTAGTAGAACAAACAAAAAGTTAATTTAGGTCTGTAACAAAACTGGTCTGAACTATTCCGTTTTTCAGTTTGAATGCTTTGAAACTTAAACACCAAGCAAAGAGGTCAACTATTTGTAGAATAGTAGAACAAACAATTTTTTCTTAGGTCTGAAACAAAATTGATCTGAACTATCCCGTTTTTTATTTTTGAATGACTTGAAACTTAAACATCAATCAATGAGGTCAACTATGTGTAGATTAGTAGAACAAACAAAAAGTTATTTTAGGTCTGTAACAAAACTGGTCTGAACTATTCCGTTTTTCAGTTTGAATGCCTTGAAACTTAAACAGCAAGCAAAGAGGTCAACTATTTGTAGAATAGTAGAACAAACCATTTTTTTTTAGGTCTGAAACTAAACAGATCTGAACTATTCCGTTTTTCAGTTTGAATGCCTCGAAACTTAAACACCAAGCAAAGAGGTCAACTATGTGTAGATTAGTAGAACAAACAAAAATATATTTTAGGTCTATCAAAACCGGTCTGAACTATTCCATTTTTCAGTTTGAATGCCTTGAAACTTAAACACCAAGCAAAGAGGTCAACTGTTTGTAGAATAGTAGAACAAACAAAAAGTTAATTTAGGTCTGTAACAAAACTGGTCTGAACTATTCCGTTTTTCAGTTTGAATGCTTTGAAACTTAAACACCAAGCAAAGAGGTCAACTATTTGTAGAATAGTAGAACAAACAATTTTTTCTTAGGTCTGAAACTAAACAGATCTGAACTATTCCGTTTTTCAGTTTGGATGCCTCGAAACTTAAACACCAAGCAAAGAGGTCAACTATGTGTAGATTAGTAAAACAAACAAAAATTTATTTTAGGTCTGTATCAAAACCGGTCTGAACTATTCCGTTTTTCAGTTTGAATGCCTTGAAACTTAAACACAAAGCAAAGAGGTCAACTATGTGTAGATTAGTGGAACAAACAAAAAGTTAATTTAGGTCTGTAACAAAACTGGTCTGAACTATTCCGTTTTTCAGTTTGAATGCCTTGAAACTTAAACACCAAGCAAAGAGGTCAACTATGTGTAGATTAGTAGAACAAACAAAAAGTTATTTTAGGTCTGTAACAAAACTGGTCTGAACTATTCAGTTTTTCAATTTGAGCGACTTGAAACTTAAACACCAAGCAAAGAGGTCAACTATGTGTAGAATAGTAGAACAAACAAAAAAGTATTTTTTTTAGTTCTGAAACGAAACTGGTCTGATCGATTCCACTTTTCAATTTGAATGTATTGAAACTCAATGCGGTCAACTATTTGTAGAATAGTAGAACAAACGAAAAGTATTTTTTAGTTCTGAAACAAAACTGGTCTGAACTATTCCGTTTTTCAATTTGAGCGACTTGAAACTTAAACACCAAGCAAAAAGGTCAGCTATGTGTAGATTAGTAGAACAAACAAAAACTTATTTTAGGTCTGACACAAAACTGGTCTGAACAATTCCTTTTTTCAGTTTGAATGCCTTGGAACTTAAACACCAAGCAAAGAGGTCAACTATTTGTAGAATAGTAGAACAAACAAAAATTTATTTTAGGTCTGTAACAAAACTGGTCTGAACTATTCCGTTTTTCAGTTTGAATGCCTTGAAACTTGAACACCAAGCAAAGAGGTCAACTATCTGTAGAATAGTAGAACAAACAAAAACTTATTTTAGGTCTGAAACAAAACTGGTCTGAACAATTCCGTTTTTCAGTTTGAATGCCTTGGAACTTAAACACCAAGCAAAGAGGTCAACTATTTGTAGAATAGTAGAACAAACAAAAATTTATTTTAGGTCTGTAACAAAACTGGTCTGAACTATTCCGTTTTTCAGTTTGAATGCCTTGAAACTTACACACCAAGCAAAGAGGTCAACTATGTGTAGATTAATAGAACAAACAAAATTTTATTTTAGGTCTGTAACAAAACTGGTCTGAACTATTCCGTTTTTCAGTTTGAATGCCTTGAAACTTGAACACCAAGCAAAGAGGTCAACTATCTGTAGAATAGTAGAACAAACAAAAAAGTAATTTTATAGTTCTGAAACGAAACTGGTCTGATCTATTCCACTTTTCAGTTTGAATGAATTGAAACTCAATGAGGTCAACTATTTGTAGAGTAGTAGAACAAACAAAAAAGTCTTTTTTAGTTCTGAAACAAAACTGGTCTGAACTATTCCGTTTTTCAATTTGAGCGACTTGAAACTTAAACACCAACAAAGAGGTCAACTATTTGTAGAACACTAGAACAAACGAAAAGTATTTTTTTAGTTCTGAAACAAAACAGGTCTAATCTATTCCATTTTTCAGTTTGATTGAATTGAAACTTAAACTACAAGCAAAGAGGTCAACTATGTGTAGAATAGTAGAACAAACAATTTTTTTTTAGGTCTGAAACAAAACTGATCTGAACTATCCCTTTTTTCATTTTGAATGACTTGAAACTTAAACATCAATCATTGACGTCAACTATGTGTAAAGTAAAAGAACAAACAAAAAGTTATTTTTAGGTCTGTAACAAAACTGGTCTGAACTATTCCGTTTTCCAGTTTGAATGCCTCGAAACTTAAACACCAAGCAAAGAGGTCAACTATCTGTAGAATAGTAGAACAAACAAAAAAGTAATTTTTTAGTTCTGAAACAAAACTGGTCTGAACTATTCAGTTTTTCAATTTGAGCGACTTGAAACTTAAACACCAAGCAAAGAGGTCAACTATGTGTAGAATAGTAGAACAAACAAAAAGTATTTTTTTAGTTCTGAAATGAAACTGGTCTGATCTGTTCTACTTTTTAGTTTGAATGAATTGAAATTTAATGAGGTCAACTATTTGTAGAATAGTAGAACAAGCAAAAAGTATTTTTCAATTCTGAAACAAAACTGGTCTGATTTTTTCCGTTTTTCAATTTGAACGACTTGAAACTTAAGCATGAATCAATGAGGTCAACTATGTGTAAAGTAAAAGAACAAACAAAAGTTATTTTTAGGTCTGTAACAAAACTGGTCTGAACTATTCCGTTTTTCAGTTTGAATGCCTTGAAACTTACACACCAAGCAAAGAGGTCAACTATGTGTAGATTAATAGAACAAACAAAAATTTATTTTAGGTCTGTAACAGAACTGGTCTGAACTATTCCGTTTTTCAGTTTGAATGCCTTGAAACTTGAACACCAAGCAAAGAGGTCAACTATCTGTAGAATAGTAGAACAAACAAAAAAGTAATTTTTTAGTTCTGAAACGAAACTGGTCTGATCTATTCCACTTTTCAGTTTGAATGAATTGAAACTCAATGAGGTCAACAATTTGTAGAGTAGTAGAACAAACAAAAAAGTCTTTTTTAGTTCTGAAACAAAACTGGTCTGAACTATTCCGTTTTTCAATTTGAGCGACTTGAAACTTAAACACCAACAAAGAGGTCAACTATTTGTAGAACACTAGAACAAACGAAAAGTAATTTTTTAGTTCTGAAACGAAACTGGTCTAATCTATTGCATTTTTCAGTTTGATTGAATTGAAACTTAAACTACAAGCAAAGAGGTCAACTATGTGTAGAATAGTAGAACAAACAATTCTTTTTTAGGTCTGAAACAAAACTGATCTGAACTATCCCTTTTTTCATTTTGAATGACTTGAAACTTAAACATCAATCATTGAGGTCAACTATGTGTAAAGTAAAAGAACAAGCAAAAAGTTATTTTTAGGTCTGTAACAAAACTGGTCTGAACTTTTCCGTTTTTAAGTTTGAATGCCTTGAAACTTAAACACCAAGCAAAGAGGTCAACTATCTGTAGAATAGTAGAACAAACAAAAATTTTTTAAGTCTGAAACAAAATTGATCTGATTTATCCCGTTTTTCATATTGAATGACTTGAAACTTAAGCATCAATCAATGAGGTCAACTATGTGTAAAGTAAAAGAACAAACAAAAGTTATTTTTAGGTCTGTAACAAAACTGGTCTGAACTATTCCGTTTTTCAGTTTGAATGCCTTGAAACTTACACACCAAGCAAAGAGGTCAACTATGTGTAGATTAATAGAACAAACAAAAATTTATTTTAGGTCTGTAACAAAACTGGTCTGAACTATTCCGTTTTTCAGTTTGAATGCCTTGAAACTTGAACACCAAGCAAAGAGGTCAACTATCTGTAGAATAGTAGAACAAACAAAAAAGTAATTTTTTAGTTCTGAAACGAAACTGGTCTGATCTATTCCACTTTTCAGTTTGAATGAATTGAAACTCAATGAGGTCAACTATTTGTAGAGTAGTAGAACAAACAAAAAAGTCTTTTTTAGTTCTGAAACAAAACTGGTCTGAACTATTCCGTTTTTCAATTTGAGCGACTTGAAACTTAAACACCAACAAAGAGGTCAACTATTTGTAGAACACTAGAACAAACGAAAAGTATTTTTTTAGTTCTGAAACAAAACAGGTCTAATCTATTCCATTTTTCAGTTTGATTGAATTGAAACTTAAACTACAAGCAAAGAGGTCAACTATGTGTAGAATAGTAGAACAAACAATTCTTTTTTAGGTCTGAAACAAAACTGATCTGAACTATCCCTTTTTTCATTTTGATTGACTTGAAACTTAAACATCAATCATTGAGGTCAACTATGTGTAAAGTAAAAGAACAAGCAAAAAGTTATTTTTAGGTCTGTAACAAAACTGGTCTGAACTATTCCGTTTTTAAGTTTGAATGCCTTGAAACTTAAACACCAAGCAAAGAGGTCAACTATCTGTAGAATAGTAGAACAAACAAAAATTTTTTAAGTCTGAAACAAAATTGATCTGAACTATCCCGTTTTTCATATTGAATGACTTGAAACTTAAGCATCAATCAATGAGGTCAACTATGTGTAAAGTAAAAGAACAAACAAAAGTTATTTTTAGGTCTGTAACAAAACTGGTCTGAACTATTCCGTTTTTCAGTTTGAATGCCTTGAAACTTACACACCAAGCAAAGAGGTCAACTATGTGTAGATTAATAGAACAAACAAAAATTTATTTTAGGTCTGTAACAAAACTGGTCTGAACTATTCCGTTTTTCAGTTTGAATGCCTTGAAACTTGAACACCAAGCAAAGAGGTCAACTATCTGTAGAATAGTAGAACAAACAAAAAAGTAATTTTTTAGTTCTGAAACGAAACTGATCTGATCTATTCCACTTTTCAGTTTGAATGAATTGAAACTCAATGAGGTCAACTATTTGTAGAGTAGTAGAACAAACAAAAAAGTCTTTTTTAGTTCTGAAACAAAACTGGTCTGAACTATTCCGTTTTTCAATTTGAGCGACTTGAAACTTAAACACCAACAAAGAGGTCAACTATTTGTAGAACACTAGAACAAACGAAAAGTATTTTTTTAGTTCTGAAACAAAACAGGTCTAATCTATTCCATTTTTCAGTTTGATTGAATTGAAACTTAAACTACAAGCAAAGAGGTCAACTATGTGTAGAATAGTAGAACAAACAATTTTTTTTAGGTCTGAAACAAAACTGATCTGAACTATCCCTTTTTTCATTTTGAATGACTTGAAACTTAAACATCAATCATTGAGGTCAACTATGTGTAAAGTAAAAGAACAAACAAAAAGTTATTTTTAGGTCTGTAACAAAACTGGTCTGAACTATTCCGTTTTTCAGTTTGAATGCCTTGAAACTTAAACACCAAGCAAAGAGGTCAACTATCTGTAGAATAGTAGAACAAACAAAAAAGTATTTTTTTAGTTCTGAAACAAAACTGGTCTGAACTATTCAGTTTTTCAATTTGAGCGACTTGAAACTTAAACACCAAGCAAAGAGGTCAACTATGTGTAGAATAGTAGAACAAACAAAAAGTATTTTTTTAGTTCTGAAATGAAACTGGTCTGATCTGTTCTACTTTTAGTTTGAATGAATTGAAATTTAATGAGGTCAACTATTTGTAGAATAGTAGAACAAACAAAAAGAATTTTTCAATTCTGAAACAAAACTGGTCTGATTTTTTCCGTTTTTCACTTTGAACGACTTGAAACTTAAACACCAACAAAGAGGTCAACTATTTGTAGAATAGTAGAACAAACAAAAAATATTTTTTTAGTTCTGAAAGAAAACTGGTCTAATCTATTCCATTTTTCAGTTTGAATGAATTGAAACTTAAACTACAAGCAAAGAGGTCAACTATGTGTAGAATAGTAGAACAAACAAAAAAAATGTTTAGTTCTGAAACAAAACTGGTCTGAACTATTCCGTTTTTCAATTTGAGCGACTTGAAACTTAAACACCTAGCAAAGAGGTCAACTATTTTTGGAATGGTAGTACAAACAAAAAGTATTTTTTAGTTCTGAAACAAAACTGGTCTGAACTATTCCGTTTTTCAGTTTGAATGCTTCGAAACTTAAACTAAAAACAAAGGGGTCAACTATGTGTAGAATAGTAGAACAAACAAAAAGTAATGTTTTAGTTCTGAAACAAAACTGGTCTGAACTATTCCGTTTTTCAATTTGAGCGACTTGAAAGTTAAACACTAAGCGAAGAGGTCAACTATGTTTGGAATAGTAGAACAAACAAAAAGTATTTTTTTTAGTTCTGAAACAAAACTAGTCTGATCTATTCCATTTTTCAGTTTGAATGAATTGAAACTCAATGAGGCCAACTTTTTATCGAATAGTAGAACAAACAAAAATATTTCTTGGGTCTGAAACAAAACTGATCTGAACTATCCCGTTTTTCAGTTTGAATGCCTTGAAACTTAAACACCAAGCAAAGAGGTCAACTATGTGTAGAATAGTAGAACAAACAAAAAGTATTTTTTTAGTTCTGAAACGAAACTGGTCTGAGCTGTTCCACTTTTCAGTTTGAATGAATTGAAACTCAATGAGGTCAACTATTTGTAGAATAGTAGAACAAACAAAAAGTATTTTTCAGTTCTGAAACAAAACTGGTCTGAACTATTCCGTTTTTCAACTTGAACGACTTGAAATTTAAACACCAACAAAGAGGTCAACTTTTTGTAAAAAATTAGAACAAACGAAAGGTAATTTTTTTAGTTCTGAAACAAAACTGGTCTAATCTATTTCATTTTTTAGTTTGAATGAATTGAAACTTAAACTACAAGCAAAGAGGTCAACTATGTGTAGAGTAGTAGAACAAACAAAAAAAATATTTTAGTTCTGAAACAAAACTGGTCTGAACTATTCCGTTTTTCAATTTGAGCGACTTGAAACTTAAACACCAAGCAAAGAGGTCAACTATTTTGGGAATGGTAGTACAAACAAAAAGTATTTTTAGTTCTGAAACAAAACTGGTCTGAAATATTCCGTTTTTCAGTTTGAATGCCTTGAAACTTAAACTAAAAGCAAAGAGGTCAACTATGTGTAGAATAGTAGAACAAACAAAAAGTAATGTTTTAGTTCTGAAACAAAACTGGTCTGAACTCTTCCGTTTTTCAATTTGAGCGACTTGAAATTTAAACATCAATCAATGAGGTCAACTGTGTGTAAAATAAAAGAACAAACAAAAAGTTATTTTTTAGATCGAAAACAAAACTGATCTGAACTATTCCGTTTTTCAGTTTGAATGCCTTGAAAATTAAACTACAAGCAAAGAGGTCAACTATGTGTAGAATAGTAGAGCTAACAAATTTTTTTTAGGTCTGAAACAAAACTGATCTGAACTATCCCGTTTTTCAGTTTGAATGACTTGAAACTTAAACATCAATCAATGAGGTCAACTATCTGTATAATAGTAGAAAAAACAAAAAGTTATTTTCTAGGTCTGTAACAAAACTGGTCTGAACTATTCGGTTTTTCATTTTGAATGCCTTGAAAATTAAACACCAAGCAAAGAGGTCAACTATGAGTAGAATAGTAGAACAAACAAAAAGTAATGTTTTAGTTCTAAAACAAAACTGGTCTGAACTATTCCGTTTTTCAATTTGAGCGACTTGAAACTTAAACACCAAGCAATGAGGTCAACTATGTTTGGAATAGAAGAACAAACAAAAAGTATTTTTTTTAGTTCTGAAACAAAACTGGTCTGATCTATTCCATTTTTCAGTTTGAATGAATTGAAACTCAATGAGGTCAACTATTTATCGAATAGTAGAACAAACAAAAATTTTTCTTAGGTCTGAAACAAAACTAATCTGAACTATCCCGTTTTTCAGTTTGAATGACTTGAAATTTAAACGTCAATCAATGAGGTCAACTGTGTGTAAAATGAAAGAACAAACAAAAAGTTATTTTTTAGGTCGATGGTCGATAACAAAACTGATCTGAACTATTCCGTTTTTAAGTTTGAATGCCTTGAAACTTAAACACCAAGCAAAGAGGTCAACTATCTGTAGAATAGTAGAACAAACAAAAATTTTTTAAGTCTGAAACAAAATTGATCTGAACTATCCCGTTTTTCATATTGAATGACTTGAAACTTAAGCATCAATCAATGAGGTCAACTATGTGTAAAGTAAAAGAACAAACAAAAGTTATTTTTAGGTCTGTAACAAAACTGGTCTGAACTATTCCGTTTTTCAGTTTGAATGCCTTGAAACTTACACACCAAGCAAAGAGGTCAACTATGTGTAGATTAATAGAACAAACAAAAATTTATTTTAGGTCTGTAACAAAACTGGTCTGAACTATTCCGTTTTTCAGTTTGAATGCCTTGAAACTTGAACACCAAGCAAAGAGGTCAACTATCTGTAGAATAGTAGAACAAACAAAAAAGTAATTTTTTAGTTCTGAAACGAAACTGGTCTGATCTATTCCACTTTTCAGTTTGAATGAATTGAAACTCAATGAGGTCAACTATTTGTAGAGTAGTAGAACAAACAAAAAAGTCTTTTTTAGTTCTGAAACAAAACTGGTCTGAACTATTCCGTTTTTCAATTTGAGCGACTTGAAACTTAAACACCAACAAAGAGGTCAACTATTTGTAGAACACTAGAACAAACGAAAAGTATTTTTTTAGTTCTGAAACAAAACAGGTCTAATCTATTCCATTTTTCAGTTTGATTGAATTGAAACTTAAACTACAAGCAAAGAGGTCAACTATGTGTAGAATAGTAGAACAAACAATTCTTTTTTAGGTCTGAAACAAAACTGATCTGAACTATCCCTTTTTTCATTTTGATTGACTTGAAACTTAAACATCAATCATTGAGGTCAACTATGTGTAAAGTAAAAGAACAAGCAAAAAGTTATTTTTAGGTCTGTAACAAAACTGGTCTGAACTATTCCGTTTTTAAGTTTGAATGCCTTGAAACTTAAACACCAAGCAAAGAGGTCAACTATCTGTAGAATAGTAGAACAAACAAAAATTTTTTAAGTCTGAAACAAAATTGATCTGAACTATCCCGTTTTTCATATTGAATGACTTGAAACTTAAGCATCAATCAATGAGGTCAACTATGTGTAAAGTAAAAGAACAAACAAAAGTTATTTTTAGGTCTGTAACAAAACTGGTCTGAACTATTCCGTTTTTCAGTTTGAATGCCTTGAAACTTACACACCAAGCAAAGAGGTCAACTATGTGTAGATTAATAGAACAAACAAAAATTTATTTTAGGTCTGTAACAAAACTGGTCTGAACTATTCCGTTTTTCAGTTTGAATGCCTTGAAACTTGAACACCAAGCAAAGAGGTCAACTATCTGTAGAATAGTAGAACAAACAAAAAAGTAATTTTTTAGTTCTGAAACGAAACTGATCTGATCTATTCCACTTTTCAGTTTGAATGAATTGAAACTCAATGAGGTCAACTATTTGTAGAGTAGTAGAACAAACAAAAAAGTCTTTTTTAGTTCTGAAACAAAACTGGTCTGAACTATTCCGTTTTTCAATTTGAGCGACTTGAAACTTAAACACCAACAAAGAGGTCAACTATTTGTAGAACACTAGAACAAACGAAAAGTATTTTTTTTAGTTCTGAAACAAAACAGGTCTAATCTATTCCATTTTTCAGTTTGATTGAATTGAAACTTAAACTACAAGCAAAGAGGTCAACTATGTGTAGAATAGTAGAACAAACAATTTTTTTTAGGTCTGAAACAAAACTGATCTGAACTATCCCTTTTTTCATTTTGAATGACTTGAAACTTAAACATCAATCATTGAGGTCAACTATGTGTAAAGTAAAAGAACAAACAAAAAGTTATTTTTAGGTCTGTAACAAAACTGGTCTGAACTATTCCGTTTTTCAGTTTGAATGCCTTGAAACTTAAACACCAAGCAAAGAGGTCAACTATCTGTAGAATAGTAGAACAAACAAAAAAGTAATTTTTTAGTTCTGAAACAAAACTGGTCTGAACTATTCAGTTTTTCAATTTGAGCGACTTGAAACTTAAACACCAAGCAAAGAGGTCAACTATGTGTAGAATAGTAGAACAAACAAAAAGTATTTTTTTAGTTCTGAAATGAAACTGGTCTGATCTGTTCTACTTTTAGTTTGAATGAATTGAAATTTAATGAGGTCAACTATTTGTAGAATAGTAGAACAAACAAAAAGAATTTTTCAATTCTGAAACAAAACTGGTCTGATTTTTTCCGTTTTTCAATTTGAACGACTTGAAACTTAAACACCAACAAAGAGGTCAACTATTTGTAGAATAGTAGAACAAACAAAAAATATTTTTTTAGTTCTGAAAGAAAACTGGTCTAATCTATTCCATTTTTCAGTTTGAATGAATTGAAACTTAAACTACAAGCAAAGAGGTCAACTATGTGTAGAATAGTAGAACAAACAAAAAAAATGTTTAGTTCTGAAACAAAACTGGTCTGAACTATTCCGTTTTTCAATTTGAGCGACTTGAAACTTAAACACCTAGCAAAGAGGTCAACTATTTTTGGAATGGTAGTACAAACAAAAAGTATTTTTTAGTTCTGAAACAAAACTGGTCTGAACTATTCCGTTTTTCAGTTTGAATGCTTCGAAACTTAAACTAAAAACAAAGGGGTCAACTATGTGTAGAATAGTAGAACAAACAAAAAGTAATGTTTTAGTTCTGAAACAAAACTGGTCTGAACTATTCCGTTTTTCAATTTGAGCGACTTGAAAGTTAAACACTAAGCGAAGAGGTCAACTATGTTTGGAATAGTAGAACAAACAAAAAGTATTTTTTTTAGTTCTGAAACAAAACTAGTCTGATCTATTCCATTTTTCAGTTTGAATGAATTGAAACTCAATGAGGCCAACTTTTTATCGAATAGTAGAACAAACAAAAATATTTCTTGGGTCTGAAACAAAACTGATCTGAACTATCCCGTTTTTCAGTTTGAATGCCTTGAAACTTAAACACCAAGCAAAGAGGTCAACTATGTGTAGAATAGTAGAACAAACAAAAAGTATTTTTTTAGTTCTGAAACGAAACTGGTCTGAGCTGTTCCACTTTTCAGTTTGAATGAATTGAAACTCAATGAGGTCAACTATTTGTAGAATAGTAGAACAAACAAAAAGTATTTTTCAGTTCTGAAACAAAACTGGTCTGAACTATTCCGTTTTTCAACTTGAACGACTTGAAATTTAAACACCAACAAAGAGGTCAACTTTTTGTAAAAAATTAGAACAAACGAAAGGTAATTTTTTTAGTTCTGAAACAAAACTGGTCTAATCTATTTCATTTTTTAGTTTGAATGAATTGAAACTTAAACTACAAGCAAAGAGGTCAACTATGTGTAGAGTAGTAGAACAAACAAAAAAAATATTTTAGTTCTGAAACAAAACTGGTCTGAACTATTCCGTTTTTCAATTTGAGCGACTTGAAACTTAAACACCAAGCAAAGAGGTCAACTATTTTGGGAATGGTAGTACAAACAAAAAGTATTTTTAGTTCTGAAACAAAACTGGTCTGAAATATTCCGTTTTTCAGTTTGAATGCCTTGAAACTTAAACTAAAAGCAAAGAGGTCAACTATGTGTAGAATAGTAGAACAAACAAAAAGTAATGTTTTAGTTCTGAAACAAAACTGGTCTGAACTCTTCCGTTTTTCAATTTGAGCGACTTGAAATTTAAACATCAATCAATGAGGTCAACTGTGTGTAAAATAAAAGAACAAACAAAAAGTTATTTTTTAGATCGAAAACAAAACTGATCTGAACTATTCCGTTTTTCAGTTTGAATGCCTTGAAAATTAAACTACAAGCAAAGAGGTCAACTATGTGTAGAATAGTAGAGCTAACAAATTTTTTTTAGGTCTGAAACAAAACTGATCTGAACTATCCCGTTTTTCAGTTTGAATGACTTGAAACTTAAACATCAATCAATGAGGTCAACTATCTGTATAATAGTAGAAAAAACAAAAAGTTATTTTCTAGGTCTGTAACAAAACTGGTCTGAACTATTCGGTTTTTCATTTTGAATGCCTTGAAAATTAAACACCAAGCAAAGAGGTCAACTATGAGTAGAATAGTAGAACAAACAAAAAGTAATGTTTTAGTTCTAAAACAAAACTGGTCTGAACTATTCCGTTTTTCAATTTGAGCGACTTGAAACTTAAACACCAAGCAATGAGGTCAACTATGTTTGGAATAGAAGAACAAACAAAAAGTATTTTTTTTAGTTCTGAAACAAAACTGGTCTGATCTATTCCATTTTTCAGTTTGAATGAATTGAAACTCAATGAGGTCAACTATTTATCGAATAGTAGAACAAACAAAAATTTTTCTTAGGTCTGAAACAAAACTAATCTGAACTATCCCGTTTTTCAGTTTGAATGACTTGAAATTTAAACGTCAATCAATGAGGTCAACTGTGTGTAAAATGAAAGAACAAACAAAAAGTTATTTTTTAGGTCGATGGTCGATAACAAAACTGATCTGAACTATTCCGTTTTTCAGTTTGAATGCCTTAAAACTTAAACTACAAGCAAAGAGGTCAACTATTTGTAGAATAGTAGAACTAACAAATTTTTTTTAGGTCTGAAACAAAACTGATCTGAACTATCCCGTTTTTCAGTTTGAATGACTTGAAACTTAAACATCAATCAATGATGTCAACTATGTGTAAAACAAAAGAACAAACAAAAAGTTATTTTTTTAGTTCTGAAACAAAACTGATCTGAACTATCCCGTTTTTCAGTTTGAATGACTTGAAACTTAAACATCAATCAATGAGGTCAACTATCTGTATAATAGTAGAAAAAACAAAAAGTTATTTTCTAGGTCTGTAACAAAACTGGTCTGAACTATTCCGTTTTTCAATTTGAATGCCTTGAAAATTAAACACCAAGCAAAGAGGTCAACTATGAGTAGAATAGTAGAACAAACAAAAAGTAATGTTTTAGTTCTGAAACAAAACTGGTCTGAACTATTCCGTTTTTCAATTTGAGCGACTTGAAACTTAAACACCAAGCAATGAGGTCAACTATGTTTGGAATAGAAGAACAAACAAAAAGTATTTTTTTAGTTCTGAAACAAAACTGGTCTGATCTATTCCATTTTTCAGTTTGAATGAATTGAAACTCAATGAGGTCAACTATTTATCGAATAGTAGAACAAACAAAAATTTTTCTTAGGTCTGAAACAAAACTGATCTGAACTATCCCGTTTTTCAGTTTGAATGACTTGAAATTTAAACGTCAATCAATGAGGTCAACTGTGTGTAAAATGAAAGAACAAACAAAAAGTTATTTTTTAGGTCGATAACAAAACTGATCTGAACTATTCCGTTTTTCAGTTTGAATGCCTTAAAACTTAAACTACAAGCAAAGAGGTCAACTATTTGTAGAATAGTAGAACTAACAAATTTTTTTTAGGTCTGAAACAAAACTGATCTGAACTATCCCGTTTTTCAGTTTGAATGACTTGAAACTTAAACATCAATCAATGATGTCAACTATGTGTAAAACAAAAGAACAAACAAAAAGTTATTTTTTTAGTTCTGAAACAAAACTGGTCTGATCTATTCCGTTTTTCAGTTTGAATGAATTGAAACTCAATGAGGTCAACTATTTATCAAATAGTAGAACAAACAAAATTTTTTCTTAGGTCTGAAACAAAACTGATCTGAACTATCCCGTTTTTCAGTTTGAATGACTTGAAATTTAAACATCAATCAATGAGGTCAACTATCTGTATAATAGTAGAAAAAACAAAAAGTTATTTCTAGGTCTGTAAAAAAACTGGTCTGAACTATTCCGTTTTTCAGTTTGAATGCCTTGAAACTTAAACACCAAGCAAAGAGGTCAACTATGTGTAGAATAGTAGAACAAACAAATAGTATTTTTTTAGTTCTGAAACAAAACTGGTCTGATCTATTCCGTTTTTCAATTTGAGCGACTTGAAACTTAAACACCAAGCAATGAGGTCAACTATGTTTGGAATAGTAGAACAAACAAATAGTATTTTTTTAGTTCTGAAACAAAACTGGTCTGATCTATTCCATTTTTCAGTTTGAATGAATTGAAAATCAATGAGGTCAACTATTTATCGAATAGTAGAACAAACAAAATTTTTTCTTAGGTCTGAAACAAAACTGATCTGAACTATCCCGTTTTTCAGTTTGGATGACTTGAAACTTAAACATCAATCAATGAGGTCAACTATGTGTAAAATAAAAGAACAAACAAAAAATTATTTTTTAGGTCTGTAACAAAACTTGTCTGAACTATTCCGTTTTACAGTTTGAATGCCTTGAAATTTAAACTACAAGCAAAGAGGTCAACTAAGTGTAGAATAGTAGAACAAACAAAAAGTAATTTTTTTAGTTCTGAAACAAAACTGGTCTGAACTATTCCGTTTTTCAATTTGAGCGACTTGAAACTTAAACACCAAGCAAAGAGGTCAACTATGTTTGGAATAGTAGAACAAACAAAAAGTATTTTTTTAGTTCTGAAACAAAACTGATCTGAACTATCCCGTTTTTCAGTTTGAATGAATTGAAACTCAATGAGGTCAACTATTTATCAAATAGAAGAACAAACAAAATTTTTTCTTAGGTCTGAAACAAAACTGATCTGAACTATCCCGTTTTTCAGTTTGAATGACTTGAAACTTAAACATCAATCAATGAGGTCAATTATCTGTATAATAGTAGAAAAAACAAAAAGTTATTTTCTATATCTGTAACAAAACTGGTCTGAACTATTCCGTTTTTCAGTTTGAATGCCTTGAAACTTAAACACCAAGCAAAGAGGTCAACTATGGGTAGAATAGTAGAAGAAGCAAAAAGTATTTTTCTAGTTCTGAAATAAAACTGGTCTGAAGTGTTCCGTTTCTCAATGTGAATGACTTGAAACTTAAACATCAAGCAATAAGGTCGACTATCTGTAGAATATTAGAACACACAAATGTTGTTTTTTAGTTCTGAAACAAAACTGGTCTGATCTATTCCGTTTTTCAGTTTGAACGAATTGAAACTCAAGGAGATCAACTATGTGTAGAATAGTAGAACAAACAAAAAGTATTTTTCAGATCTGAAACAAAGATGATCTGAACCATCCCGTTTTTCAGTTTGAATGACTTGAAACTTAAACATCAAGCAACGAGGTCAACTATGTGTAGAATAGTCGAACAAACAAAAAGTTGTTTTTTAGTTCTGCAACAAAACTGGTCTGATCTATTCCGTTTTTCAGTTTGAATGAATTGAAAATCAAGGAGATCAACTATGTGTAGAAAAGTAGAACAAACAAAAAAAGTTATGTTAAAGATCAAACAAAACTCGTCTGAACAATTATGTTTTTCATTTTGAGCGACATGAAACTTAAACATCAAGCAATGAGGTCAACTATGTGTAAATGTCAAAATGTGTAGAATAGTAGAACAAACAAAAAGTAATTTTTTAATTCTGAAACAAAACTGGTCTGAACTATTCAGTTTTTCAATTTGAGCGACTTGAAACTTAAACACGAAGCGAAGAGGTCAACTATGTGTAGAATAGTAAAACAAACTAAAAATGTATTTTTAGTTCTGAAACAATACTGGTCTGATCTATTCCATTTTTCAGTTTGAATGAATTGAAACTCAATGAGGTCAATATTTGCAGAATAGTAGAACAAACAAAAAGTTTTTTTAGTTCTGAAACAAAACTGGTCTGAAATATTCCGTTTTTCAATTTGAGCGACTTGAAACTTAAACACCAAGCAAAGAGGTCAACTATGTGTAGAATAGTAGAACAAACAAAAAATATTTTTTTAGTTCTGAAACAAAACTTGTCTAATCTATTTCATTTTTCAGTTTGAATGAAATGAAACTCAATGAGGTCAACTATTTGTAGAATAGTAGAACTAAAAAAAAAGTATTTTTTTAGTTCTGAAACGAAACTGTTCTGAGCTGTTCCACTTTTCAGTTTGAATGAATTGAAACTCAATGAGGTCAACTATTTGTAGAATAGTAGAACAAACAAAAAGTTTTTTTTAGGTCTGAAACAAAACTGATCTGAACTATCCCGTTTTTCAGTTTGAATGACTTGAAACTTAAACATCAATCGATGAGGTCAACTATGTGTAAAATAAAAGAACAAACAAAAATTATTTTTTAGGACTGTAACAAAACTGGTCTGAACTATTCCGTTTTTCAGTTTTAATGACATGAAACTTAAACATCAATCAATGAGGTCAACTATCTGTATGATAGTAGAAAAAAACAAAAAGTTATTTTTCAGGTCTGTAAAAAAACTGGTCTGAACTATTCCGTTTTTCTGTTTGAATGCCTTGAAATTTAAACACCAAGCAAAGAATTCAACTATGTGTAGAAAAGTAGAAGAAGCAAAAAGTACTTTTTTAGCTCCGAAACAAAACTGGTCTGATCTATTCCGTTTTTCAGTTCGTTGAATTGAAACTCAATGAGGTCAACTATTTGTAGAATAGTAGAACAAACAAAACTTTTTTTAGGTCGAAAACAAAATTGATCTGAACTATCCCGTTTTTCAGTTTGATTGACTTGCAACTTAAACATCAAGCAATGAGGTCAACTATGTGTAGAAAAGTAGAACAAACAAAAAGATACTTTTTAGGGCTGAAACAAAACTGGGCTGAAGTGTTCCGTTTCTCAATGTGATTGACTTGAAACTTAAACATCAAGCAATAAGGTCAACTATCTGTAGAAGATTAGAACACACAAATGTTGTTTTTTTTTTGTTCTGAAACAAAACTGGTCTGATCTATTCCTTTTTTCAGTTTGAGCGACTTGAAACTTAAATACCAAGCAAAGAGGTCAACAATGTGTAGAAAAGTAAAACAATCAAAAAGATACTTTTTAGGGCTGAAACAAAACTGGTCCGAAGTGTTCCGTTTCTCAATATGAATGTCTTGAAACTTAAACATCAAGCAATAAGGTCAACTATGTGTAGAATAGTAGAACAAACAAAATGTATTTTTCAGATCTGAAACAAAACTGGTCTGAACTATTCCGTTTTTCGATTTGAGTGACTTGAAACTTAAACACCAAGCAAAGAGGTCAACTATGTGTAGAATAGTAGAAAAAACAAAAAAAATTTTTTTAGTTCTGAAACAAAACTGGTCTAATCTATTCCATTTTTCAGTTTGAATGAAATTAAACTCAATGAGGTCAACTCTTTGTAGAATAGTAGAACTAACAAATTTTTTTTAGGTCTGAAACAAAACTGATCTGAACTATCCCGTTTTTAAGTTTGAATGACTTGAAACTTAAACATCAATCAATGAGGTCAACTATGTGTAAAATAGAAGAACAAACAAAAAGTTATTTTTTAGGTCTGTAACAAAACTGGTCTGAACTATTCCGTTTTTCAGTTTCAATGCCTTGAAACTTAAACACCAAGCAAAGAGGTCAACTATTTGTAGAATAGTAGAACAAACAAAAAGTAATTTTTTAGTTCTGAAACAAAAGTGGTCTGAACTATTCCGTTTTTCAAATTGAGCGACTTGAAACTTAAACACCAAGCAAAGAGGTCAACTATGTTTGGAATAATAGAACAAACAAAAGGTGTTTTTTTAGTTCTGAAACAAAACTGGTCTGATCTATTCCTTTTTTCAGTTTGAATGAATTGAAACTCATGAGGTCAACTTTTTGTCGAATAGTAAAACAAACAAAAATTTTTTTTAGTTCTGAAACAAAACTGGTCTGAACTGTTCCGTTTTTCAATTTGAGCGACTTGAAACTTAAACATCAATCAATGAGGTCAACTATCTGTATAATAGTAGAAAAAAAAACAAAAAAATATTTTTTAGATCTGTAACAAAACTGGTCTGAACTATTCCGTTTTTCAGTCTGAATGCCTTGAAACTTTAACACCAAGCAAAGAGGTCAAATATGTGTAGAATAGTAGAAGAAGCAAAGAGTACTTTTTTAGCTCTGAAACAAAACTGGTCTGATCTATTCGGTTTTTCAGTTTGAATGATTTGAAACTCAATGAGGTCAACTATTTGTAGAATAGTAGAACAAACAAAACTTTTTTAAAGTCTGAAACAAAATTGATCTGAACTATCCCGTTTTTTAGTTTGAATGGCTTGAAACTTAAACATCAAGCAATGAGGTCAACTATGTGTAGAAAAGTAGAACAAAACGAAAAAATATTTTTAGGGCTGAAACAAAACTGGTCTGAAACGTTCCGTTTCTCAATGTGAATGACTTGAAACTTAAACACAAAGCAAAGAGGTCAACTATGTGTAGATTAGTAGAACAAACAAAAAGTTAATTTAGGTCTGTAACAAAACTGGTCTGAACTATTCCGTTTTTCAGTTTGAATGCCTTGAAACTTAAACACCAAGCAAAGAGGTCAACTATGTGTAGATTAGTAGAACAAACAAAAAGTTATTTTAGGTCTGTAACAAAACTGGTCTGAACTATTCAGTTTTTCAATTTGAGCGACTTGAAACTTAAACATCAAGCAAAGAGGTCAACTATGTGTAGAATAGTAGAACAAACAAAACGTATTTTTTTTAGTTCTGAAACAAAACTGGTCTAATCTACTCCTTTTTTCAGTTTGAATGAATTGAAACTCATGAGGTCAACTTTTTTTCGAATAGTAGAACAAACAAAACCTTTTTTAGGTCTGAAACAAACGTGATCTGAACTATCCCGTTTTTCAGTTTGAATGGCTTGAAACTTAAACATCAATCAATGAGGTCAACTATCTGTATAATAGTAGAAATAAAACAAAAAAAATTTTTTTTTAGGTCTGTAACAATACTGGTCTGAACTATTCCGTTTTTCAGTTTGAATGCCTTGAAACTTAAACACCAAGCAAAGAGGTCAAATATGTGTAGAATAGTAGAAGAAGCAAAAAGTACTTTTTTAGCTCTGAAACAAAACTGGTCTGATCTAATCCGTTTTTCAGTTTGAATAACTTGAAATTCAATGAGGTCAACTAATTGTAGAATAGTAGAAAAAACAAAACTTTTTTAAGGTCTGAAACAACATGGATCTGAACTCTCCCGTTTTTCAGTTCGAATGACTTGAAACTTAAACATCAAGCAATGAGGTCAACTATCTGTATAATAGTAGAAAAAAAACAAAAAAAATTTTTTTTAGGTCTGTAACAATACTGGTCTGAACTATTCCGTTTTTCAGTTTGAATGCCTTGAAACTTAAACACCAAGCAAAGAGGTCAAATATGTGTAGAATAGTAGAAGAAGCAAAAAGTACTTTTTTAGCTCTGAAACAAAACTGGTCTGATCTATTCCGTTTTTCAGTTTGAATGAATTGAAACTCAATGAGGTCAACTATTTGTAGAATAGTAGAACAAACAAAACTTTTTTAAGGTCTGAAACAAAATTGATCTGAACTATCCCGTTTTTCAATTTGAGCGACTTGAAACTTAAACACCAAGCAAAGAGGTCATTTTTGTGTAGAATAGTAGAACAAACAAAAATTTTTTTTTTGTTCTGGAACAAAACTGGTCTAATCTATTCCATTTTTCATTTTGAATGAATTGAAACTCAATGAGGTCAACTATTTGTAGAATAGTAGAACTAACAAAAATTTTTTTAGGTCTGAAACAAAACTGATCTGAACTATCCCATTTTTCAGTTTGAATGACTTGAAACTTAAACATCAATCAATGAGGTCAACTATGTGTAAAATAAAATAATAAAAACAAAAGTTATTTTTTAGTTCTGTAACAAAACTGGTCTGAACTATTCCGTTTTTCAGTTTGAATGCCTTGAAACTTAAACACCAAGCAAACAGGTCGAATATGTGGAGAATAGTAGAAGAAGCAAAAAGTACTTTTTTAGCTCTGAAACAAAACTGATCTGATCTATTCCGTTTTTCAGTTTGAATGAATTGAAACTCAATGAGGTCAACTATTTGTAGAATAGTAGAACAAACAAAACTTTTTTAAAGTCTGAAACAAAATTGATCTGAACTATCCCGTTTTTTAGTTTGAATGGCTTGAAACTTAAACATCAAGCAATGAGGTCAACTATGTGTAGAAAAGTAGAACAAAACGAAAAAATATTTTTAGGGCTGAAACAAAACTGGTCTGAAACGTTCCGTTTCTCAATGTGAATGACTTGAAACTTAAACACAAAGCAAAGAGGTCAACTATGTGTAGATTAGTAGAACAAACAAAAAGTTAATTTAGGTCTGTAACAAAACTGGTCTGAACTATTCCGTTTTTCAGTTTGAATGCCTTGAAACTTAAACACCAAGCAAAGAGGTCAACTATGTGTAGATTAGTAGAACAAACAAAAAGTTATTTTAGGTCTGTAACAAAACTGGTCTGAACTATTCAGTTTTTCAATTTGAGCGACTTGAAACTTAAACATCAAGCAAAGAGGTCAACTATGTGTAGAATAGTAGAACAAACAAAACGTATTTTTTTTAGTTCTGAAACAAAACTGGTCTAATCTACTCCTTTTTTCAGTTTGAATGAATTGAAACTCATGAGGTCAACTTTTTTTCGAATAGTAGAACAAACAAAACCTTTTTTAGGTCTGAAACAAACGTGATCTGAACTATCCCGTTTTTCAGTTTGAATGGCTTGAAACTTAAACATCAATCAATGAGGTCAACTATCTGTATAATAGTAGAAATAAAACAAAAAAAATTTTTTTTTTAGGTCTGTAACAATACTGGTCTGAACTATTCCGTTTTTCAGTTTGAATGCCTTGAAACTTAAACACCAAGCAAAGAGGTCAAATATGTGTAGAATAGTAGAAGAAGCAAAAAGTACTTTTTTAGCTCTGAAACAAAACTGGTCTGATCTAATCCGTTTTTCAGTTTGAATAACTTGAAATTCAATGAGGTCAACTAATTGTAGAATAGTAGAAAAAACAAAACTTTTTTAAGGTCTGAAACAACATGGATCTGAACTCTCCCGTTTTTCAGTTCGAATGACTTGAAACTTAAACATCAAGCAATGAGGTCAACTATCTGTATAATAGTAGAAAAAAAACAAAAAAAATTTTTTTTAGGTCTGTAACAATACTGGTCTGAACTATTCCGTTTTTCAGTTTGAATGCCTTGAAACTTAAACACCAAGCAAAGAGGTCAAATATGTGTAGAATAGTAGAAGAAGCAAAAAGTACTTTTTTAGCTCTGAAACAAAACTGGTCTGATCTATTCCGTTTTTCAGTTTGAATGAATTGAAACTCAATGAGGTCAACTATTTGTAGAATAGTAGAACAAACAAAACTTTTTTAAGGTCTGAAACAAAATTGATCTGAACTATCCCGTTTTTCAATTTGAGCGACTTGAAACTTAAACACCAAGCAAAGAGGTCATTTTTGTGTAGAATAGTAGAACAAACAAAAATTTTTTTTTTGTTCTGGAACAAAACTGGT
The DNA here is from genome assembly GCF_963678635.1 of Symsagittifera roscoffensis. NCBI lineage: Eukaryota > Metazoa > Xenacoelomorpha > Acoela > Convolutidae > Symsagittifera > Symsagittifera roscoffensis. The sequence goes on from NC_087066.1 coordinate 1,436,040, forward strand.
CTAATCTATTCCATTTTTCATTTTGAATGAATTGAAACTCAATGAGGTCAACTATTTGTAGAATAGTAGAACTAACAAAAAATTTTTTAGGTCTGAAACAAAACTGATCTGAACTATCCCATTTTTCAGTTTGAATGACTTGAAACTTAAACATCAATCAATGAGGTCAACTATGTGTAAAATAAAATAATAAAAACAAAAGTTATTTTTTAGTTCTGTAACAAAACTGGTCTGAACTATTCCGTTTTTCAGTTTGAATGCCTTGAAACTTAAACACCAAGCAAACAGGTCGAATATGTGGAGAATAGTAGAAGAAGCAAAAAGTACTTTTTTAGCTCTGAAACAAAACTGATCTGATCTATTCCGTTTTTCAGTTTGAATGAATTGAAACTCAATGAGGTCAACTATTTGTAGAATAGTAGAACAAACAAAACTTTTTTAAGGTCTGAAACAAAATTGATCTGAACTATCCCGTTTTTCAATTTGAGCGACTTGAAACTTAAACACCAAGCAAAGAGGTCATTTTTGTGTAGAATAGTAGAACAAACAAAAATTTTTTTTTTTGTTCTGGAACAAAACTGGTCTAATCTATTCCATTTTTCATTTTGAATGAATTGAAACTCAATGAGGTCAACTATTTGTAGAATAGTAGAACTAACAAAAAATTTTTTAGGTCTGAAACAAAACTGATCTGAACTATCCCATTTTTCAGTTTGAATGACTTGAAACTTAAACATCAATCAATGAGGTCAACTATGTGTAAAATAAAATAATAAAAACAAAAGTTATTTTTTAGTTCTGTAACAAAACTGGTCTGAACTATTCCGTTTTTCAGTTTGAATGCCTTGAAACTTAAACACCAAGCAAACAGGTCGAATATGTGGAGAATAGTAGAAGAAGCAAAAAGTACTTTTTTAGCTCTGAAACAAAACTGATCTGATCTATTCCGTTTTTCAGTTTGAATGAATTGAAACTCAATGAGGTCAACTATTTGTAGAATAGTAGAACAAACAAAACTTTTTTAAGGTCTGAAACAAAATTGATCTGAACTATCCCGTTTTTCAATTTGAGCGACTTGAAACTTAAACACCAAGCAAAGAGGTCATTTATGTGTAGAATAGTAGAACAAACAAAAAAATTTTTTTTTGTTCTGAAACAAAACTGGTCTAATCTATTCCATTTTTCAGTTTGAATGAATTGAAACTCAATGAGGTCAACTATTTGTAGAATAGTAGAACTAACAAAAAATTTTTAGGTCTGAAACAAAACTGATCTGAACTATCCCATTTTTCAGTTTGAATGACTTGAAACTTAAACATCAATCAATGAGGTCAACTATGTGTAAAATAAAATAACAAACAAAAAGTTATTTTTTAGTTCTGTAACAAAACTGGTCTGAACTATTCCGTTTTTCAGTTTGAATACCTTGAAACTTAAACACCAAGCAAACAGGTCAAATATGTGTAGAATAGTAGAAGAAGCAAAAAGTAATTTTTTAGCTCTGAAACAAAACTGGTCTGATCTATTCCGTTTTTCAGTTTGAATGAATTGAAACTCAATGAGGTCAACTATTTGTAGAATAGTAGAACTAACAAAAATTTTTTAGGTCTGAAACAAAACTGATCTGAACTATCCCATTTTTCAGTTTGAATGACTTGAAACTTAAACATCAATCAATGAGGTCAACTATGTGTAAAATAAAATAATAAAAACAAAAGTTATGTTTTAGTTCTGTAACAAAACTGGTCTGAACTATTCCGTTTTTCAGTTTGAATGCCTTGAAACTTAAACACCAAGCAAACAGGTCAAATATGTGTAGAATAGTAGAAGAAGCAAAAAGTAATTTTTTAGCTCTGAAACAAAACTGGTCTGATCTATTCCGTTTTTCAGTTTGAATGAATTGAAACTCAATGAGGTCAACTATTTGTAGAATAGTAGAACAAACAAAACTTTTTTAAGGTCTGAAACAAAATTGATCTGAACTATCCCGTTTTTCAATTTGAGCGACTTGAAACTTAAACACCAAGCAAAGAGGTCATTTATGTGTAGAATAGTAGAACAAACAAAAAAATTTTTTTGCTCTGAAACAAAACTGGTCTGATCTATTCCGTTTTTCAGTTTGAATGAATTGAAACTCAATGAGGTCAACTATTTGTAGAATAGTAGAACAAACAAAACTTTTTTAAGGTCTGAAACAAAATTGATCTGAACTATCCCGTTTTTCAATTTGAGCGACTTGAAACTTAAACATCAATCAATGAGGTCAACTATGTGTAAAATAAAATAACAAACAAAATCTATTTTTTAGTTCTGGAACAAAACTGGTCTGAACTATTCCGTTTTTCAGTTTGAATACCTTGAAACTTAAACACCAAGCAAAGAGGTCAACTTTGTGTAGAATAGTAGAACAAACAAAAAGTAATTTTTTAGTTCTGAAACAAAACTGGTCTGAACTATTCCGTTTTTCAATTTGAGCGACTTGAAACTTAAACACCAAGCAAAGAGGTCATTTATGTGTAGAATAGTAGAACAAACAAAAAATTTTTTTTGCTCTGAAACAAAACTGGTCTAATCTATTCCATTTTTCAGTTTGAATGAATTGAAACTCAATGAGATCAACTATTTGTAGAATAGTAGAACTAACAAAATTTTTTTTTATATCTGAAACAAAACTGATCTGAACTATCCCATTTTTCAGTTTGAATGAATTGAAACTCATGAGGTCAACTTTCTGTCGAATAGTAGAACAAACAAAAAAATTTTTAGGTCTGAAACAAAACTGATCTGAACTATCCTGTTTTTCAGTTTGAATGACTTGAAACTTAAACACCAAGCAAAGAGGTCAACTATGTTTGGAATAGTAGAACAAACAAAAAGTATTTTTTTAGTTCTGAAACAAAACTGGTCTGATCTATTCCTTTTTTCAGTTTGAATGAATTGAAACTCATGAGGTCAACTTTCTGTCGAATAGTAGAACAAACAAAAGTTTTTTTAGGTCTGAAACAAAACTGATCTGAACTATCCTGTTTTTCAGTTTGAATGACTTGAAACTTAAACATCAATCAATGAGGTCAACTATCTGTATAATAGTAGAAAAAAAAAACAAAAAAATGTTTTTTAGTTCTGTAACAAAACTGGTCTGAACTATTCCGTTTTTCAGTTTGAATGCCTTGAAACTTAAACACCAAGCAAAGAGGTCAAATATATGTAGAATAGTAGAAGAAGCAAAAAGTACTTATTTAGCTCTGAAACAAAACTGGTCTGATCTATTCCGTTTTTCAGTTTGAATGAATTGAAACTCAATGAGGTCAACTATTTGTAAAATAGTAAAACAAACAAAAACTTTTTTAAGGTCTGAAACAAAATTGATCTGAACTATCCCGTTTTTTAGTTTGAATTGCATGAAACTATAACATCAAGCTATGAGGTCAACTATGTGTGGAAAAGTAGAACAAAACAAAAAGATACTTTTTGGGCTGAAACAAAACTGGTCTGAAACGTTCCGTTTCTCAATGTGGATAACTTGAAACTTAAACATCAAGCAATAAGGTCAACTATCTGTAGAATTTTAGAACACACAAATATTGTTTTTTAGTTCTGAAACAAAACAGATCTGATCTATTCCGTTTTTCAGTTTGAACGAATTGAAACTCAATGAGGTCAACTATTTGTAGAATAGTAGAACAAACAAATTTTTTTTTAGTTCTGAAAAAAAAACTGGTCTGAACTATTCCGTTTTTCAATTTGAGCGACTTCAAACTTAAACACCAAGCAAAGAGGTCAACTATGTGTAGAATAGTAGAACAAACAAAACGTATTTTTTTAGTTCTGAAACAAAACTGGTCTAATCTATTCCATTTTTCAGTTTGAATGAATTGAAACTCAATGAGGTCAACTGTTTGTAGAATAATAGAACTAACAAAAAAATTTTAAGGTCCGAAACAAAATTGATCTGAACTATACCGTTTTTCAGTTTGAATGACTTAAAACTTAAACATCAATCATTGAGGTCAATTATGTGTAAAATAAAAGAACAAACAAAAAGGTCAACTGTTTGTAGAATAATAGAACTAACAAAAAATTTTTAAGGTCAAAACAAAATTGATCTGAACTAACCGTTTTTCAGTTTGAATGACTTGAAACTTGAACATCAATCATTGAGGTCAATTATGTGTAAATTGAAAGAACAAACAAAAAGTGTTTTTTTAGTTCTGAAACAAAACTGGTCTGATCTATTCCATTTTTCAGTTTGAATGCCTTGAAACTTAAACACCAAGCAAAAAGGTCAACTATGTTTGGAATAGTAGAACAAACAAAAAGTATTTTTTTAGTTCTGAAACAAAACTGGTCTGATCTACTCCGTTTTTCAGTTTGAATGAATTGAAACTCATGAGGTCAACTATTTGTCGAATAGTAGAGCAAACAAATTTTTTTTAGGTCTGAAACAAAACTGATCTGAACTATCCGGTTTTTCAGTTTGAATGACTTGAAACTTAATTATCAATCAATGAGGTCAACTATCTGTATAATAGTAGAACAAACAAAAGTGTTTTTTTAGTTCTGAAACAAAACTGGTCTGATCTATTCCATTTTTCAGTTTGAATGAATTGAAACTCAATGAGGTCAACTGTTTGTAGAAAAATAGAACAAACAAAAAATTTTTAGGGTCTGAAACAGAATTGATCTGAACTATCCCGTTTTTCAGTTTGAATGACTTGAAACTTAAACATCAATCATTGAGGTCAATTATGTGTAGAAAAGTAGAACAAACAAAAAGATACTTTTTAGGGCTGAAAAAAAACTGGTCTGAAGTGTTCTGTTTCTCAATGTGAATGACTTGAAACTTAAACATCAAGCAATAAGGTCAACTATCTGTAGAATTTTAGAACACAAAATATTGTTTTTTAGATCTGAAACAAAACAGGTCTGATCTATTCCGTTTTTCAGTTTGAACGAATTGAAACTCAATGAGGTCAACTATTTGCAGAATAGTAGAACAAACAAAAATTTTTTTTTAGTTCTGAAAAAAAACTGGTCTGAACTATTCCATTTTTCAGTTTGAATGAATTGAAACTCAATTAGGTCAACTATTTGTAGAATAGTAGAACAAACAAAAAGTATTTTTTTAGTTCTGAAACAAAACTGGTCTGATCTACTCCGTTTTTCAGTTTGAATGAATTGAAACTCATGAGGTCAACTATTTGTAGAATAGTAGAACAAACAAAAAGTATTTTTTTTAGGTCTGAAAAAAAACTGAACTGAACTATCCCGTTTTTCAGTTTGAATGACTTGAAACTTAAACATCAATCAATGAGGTCAACTATCTGTATAATAGTAGAACAAACAAAAAAGTATTTTTTTTAGTTCTGAAACAAAACTGGTCTGATCTATTCCATTTTTTAGTTTAAATAAAATGAAACTTAATGAGGTCAACTATTTGTAGAATAGTAGAACAAACAAAACTTTTCTTAGGTCTGAAACAAAATTGATCTGAACTATCCGGTTTTTCAGTTTGAATGACTTGAAACTTAAACATCAAGCAATGAGGTCAACTATGTGTAGAAAAGTAGAACAAACAAAAAGATACTTTTTAGGGCTGAAAAAAAACTGGTCTGAAGTGTTCCGTTTCTCAATGTGAATGACTTGAAACTTAAACATCAAGCAATAAGGTCAACTATCTGTAGAATTTTAGAACACACAAATAATGTTTTTTAGTTCTGAAACAAAACAGGTCTGATCTATTCCGTTTTTCAGTTTGAACGAATTGAAACTCATTGAGGTCAACTAGTTGTAGAATAGTAGAACAAACAAAAAAATTTTTTTAGTTCTGAAACAAAATTGGTCTGAACTATTCCGTTTTTCAATTTGAGCGACTTGAAACTTAAACACCAAGCAAAAAGGTCAACTATTTGTAGAATAGTAGAACAAAACAAAACGTCTTTTTTTAGTTCTGAAACAAAACTGGTCTAATCTATTCCATTTTTCAGTTTGAATGAATTGAAACTCAATGAGGTCATTTGTTTGTAGAATAATAGAACTAACAAAAAAATTTTAGGATCTGAAACAAAATTGATCTAAACTATCCCTTTTTTCAGTTTGAATGACTTGAAACTTAAACATCAATCATTGAGGTCAATTTTGTGTAAAATAAAAGAACAAACAAAAAGTTATTTTAGGTCTGTAACAAAACTGGTCTGAAATATTCCGTTTTTCAGTTTGAATGCCTTGAAACTTAAACGTCAAGCAAAAAGGTCAACTATGTTTGGAATAGTAGAACAAACAAAAAGGATTTTTTTAGTTCTGAAATAAAACTGGTCTGATCTACTCCGTTTTTCAGTTTGAATGAATTGAAACTCATTAGGTCAACTATTTGTCGAATAGTAGATCAAACAAAAATTGTTTTAGGTCTGAAACAAAACTGATCTGAACTATCCCGTTTTTCAGTTTGAATGACTTGAAACTTACACATCAATCAATGAGGTCAACTATCTGTATAATAGTAGAACAAACAAAAAGTATTTTTTTTAGTTCTGAAACAAAACTGGTCTGATCTATTCCATTTTTCAGTTTGAATGAAATGAAACTTAATGAGGCCAACTATTTGTAGAATAGTAGAACAAACAAAACTTTTTTTAGGTCTGAAACAAAACTGATCTGAACTATCCCGTTTTTCAGTTTGAATGACTTGAAACTTACACATCAATCAATGAGGTCAACTATCTGTATAATAGTAGAACAAAAAAAAAGTATTTTTTTTAGTTCTGAAACAAAACTGGTCTGATCTATTCCATTTTTCAGTTTGAATGAAATGAAACTTAATGAGGCCAACTATTCGTAGAATAGTAGAACAAACAAAACTTTTTTTAGGTCTGAAACAAAAATGATCCGGTTTTTCAGTTTGGATAACTTGAAACTTAAACATCAAGCAATGAGGTCAACTATGCGTAGAAAAGTAGAACAAACAAAAAGATATTTTTTAGGGCTGAAAAAAAACTGGTCTGAACTAATCCGTTTTTCAGTTTGAATGCCTTGAAACTTAAACAACAAGCAAAAAGGTGAACTATGTTTGGAATAGTAGAACAAACAAAAAGTATTTTTTTTAGTTCTGAAACAAAACTGGTCTGATCTACTCCGTTTTTCAGTTTGAATGAATTGAAACTCATGAGGTCCAACTATTTTTCGAATAGTAGAACAAACAAAAATTTTTTTAGGTCTGAAACAAAACTGATCTGAACTATCCCGTTTTTCAGTTTGAATGACTAGAAACTTAAACATCAATCATGGAGGTCAACTATCTGTATAATAGTAGAACAAACAAAAAGTATTTTTTTTAGTTCTGAAACAAAACTGGTCTGATCTATTCCATTTTTCAGTTTAAATGAAATGAAACTTAATGAGGTCAACTATTTGTAGAATAGTAGAACAAACAAAACTTTTTTTTAGGTCTGAAACAAAATTGATCTGAACTATCCGGTTTTTCAGTTTGGATAACTTGAAACTTAAACATCAAGCAATGAGGTCAACTATGCGTAGAATAGAAGAACAAACAAAAAAAATTTTTTAGTTCTGAAACAAAATTGGTCTGAACTATTCCGTTTTTCAATTTGAGCGACTTGAAACTTAAACACCAAGCAAAAAGGTCAACTATGTGTAGAATAGTAGAACAAAACAAAACGTCTTTTTTTAGTTCTGAAACAAAACTGGTCTAATCTATTCCATTTTTCAGTTTGAATGAATTGAAACTCAATGAGGTCATTTGTTTGTAGAATAATAGAACTAACAAAAAAATTTTAGGATCTGAAACAAAATTGATCTAAACTATCCCTTTTTTCAGTTTGAATGACTTGAAACTTAAACATCAATCATTGAGGTCAATTTTGTGTAAAATAAAAGAACAAACAAAAAGTTATTTTAGGTCTGTAACAAAACTGATCTGAAATATTCCGTTTTTCAGTTTGAATGCCTTGAAACTTAAACACCAAGCAAAAAGGTCAACTATGTTTGGAATAGTAGAACAAACAAAAAGTATTTTTTTAGTTCTGAAAAAAAACAGGTCTGATCTATTCCGTTTTTCAGTTTGAACGAATTGAAACTCATTGAGGTCAACTAGTTGTAGAATAGTAGAACAAACAAAAAAATTTTTTTAGTTCTGAAACAAAATTGGTCTGAACTATTCCGTTTTTCAATTTGAGCGACTTGAAACTTAAACACCAAGCAAAAAGGTCAACTATGTGTAGAATAGTAGAACAAAACAAAACGTCTTTTTTTAGTTCTGAAACAAAACTGGTCTAATCTATTCCATTTTTCAGTTTGAATGAATTGAAACTCAATGAGGTCATTTGTTTGTAGAATAATAGAACTAACAAAAAAATTTTAGGATCTGAAACAAAATTGATCTAAACTATCCCTTTTTTCAGTTTGAATGACTTGAAACTTAAACATCAATCATTGAGGTCAATTTTGTGTAAAATAAAAGAACAAACAAAAAGTTATTTTAGGTCTGTAACAAAACTGGTCTGAAATATTCCGTTTTTCAGTTTGAATGCCTTGAAACTTAAACACCAAGCAAAAAGGTCAACTATGTTTGGAATAGTAGAACAAACAAAAAGTATTTTTTTAGTTCTGAAATAAAACTGGTCTGATCTACTCCGTTTTTCAGTTTGAATGAATTGAAACTCATTAGGTCAACTATTTGTCGAATAGTAGATCAAACAAAAATTGTTTTAGGTCTGAAACAAAACTGATCTGAGCTATCCCGTTTTTCAGTTTGAATGACTTGAAACTTACACATCAATCAATGAGGTCAACTATCTGTATAATAGTAGAACAAACAAAAAGTATTTTTTTTAGTTCTGAAACAAAACTGGTCTGATCTATTCCATTTTTCAGTTTGAATGAAATGAAACTTAATGAGGCCAACTATTTGTAGAATAGTAGAACAAACAAAACTTTTTTTCGGTCTGAAACAAAACTGATCTGAACTATCCCGTTTTTCAGTTTGAATGACTTGAAACTTACACATCAATCAATGAGGTCAACTATCTGTATAATAGTAGAACAAAAAAAAAGTATTTTTTTTAGTTCTGAAACAAAACTGGTCTGATCTATTCCATTTTTCAGTTTGAATGAAATGAAACTTAATGAGGCCAACTATTCGTAGAATAGTAGAACAAACAAAACTTTTTTTAGGTCTGAAACAAAAATGATCCGGTTTTTCAGTTTGGATAACTTGAAACTTAAACATCAAGCAATGAGGTCAACTATGCGTAGAAAAGTAGAACAAACAAAAAGATATTTTTTAGGGCTGAAAAAAAACTGGTCTGAACTAATCCGTTTTTCAGTTTGAATGCCTTGAAACTTAAACAACAAGCAAAAAGGTCAACTATGTTTGGAATAGTAGAACAAACAAAAAGTATTTTTTTTAGTTCTGAAACAAAACTGGTCTGATCTACTCCGTTTTTCAGTTTGAATGAATTGAAACTCATGAGGTCCAACTATTTTTCGAATAGTAGAACAAACAAAAATTTTTTTAGGTCTGAAACAAAACTGATCTGAACTATCCCGTTTTTCAGTTTGAATGACTAGAAACTTAAACATCAATCATGGAGGTCAACTATCTGTATAATAGTAGAACAAACAAAAAGTATTTTTTTTAGTTCTGAAACAAAACTGGTCTGATCTATTCCATTTTTCAGTTTAAATGAAATGAAACTTAATGAGGTCAACTATTTGTAGAATAGTAGAACAAACAAAACTTTTTTTTAGGTCTGAAACAAAATTGATCTGAACTATCCGGTTTTTCAGTTTGGATAACTTGAAACTTAAACATCAAGCAATGAGGTCAACTATGCGTAGAAAAGTAGAACAAACAAAAAGATACTTTTTAGGGCTGAAAAAAAACTGGTCTGAAGTGTTTCGTTTCTCAATGTGAATGACTTGAAACTTAAATATCAAGCAATAAGGTCAACTATCTGTAGAATATTAGAACACACAAATGTTGTTTTTTAGTTCTGAAACAAAACTGGTTTGATCTATTCCGTTTTTCAGTTTGAATGCCTTAAAACTTAAACAACAAGCAAAAAGGTCAACTATGTTTGGAATAGTAGAACAAAGAAAAAGTATTTTTTTTAATTCTGAAACAAAACTGGTCTGATCTACTCCGTTTTTCAGTTTGAATGAATTGAAACTCATGAGGTCCAACTATTTTTCGAATAATAGAACAAACAAAATTTTTTTTAGGTCTGAAACAAAACTGATCTGAACTATCCCGTTTTTCAGTTTGAATGACTTGAAACTTAAACATCAATCAATGAGGTCAACTATCTGTATAATAGTAGAACAAACAAAAAGTATTTTTTTAGTTCTGAAACAAAACTGGTCTGATCTATTCCATTTTTCAGTTTAAATGAAATGAAACTTAATGAGGTCAACTATTTGTAGAATAGTAGAACAAACAAAACTTTTTTTAGGTCTGAAACAAAATTGATCTGAACTATCCGGTTTTTCAGTTTGGATGACTTGAAACTCAAACATCAAGCAATGAGGTCAACTATGCGTAGAAAAGTAGAACAAACAAAAAGATACTTTTTAGGGCTGAAAAAAAACTGGTCTGAAGTGTTCCGTTTCTCAATGTGAATGACTTGAAACTTAAATATCAAGCAATAAGGTCAACTATCTGTAGAATATTAGAACACACAAATGTTGTTTCTTAGTTCTGAAACAAAACTGGTTTGATCTATTCCGTTTTTCAGTTTGAACGAATTGAAACTTAAACACCAAGCAAAAAAGTCAACCATGTTTGGAATAGTAGAACAAACAAATAGTATTTTTCGGATCTGAAACAGAACTGGTCTGAACAATTCCGTTTTTTGGTTTGAATGACTTGAAACTTAAACATCAAGCAATGAGGTCAACTATGTGTAGAATAGTCGAACAAACAAAAAGTTGTTTTTTAGATAAAACAAAACTGGTCTGAACAATTCCGTTCTTCATTTTGAGTGACATGAAACTTAAACATCAAGCAATGAGGTCAACTATGTGTAGAATAGTAGAAAACACAAAAAATTGTTTTTTAGGTCTGAAATAAAACTGGTCTGATCTATTCTGTTTTTCAGTTTGAATGAATTGAAAATCAAGGAGATCAACTATGTGTAGAATAGTAGAACAAACAAAAAGTTATTTTTTAGATAAAACAAAACTGGTCTGAACAATTCCGTTCTTCATTTCGAGTGACATGAAATTTAAACATCAAGCAATGAGGTCAACTATGTGTAGAATAGTAGAAAAGACAAAAAGATTTTTTTTAAGTCTGAAACAAAACTGGTCTGATCTATTTTGTTTTTCAGTTTGAATGAATTGAAACTCAATAAGGTCAACTATTTGTAGAATAATAGAACAAACAAATTTTTTTTAGGTCTGAAACAAAACTGATCTGAACTATCTCGTTTTTCAGTTTGAATGACTTGAAACTTAAACATCAATCAATGAGGTCAACTATGTGTAAAATAAAAGAACAAACAAAAAGTTATTTTTTAGGTCTGTAACAAAACTAGTCTGAACTATTCCATTTTTCAGTTTGAATGCCTTGAAACTTAAACACCAAGCAAAGAGGTCAATTATGTGTAGAATAGTAGAACAAACAAAAAGTATTTTTTAGTTCTGAAACAAAACTTGTCTGAACTATTCCATTTTTCAATTCGAGCGACTTGAAACTGAATTACCAAGCAAAGACGTCAAGTATGTGTAGAATAGTAGAACAAACAAAAAGTATTTTTTTAGTTCTAAAACAAAACTGGCCTGATCTATTCCGTTTTCCACTTGGACTGAATTGAAACTCAATGAGGTCAACTATTTGTAGAATAGTAGAACAAACCAATTTTTTTTAGGTCTGAAACAAAACTGATCTGAACTATCCCGTTTTTCAGTTTGAATGAATTGAAACTTAAACACCAATCGATGAGGTCAACTATCTGTATAATAGTAGAAAAAACAAAAGGTTTTTTTTTTAGGTGTGTAACAAAACTGGTCTGAACTATTCCGTTTTTCAGTTTGAATGCCTTGAAACTTAAACACCAAGCAATGAAGTCAACTATGTGTAGAATAGTAGAACAAACAAAATTTTTTTTAGGTCTGAAACAAAACTGATCTGAAATATCCCGTTTTCCAGTTTGAATGACTTGAAACTTAAACATCAAGCAATGAGGTCAGTTATGTGTAGAATAGTAGAACAAACAAAAAGATAGTTTTTGGGGATGAAACAAAACTGGTCTGAAGTATTCCGTTTTTCAATGTGAATGACTTGAAACTAAAACATCAAGCAAAAAGGTCAATTATGTGTAGGATAGTAAAACACTCAATTTTTGTTTTTTAGTTCTGAAACAAAACTGGTCTGATCTTTTCCGTTTTTCAGTTTGAAGGAATTGAAACTCAAAGGAGATCAACTATGTGTAGAATAGTAGAACAAACAAAAAATAATTTTTCAAATCCGAAACAGAACTGGTCTGAACAATTCCGTTTTTCAGTTTGACTGACTTGAAAATTAAACACCAAGCAATGAAGTCAATTATGTGTAGAATAGTAGAACAAACAAGTTTTTTTTTAGGTCTGAAACAAAACTGATCTGAACAATTCCGTTTTTCAGTTGAATGACTTGAAACCTAAACATCAAGCAATGAGGTCAACTATGTGTAGATTAGTAGAACCAACAAAAATTTGTTTTTTAGGTCTGAAACGAAACTGGTCTGAATATTCCGTTTTTCAGTTTGTATGACTTAAAACTTAAAAATCAAGCAATGAGGTCAGTTATGTGTAGAATAGTAGAACAAACAAAAAGATAGTTTTTGGGGATGAAACAAAACTGGTCTGAAGTATTCCGTTTTTCAATGTGAATGACTTGAAACTAAAACATCAAGCAAAAAGGTCAATTATGTGTAGGATAGTAGAACACTCAATTTTTGTTTTTTAGTTCTGAAACAAAACTGGTCTGATCTTTTCCGTTTTTCAGTTTGAAGGAATTGAAACTCAAAGGAGATCAACTATGTGTAGAATAGTAGAACAAACAAAAAATAATTTTTCAAATCCGAAACAGAACTGGTCTGAACAATTCCGTTTTTCAGTTTGACTGACTTGAAAATTAAACACCAAGCAATGAAGTCAATTATGTGTAGAATAGTAGAACAAACAAGTTTTTTTTTAGGTCTGAAACAAAACTGATCTGAACAATTCCGTTTTTCAGTTGAATGACTTGAAACCTAAACATCAAGCAATGAGGTCAACTATGTGTAGATTAGTAGAACCAACAAAAATTTGTTTTTTAGGTCTGAAACGAAACTGGTCTGAATATTCCGTTTTTCAGTTTGTATGACTTAAAACTTAAAAATCAAGCAATGAGGTCAATTATGTGTAAAATAGTAGATCACACAAAAAATTATTTTTTAGGTCTGAAGCAAAACTGGTCTGAACAATTCCGTTTTTCAGTTTGAATGACTTGAAACCTAAACATCATGCAATGAGGTCAACTATGTGTAGAATAGTAGAACAAACAAAAGGTTAATTTTAAGTCTGAAGCAAAACTGGTCTGGACTATTTCGTTTTTCAGTTTGAATGTCTTGAAGCTTAAACACCAAGCAAAGAGGTCAACTATGTGTAGAATAGTAGAACAAACAAAAATTAACTTTTCAAGTCTGAAACAGAACTGGTCTGAACAATTCCGTATTTCAGTTTGAGGGACTTGAAACCTAAACATCAAGCAATGAGGTCAACTATGTGTAGAATAGTAGAACCAACAAAAAATTATTTTTTAGGTCTGAAGCAAAACTGGTCTGAACAATTCCGTTTTTCAGTTTGAATGACTTGAAACCTAAACATCATGCAATGAGGTCAACTATGTGTAGAATAGTAGAACAAACAAAAGGTTAATTTTAAGTCTGTAACAAAACTAGTCTGAACTATTACCTTTTTCAGTTTGAATACCTTGAAACTTGAACACCAAGCAAAGAGGTCAAATATATGTAGAATAGTAGAACAAAAAAAAGTAATTTTTAGTTCTGAAACAGAATTGGTCTGAACAATTCCGTTTTTCAGTTTGAGTGACTTGAAACCTAAACATCAAGCAATGAGGTCAGTTATGTGTACAATAGTAGAACAAAGAAAAGGTTAATTTTAAGTCTGAAGCAAAACTGGTCTGAACTATTCAGTTTTTCAGTTTGAAAGCCTTGAAGCTTAAACACCAAGCAAAGAGGTCAACTATGTGTAGAATAGTAGAACAAACAAAGAGTAATTTTTCAGTTCTGAAACAGAACTGGTCTGAACTTTTCCGTTTTTCAGTTTGTATGACTTGAAATTTAAAAATCAAGCAAAAAGGTCAATTATGTGTTGAATAGTAGATCACACAAAAAGTTTTTTTTTAGGTCTGAAGCAAAACTGGTCTGAACAATTCCGTTTTTCAGTTTGAATGACTTGAAACCTAAACATCATGCAATGAGGTCAACTATGTGTAGAATAGTAGAACAAACAAAAGGTTAATTTTAAGTCTGAAGCAAAACTGGTCTGGACTATTTCGTTTTTCAGTTTGAATGTCTTGAAGCTTAAACACCAAGCAAAGAGGTCAACTATGTGTAGAATAGTAGAACAAACAAAAATTAACTTTTCAAGTCTGAAACAGAACTGGTCTGAACAATTCCGTATTTCAGTTTGAGGGACTTGAAACCTAAACATCAAGCAATGAGGTCAACTATGTGTAGAATAGTAGAACCAACAAAAAATTATTTTTTAGGTCTGAAGCAAAACTGGTCTGAACAATTCCGTTTTTCAGTTTGAATGACTTGAAACCTAAACATCATGCAATGAGGTCAACTATGTGTAGAATAGTAGAACAAACAAAAGGTTAATTTTAAGTCTGTAACAAAACTAGTCTGAACTATTACCTTTTTCAGTTTGAATACCTTGAAACTTGAACACCAAGCAAAGAGGTCAAATATATGTAGAATAGTAGAACAAAAAAAAGTAATTTTTAGTTCTGAAACAGAATTGGTCTGAACAATTCCGTTTTTCAATTTGAGTGACTTGAAACCTAAACATCAAGCAATGAGGTCAGTTATGTGTACAATAGTAGAACAAAGAAAAGGTTAATTTTAAGTCTGAAGCAAAACTGGTCTGAACTATTCAGTTTTTCAGTTTGAAAGCCTTGAAGCTTAAACACCAAGCAAAGAGGTCAACTATGTGTAGAATAGTAGAACAAACAAAGAGTAATTTTTCAGTTCTGAAACAGAACTGGTCTGAACTTTTCCGTTTTTCAGTTTGTATGACTTGAAATTTAAAAATCAAGCAAAAAGGTCAATTATGTGTTGAATAGTAGATCACACAAAAAGTTTTTTTTTAGATCTGAAACAAAACTGGTCTGAACTGTTCCGTTTTTCAGTTTGTATGACTTAAAACTTAAAAATCAAGCAATGAGGTCAATTATGTGTAGATTAGTAGATCACACAAAAAATTATTTTTTTGGTCTGAAGCAAAACTGGTCTGAACAATTCCGTTTTTTAGTTTGAATGACTTGAAACCTAAACATCATGCAATGAGGTCAACTATAGAACCAACAAAAAATTATTCTTTAGTTCTGTAACAAAACTAGTCTGAACTATTCCATTTTTCAGTTTGAATGCCTTGAAACTTAAACACCAAGCAAAGAAGTCAAATATATGTAGAATAGTAGAACAAAAAAAGTATTTTTAGTTCTGAAACGAAACTGGTCTGAATATTCCGTTTTTCAGTTTGAATGACTTGAAACCTAAACATCATGCAATGAGGTCAACTATGTGTAGAATAGTAGAACAAACAAAAGGTTAATTTTAAGTCTGAAGCAAAACTGGTCTGGACTATTTCGTTTTTCAGTTTGAATGTCTTGAAGCTTAAACACCAAGCAAAGAGGTCAACTATGTGTAGAATAGTAGAACAAACAAAAATTAACTTTTCAAGTCTGAAACAGAACTGGTCTGAACAATTCCGTATTTCAGTTTGAGGGACTTGAAACCTAAACATCAAGCAATGAGGTCAACTATGTGTAGAATAGTAGAACCAACAAAAAATTATTCTTTAGGTCTGTAACAAAACTAGTCTGAACTATTACCTTTTTCAGTTTGAATACCTTGAAACTTGAACACCAAGCAAAGAGGTCAAATATATGTAGAATAGTAGAACAAAAAAAAGTAATTTTTAGTTCTGAAACAGAATTGGTCTGAACAATTCCGTTTTTCAGTTTGAGTGACTTGAAACCTAAACATCAAGCAATGAGGTCAGTTATGTGTACAATAGTAGAACAAAGAAAAGGTTAATTTTAAGTCTGAAGCAAAACTGGTCTGAACTATTCAGTTTTTCAGTTTGAAAGCCTTGAAGCTTAAACACCAAGCAAAGAGGTCAACTATGTGTAGAATAGTAGAACAAACAAAGAGTAATTTTTCAGTTCTGAAACAGAACTGGTCTGAACTTTTCCGTTTTTCAGTTTGTATGACTTGAAATTTAAAAATCAAGCAAAAAGGTCAATTATGTGTTGAATAGTAGATCACACAAAAAGTTTTTTTTTAGATCTGAAACAAAACTGGTCTGAACTGTTCCGTTTTTCAGTTTGTATGACTTAAAACTTAAAAATCAAGCAATGAGGTCAATTATGTGTAGATTAGTAGATCACACAAAAAATTATTTTTTTGGTCTGAAGCAAAACTGGTCTGAACAATTCCGTTTTTTAGTTTGAATGACTTGAAACCTAAACATCATGCAATGAGGTCAACTATAGAACCAACAAAAAATTATTCTTTAGTTCTGTAACAAAACTAGTCTGAACTATTCCATTTTTCAGTTTGAATGCCTTGAAACTTAAACACCAAGCAAAGAAGTCAAATATATGTAGAATAGTAGAACAAAAAAAGTATTTTTAGTTCTGAAACAGAACTGGTCTGAACAATTCCGTTTTTCAGTTTGAGTTACTTGAAACCTAAACATCATGCAATGAGGTCAACTATGTGGAGAATAGTAGAACAAACAAGAGGGTAATTTATAGGTCTGAAACAAAACTGGTCTGAACCATTCCGTTTTTCAATTTGAATGCCTTGAAGCTTAAACACCAAGCTAAGAGGTCAACTATGTTTTTTCTAGTTCTGAAACAAAACTGGTCTGAATTTTTCCGTTTTTCAGTTTGATTGACTTGAAAATTAAACTTCATGCAATGAGGTGAACTATGTGTTGAATAGTGGAACCAACAAAAAATTATTCTTTAGGTCTGAAACGAAATTGGTCTGAACTATTCCGTTTTTCAGTTTGTATGACTTGAAACTTAAAAATCAAGCAATGAGGTCAATTATGTGTAGAATAGTAGATCACACAAAAAGTTTTTTTTTAGATCTGAAACAAAACTGGTCTGAACTGTTCCGTTTTTCAGTTTGTATGACTTAAAACTTAAAAATCAAGCAATGAGGTCAATTATGTGTAGAATAGTAGATCACACAAAAAACTATTTTTTTGGTCTGAAGCAAAACTGGTCTGAACAATTCCGTTTTTTAGTTTGAATGACTTGAAACCTAAACATCATGCAATGAGGTCAAATATAGAACCAACAAAAAATTATTCTTTAGGTCTGTAACAAAACTAGTCTGAATTATTCCGTTTTTCAGTTTGAATGCCTTGAAACTTAAACACCAAGCAAAGAAGTCAAATATATGTAGAATAGTAGAACAAAAAAAGTAATTTTTAGTTCTGAAACAGAACTGGTCTGAACAATTCCGTTTTTCAGTTTGAGTTACTTGAAACCTTAACATCAAGCAATGAGGTCAATTATGTGTAGAATAGTAGAACAAACAAAAGGTTAATTTTAAATCTGAAGCAAAACTGGTCTGAACTATTTAGTTTTTCAGTTTGAATGCCTTGAAGCTTAAACACCAAGCAAAGAGGTCAACTATGTGTAGAATAGTAGAACAAACAAAAAGTAATTTTTCAGTTCTGAAACAGAACTGGTCTGAACTATTCCGTTTTTAAGTTTGTATGACTTGAAACTTAAAAATCAAGCAATGAGGTCAACTATGTGTAGAATATAGAACCAACAAAAAATTATTCTTTAGGTCAGAAGCAAAACTGGTCCGAACAATTCCGTTTTTCAATTTGAATGCCTTGAAGCTTAAACACCAAGCAAAAAGGTCAACTATGTGTAGAATAGTAGAACAAACGAAAAGTAATTTTTCAGGTCTGAAACAAAACTGGTCTGAACAATTCCGTTTTTCAGTTTGACAGACTTGAAACCTAGACATCAAGCAATGAGGTCAACTATGTGTAGAATAGTAGAACCAACAAAAAATTATTCTTTAGGTCTGAACTGAAACTGAACTGAACTATTCCGTTTTTCAGTTTGTTTGACATAAAACTTGAAAATCAAGCAATAAAGTCAACTATGTGTAGAATAGTAGATCACACAAAAGTTATTTTTTAGGTCTGAAGCAAAACTGGTCCGAACAATTCCGTTTTTCAATTTGAATGCCTTGAAGATTAAACACCAAGCAAAGAGGTCAACTATGTGTAGAATAGTAGAACAAACGAAAAGTAATTTTTCAGGTCTGAAACAAAACTGGTCTGAACAATTCCGTTTTTTAGTTTGACAGACTTGAAACCTAGACATCAAGCAATGAGGTCAACTATGTGTAGAATAGTAGAACCAACAAAAAATTATTCTTTAGGTCTGAACTGAAACTGAACTGAACTATTCCGTTTTTCAGTTTGTTTGACTTAAAACTTGAAAATCAAGCAATAAGGTCAACTATTTGTAGAATAGTAGAACAAACATAAGGTTATTTTTAGGTCTGAAACAAATCTGGTCTGTACCACTCGGTTTTTCAGTTTGAATGCCTTGAAGCTTAAACACCAAGTTAAGAGGCCAACTAAATGTAGAATATTATAACAAACAAAATTTTTTAAATTTCTGAAACAAAATTGGTCTGAACTTTTCCGTTTTTCAGTTTGAATGACTTGAAACCTAAGCACCAAGCAAAAAGGTCAACTATGTGTACAATAGTAGAACAAACGAAAAATAATTTTTCAGGTCTGAAACAGAACTGGTCTGAACAATTCCGTTTTTCAGTTTGAATGACTTGAAACCTAAACATCAAGAAATTAGGTTAACTATGTGTAGAATAGTAGAACCAAAAAAATTTATTTTGTAGGTCTGAAACGAAACTGGTCTCAACTATTCCGTTTTTCAGTTTGTATGACTTGAATCTTAAAAAAAAGCAACGAGGTCAATTATGTGTAGAATAGTAGATCACACAAAAAGTTATTTTATAGGTCTGAAGCAAAACTGGTCCGAACAATTCCGTTTTTCAGTTTGAATGCCTTGAAGCTTAAACACCAAGCAAAGCGGTCAACTATGTGTAGAATAGTAGAACGAACAAAAAGTAATTTTTCAGTTATGAAACAGAACTGGTCTGAACAATTCCGTTTTTCAGTTTGAATGACTTGAAACCTAGACATCAAGCAATGAGGTCAACTATGTGTAGAATAGTAGAACCAACAAAAAATTATTCTTTAGGTCTGAACTGAAACTGAACTGAACTATTCCGTTTTTCAGTTTTTTTGACTTAAAACTCGAAAATTAAGCAATAAGGTCAACTATGTGTAGAATAGTAGAACAAACAAAAAGTTATTTTTAGGTCTGAAACAAAACTGGTCTGAACCATTCGGTTTTTCAGTTTGAATGCCTTGAAGCTTAAACACCAAATTAGGAGGCCAACTATGTTTTTTCTAGTTCTGAAACAAAACTGGTCTGAATTTTTCCGTTTTTCAGTTTGAACTTAAACTTCATGCAATGAGGTGAACTATGTGTAGAATAGTAGAACCAACAAAAAATTATTCTTTAGATCTGAAACGAAACTGGTCTGAACTATTCCGTTTTTCAGTTTGTATGACTTGAAACTTAAAAATCAAGCAATGAGGTCAATTATGTGTAGAATAGTAGATCACACAAAAAGTTTTTTTTTTTTAGGTCTGAAACGAAACTGGTCTGAACTATTCCGTTTTTCAGTTTGTATGACTTAAAACTTAAAAATCAAGCAATGAGGTCAATTATGTGTAGAATGGTAGATCACACAAAAAATTATTTTTAGGTCTGAAGCAAAACTGGTCTGAACAATTCCGTTTTTTAGTTTGAATGTCTTGAAACCTAAACATCATGCAATGAGGTCAACTATAGAACCAACAAAAAATTGTAATTTAGGTCTGTAACAAAACTAGTCTGAACTATTCCATTTTTCAGTTTGAATGCCTTGAAACTTAAACACCAAGCAAAGAGGTCAACTATGTGTAGAATAGTAGAACAAACAAAAAGTAATTTTTCAGTTCTGAAACAGAACTGGTCTGAACTATTCCGTTTTTCACTTTGTATGACTTGAAACTTAAAAATCAAGCAATGAGGTCGATTAGGTGTAGAATAGTAGATCACACAAAAGTTATTTTTTAGGTCTGAAGCAAAACTGGTCCGAACAATTCCGTTTTTCAATTTGAATGCCTTGAAGCTTAAACACCAAGCAAAGAGGTCAACTATGTGTAGAATAGTAGAACAAACGAAAAGTAATTTTTCAGGTCTGAAACAAAACTGGTCTGAACAATTCCGTTTTTTAGTTTGACAGACTTGAAACCTAGACATCAAGCAATGAGGTCAACTATGTGTAGAATAGTAGAACCAACAAAAAATTATTCTTTAGGTCTGAACTAAAACTGAACTGAACTATTCCGTTTTTTCAGTTTGTTTGACTTAAAACTTGAAAATCGAGCAATAAGGTCAACTATGTGTAGAATAGTAGAACAAACATAAGGTTATTTTTAGGTCTGAAACAAAACTGGTCTGTACCACTCGGTTTTTCAGTTTGAATGCCATGAAGCTTAAACACCAAGTTAAGAGGCCAACTAAATGTAGACTAGTATAACAAACAAATTTTTTTAAATTTCTGAAACAAAACTGGTCTGAACTTTTCCGTTTTTCAGTTTGAATGACTTGAAACCTAAGCACCAAGCAAAAAGGTCAACTATGTGTAGAGTAGTAGAACAAACGAAAAGTAATGTTTCAGGTCTGAAACAGAACTGGTCTGAACAATTCCGTTTTTCAGTTTGAATGACTTGAAACCTAAACATCAAGAAATTAGGTTAACTATGTGTAGAATAGTAGAACCAAAAAAAATTATTTTGTAGGTCTGAAACGAAACTGGTATCAACTATTCCGTTTTTCAGTTTGTATAACTTGAAACTTAAAAAAAAGCAATGAGGTCAATTATGTGTAGAATAGTAGATCACACAAAAAGTTATTTTATAGGTCGAAGCAAAACTGGTCCGAACAATTCCGTTTTTCAGTTTGAATGCCTTGAAGCTTAAACACCAAGCAAAGCGGTCAACTATGTGTAGAATAGTAGAACGAACAAAAAGTAATTTTTCAGTTTGGAAACAGAACTGGTCTGAACAATTCCGTTTTTCAGTTTGAATGACTTGAAACCTAGACATCAAGCAATGAGGTGAACTATGTGTAGAATATTAGAACCAACAAAAAATTATTCTCGGTTTTTCAGTTTGAATGCCTTGAAGCTTAAACACCAAGATAAGAGGCCAACTAAATGTAGACTAGTATAACAAACAAATTTTTTTAAATTTCCGAAACAAAACTGGTCTGAACTTTTCCGTTTTTCAGTTTGAATGACTTGAAACCTAAGCACCAAGCAAAAAGGTCAACTATGTGTAGAGTAGTAGAACAAACGAAAAGTAATTTTTCAGGTCTGAAACAGAACTGGTCTGAACAATTCCGTTTTTCAGTTTGAATGACTTGAAACCTAAACATCAAGAAATTAGGTTAACTATGTGTAGAATAGTAGAACCAAAAAAAAATTATTTTGTAGGTCTGAACTGCAACTGAACTGAACTATTCCGTTTTTCAGTTTGTTTGACTTAAAACTTGAAAATTAAGCAATAAGGTCAACTATGTTTAGAATAGTAGATCACACAAAAGTTATTTTTTAGGTCTGAAGCAAAACTGGTCCGAACAATTCCGTTTTTCAATTTGAATGCCTTGAAGCTTAAACATCAAGCAAAGAGGTCAACTATGTGTAGAATAGTAGAACAAACGAAAAGTAATTTTTCAGGTCTGAAACAAAACTGGTCTGAACAATTCCGTTTTTCAGTTTGACAGACTTGAAACCTAGACATCAAGCAATGAGGTCAACTATGTGTAGAATAGTAGAACCAACAAAAATTTATTCTATAGGTCTGAACTAAACCTGAACTGAACTATTCCGTTTTTTCAGTTTGTTTGACTTAAAACTTGAAAATCAAGCAATAAGGTCAACTATGTGTAGAATAGTAGAACAAACATAAGGTTATTTTTAGGTCTGAAACAAAACTGGTCTGTACCACTCGGTTTTTCAGTTTGAATGCCTTGAAGCTTAAACACCAAGTTAAGAGGCCAACTAAATGTAGACTAGTATAACAAACAAATTTTTTTAAATTTCCGAAACAAAACTGGTCTGAACTTTTCCGTTTTTCAGTTTGAATGACTTGAAACCTAAGCACCAAGCAAAAAGGTCAACTATGTGTAGAGTAGTAGAACAAACGAAAAGTAATTTTTCAGGTCTGAAACAGAACTGGTCTGAACAATTCCGTTTTTCAGTTTGAATGACTTGAAACCTAAACATCAAGAAATTAGGTTAACTATGTGTAGAATAGTAGAACCAAAAAAAATTATTTTGTAGGTCTGAAACGAAACTGGTATCAACTATTCCGTTTTTCAGTTTGTATGACTTGAAACTTAAAAAAAAGCAATGAGGTCAATTATGTGTAGAATAGTAGATCACACAAAAAGTTATTTTTAGGTCTGAAACAAAAATGGTCTGAACCATTCGGTTTTTCAGTTTGAATGCCTTGAAGCTTAAACACCAAGTTAGGAGGCCAACTAAATGTAGAATAGTAGAACAAACAAATTTTTTTTTCATTTCTGAAACAAAACTGGTCTGAATTTTTCCGTTTTTCAGTTTGAATGACTTGAAATTTAAACATCATGCAATGAGGTCAACTATGTGTAGAATAGTGGAACAAACGAAAAATAATTTTTTAGGTCCGAAACTGAACTGGTTTGAACAATTCCGGTTTTCTGTTTGAATGACTTGAAACTCAAACATCAAGCAATGAGGTCAACTAAATGTAGAATAGTAGAACAAACAAATTTTTTTTTTTTATTTCTGAAACAAACCTGGTCTGAACTTTTCCGTTTTTCAGTTTGAATGACTTGAATTTAAACATCATGCAATGAGGTGAACTATTATTAGAATAGAAGAACAAACAAAAAGTTATTTTTAAGTCTGAAACAAAACTGGTCAGAACCAATCCGTTTTTTCAGTTTGAATGCCTTGAAGCTTAAGCACCAAGCAAAGATGTCAACTATGTGTAGAACAGTAGAACAAACATAAAGTAATTTTCCAGGTCTGAGACAAAACTGGTCTGATCTATTCTTTTTTTCAACTTGAATGCCTTGAAGCTTAAACATCAAGCAATGAGGTCAACTATGAGTTGAATAGTAGAACAAAAAAATTATTGAAGGTCTGAAAAAAAACTGGTCTGAATTATTCCGTTTTTCATTTTGTATGACTTGAAACTTGAAAATCAAGCAAGGAGGTCAATTATGTGTAGACTAGTAGAGCACACAAAAAGTTATTTTTAGGTCTGAAACAAAATTGGTCTGATCTATTCCGTTTTTCAGTTTGAAGGAATTGAAACTCAATGAGGTCATCTATGTGTAGAATAGAAGAACAAACAAAAATTTATTTTTTAGGTATGATACAAAACTGGTCTGAACAATTCCGTTTCTCAGTTTGACTGATTTGAAACTTCAAAATCATGCCTTGAGGTCAACTATGTGTAGAAGAGTAGAACAAACAAAAGATTATTTTTAGGTCTGAAAGAAAACTGGTCTGAAGTATCCCGTTTTTCGTTTCGAATGACTTGAAAATTAAATGTTAAGCAAAAATTTCAACTATGAGTAGAATAGCAGACCAAACAAAAAAATATTCTTTACGTCTGAAACGAAACTGGGCTGAACTATTCCGTTTTTTAGTTTGTATGACTTGAAACTTAAAAATCAAGCAATGAGGTCAATCATGTGTAGAACAGTGGATCACACAAAACGTTATTTTTTAGGTGTGAAACAAAACTGGTCCGAACAATTCCGTTTTTCAGTTTGAATGCCTTGAAGCTTAAACGCCAAGCAAAGAGGTCAACTATGTGTAGAATAACAGAACCAACAAAAAATTATTCTTTACGTCTGAAACGAAACTGTTCTGAATTATTCCGTTTTTCAGTTTGAATGACTTGAAACTTAAACATCAAGCAATGAAGTCAACTATGTGTAGAATAGTAGAACCAACTAAAAATTATTCTTTACGTCTGAAACGAAACTGGTCTGAGCTATTCCGTTTTTCAGTTTGTATGACTTTAAACTTAAAAAATAAGCAATGAGGTCAATTATGTGTAGAATAGTAGATCACACAAAAAGTTATTTTATAGGTCTGAAGAAAAACTGGTCCGAACAATTCCGTTTTTCAATTTGAATGCCTTGAAGCTTAAACACCAAGCACAGAGGTCAACTATGTGTAGAATAGTAGAACCAACAAAAAATTATTCTTTACGTCTGTAACAAAACTGATCTGAACTGTTCCGTTTTTCAGTTTGAATGCCTTGAAGATTAAACACCAAGCAAAGAGGTCAACTATGGGTAGAACAGTAGAAGAAACAAAAAGTTAATTTTTTAGTTCTGAAACAAAACTGGTCTGAACTTTTCCGTTTTTCAATTTGAATGAATTGAAACTTGAACATCGAGCAAGGAGGTAAACTATGTGTAGAATAGTAGAACAAACAACAAATTATTCTTTACGTCTGAAACGAAACTGGTCTGAACTATTCCGTTTTTAAGTTTGTATGACTTGAAACTTAAAAATCAAGCCATGAGGTCAATTTTGTGTTGAATAGTAGATAACACAAAAAATGTTATTTTTTAAGTCTGAAGCAAAACTGGTCCGAACAATTCCGTTTTTCAGTTTGAATGCCTTGAAGCTTAAACACCAAGCAAAGAAGTCAACTATGTGTAGAATAGTAGAACAAACAAAAAGTAATTTTTCAGGTCTGAAACAAAACTGGTCTGAACAATTCCGTTTTTCAGTTTGACAGACTTGAAACCTAGACATCAAGCAATGAGGCCAACTATGTGTAGAATAGTAGAACCAACAAAAAATTTTTTTAGGTCTGAACTGAAACTGAACTGAACTATTACTTTTTTCAGTTTGTATGACTTAAAACTTGAAAATAAAGCAATAAGGCCAACTATGTGTAGAATAGTAGAACAAACAAAAGGTTAATTTTCGGTCTGAAACAAAACTGGTCTGAACCATTCGGTTTTTCAGTTTGAATGCCTTGAAGCTTAAACACCAAATTAAGAGGTCAACTAAATAAAGAAAATAGAACAAACTTTTTTTTTTATTTCTGAAACAAAACTGGTCTGAGCTTTTCCGTTTTTCAGTTTGAATGACTTGAAATTTCAACATCATGCAATGAGGTCAATTATGTGTAGAATAGTAGATCACACAAAAAATTAATTTTTAGGTCTGAAGCAAAACTGGTCTGAACAGTTCTGTTTTTCAGTTTGTATGACTTGAAACTTAAAAATCAAGCAATGAGGTCAATTATGCGTAGAATAGTAGATCACACAAAAAATTATTTTTTTAGGTCTGAAGCAAAACTGGTCCGGACAATTCCGTTTTTCAGTTTGAATGCCTTGAAGCTTAAACACCAGCAAAAAGGTCAACTATGTGTAGAATAGTAGAACCAACAAAAAGTTATTCTTTACGTCTGTAACAAAACTGGTCTGAACTGTTCCGTTTTTCAGTTTGAATGACTTGAAACTTAAACATCAAGCAATGAGGTTAACTATGTGTAGAAAAGTAGAACAAACAAAAGGTTAATTTTCGGTCTGAAACAAAACTGGTCTGAACCATTCAGTTTTTCAGTTTGAATGCCTTGAAGCTTAAACACCAAGCAAAGAAGTCAACTATGTGTAGAATAGTAGAACAAACAAAAAGTAATTTTTCAGGTCTGAAACAAAACTGGTCTGAACAATTCCGTTTTTCAGTTTGACAGACTTGAAACCTAGACATCAAACAATGAGGCCAACTATGTGTAGAATAGTAGAACCAACAAAAAATTTTTTTAGGTCTGAACTGAAACTGAACTGAACTATTACTTTTTTCAGTTTGTATGACTTAAAACTTGAAAATAAAGCAATAAGGCCAACGATGTGTAGAATAGTAGAACAAACAAAAGGTTAATTTTCGGTCTGAAACAAAACTGGTCTGAACCATTCGGTTTTTCAGTTTGAATGCCTTGAAGCTTAAACACCAAATTAAGAGGTCAACTAAAAGTAGAAAATAGAACAAATTTTTTTTTTTATTTCTGAAACAAAACTGGTCTGAGCTTTTCCGTTTTTCAGTTTGAATGACTTGAAATTTCAACATCATGCAATGAGGTCAATTATGTGTAGAATAGTAGATCACACAAAAAATTAATTTTTAGGTCTGAAGCAAAACTGGTCTGAACAGTTCCGTTTTTCAGTTTGTATGACTTGAAATTTAAAAATCAAGCAATGAGGTCAATTATGCGTAGAATAGTAGATCACACAAAAAATTATTTTTTAGGTCTGAAGCAAAACTGGTCCGGACAATTCCGTTTTTCAGTTTGAATGCCTTGAAGCTTAAACACCAAGCAAAGAAGTCAACTATGTGTAGAATAGTAGAACAAACAAAAAGTAATTTTTCAGGTCTGAAACAAAACTGGTCTGAACAATTCCGTTTTTCAGTTTGAATTCCTTGAAGCTTAAACACCAAGCAAAGAGGTCAACTATGTGTAGAATAGTAGAACAAACGAAAAGTAATTTTTCAGTTCTGAAACAAAACTGGTCTGAACAATTCCGTTTTTCAGTTTGACAGACTTGAAACCTAGACATCAAGCAATGAGGCCAACTATGTGTAGAATAGTAGAACCAATAAAAAAAATTTTTAGGTCTGAACTGAAACTGAACTGAACTATTACTTTTTTTCAGTTTGTATGACTTAAAACTTGAAAATAAAGCAATAAGGCCAACTATGTGTAGAATAGTAGAACAAACAAAAGGTTAATTTTCGGTCTGAAACAAAACTGGTCTGAACCATTCGGTTTTTCAGTTTGAATGCCTTGAAGCTTAAACACCAAATTAAGAGGTCAACTAAATGTAGAAAATAGAACAATTTTTTTTTTTTCTGAAACAAAACTGGTCTGAGCTTTTCCGTTTTTCAGTTTGAATGACTTGAAATTTCAACATCATGCAATGAGGTCAATTATGTGTAGAATAGTAGATCACACAAAAAATTAATTTTTAGGTCTGAAGCAAAACTGGTCTGAACAGTTCCGTTTTTCAGTTTGTATGACTTGAAACTTAAAAATCAAGCAATGAGGTCAATTATGCGTAGAATAGTAGATCACACAAAAAATTATTTTTTAGGTCTGAAGCAAAACTGGTTCGGACAATTCCGTTTTTCAGTTTGAATGCCTTGAAGCTTAAACACCAGCAAAAAGGTCAACTATGTGTAGAATAGTAGAACCAACAAAAAGTTATTCTTTACGTCTGTAACAAAACTGGTCTGAACTGTTCCGTTTTTCAGTTTGAATGACTTGAAACTTAAACATCAAGCAATGAGGTTAACTAAGTGTAGAAAAGTAGAACCAACAAAAAATTATTCTTTACGTCTGAAACGAAACTGGTCTGAACTATTCAGTTTTTCAGTTTGTATGACTTGAAACTTAAAAATCAAGCAATGAGGTCAATTATGTGTAGAATAGTAGATCACACAAAAAATTATTCTTTAAGTCTGAAGCAAAACTGCTCCGAAAAATTCCGTTTTTCAGTTTGAATGCCTTGTAGCTTAAACACCAAGCAAAGAGGTCAACTATGTGTAGAATAGTAGAACAAACAAAAAGTAATTTTTCAGGTCTGAAACAAAACAGGTCTGAACAATTCCGTTTTTCAGTTTGAATGACTTGAAATTTCAACATCATGCAATGAGGTCAATTATGTGTAGAATAGAAGATCACACAAAAAGTTATTCTTTACGTCTGTAACAAAACTGGTCTGAACTGTTCCGTTTTTCAGTTTGAATGACTTGAAACTTAAACATCAAGCAATGAGGTCAACTATGTGTAGAAAAGTAGAACCAACAAAAAAATAATCTTTACGTCTGAAACGAAACTGGTCTGAACTATTCCGTTTTTCAGTTTGTATGACTTGAAACTTAAAAATCAAGCAATGAGGTCAATTATGTGTAGAATAGTAGATCACACAAAAAGTTATTCTTTAAGTCTGAAGCAAAACTGGTCAGAACAATTCCGTTTTTCAGTTTGAATGCCTTGAAGCTTAAACACCAAGCAAAGAGGTCAACTATGTGTAGAATAGTAGAACCACCAAAAAGTAATTTTTCAGGTCTGAAACAAAACAGCTCTGAAAAATTCCTTTTTTCAGTTTGAATGACTTGAAATTTCAACATCATGCAATGAGGTCAATTATGTGTAGAATAGTAGATCACACAAAAAATTAATTTTTAGGTCTGAAGCAAAACTGGTCTGAACAATTCCGTTTTTCAGTTTGAATGACTTGAAACTTAAAAATCAAGCAATGAGGTCAACTATGTGTAGAATAGTAGAACAAAAAAATAATTGTAGGTCTGAAACAAAACTGGTTTGAACTAATCAGTTTTTTAGTTTGTATGACTTGACACTTAAACATCAATCAATGAGTTCAACTATGTGTACAATAGTAGAACACACAAAAAGTTATTTTTTAGGTCTGAAACAAAACTGTCTGATCTATTCCGTTTCTCAATTTGAATGAATTGAAACCTAAACATCAAGCAATGTTGTCAACTATGTAAAGAATAGTAGAACAAACCAAACTTTATTTTTTAGGTCTGAAACAAAACTGGTCTGAACTATTCCGTTTTTAAGTTTGTATGACTTGAAACTTAAAAATCAAGCAATGAGGTCAACTATGTGTACAATAGTAGAACACACAAAAAGTTATTTTTTAGGTCTGAAACAAAACTGTCTGATCTATTCCGTTTCTCAATTTGAATGAATTGAAACCTAGACATCAAGCAATGAGGCCAACTATGTGTAGAATAGTAGAACCAATAAAAAATTATTCTTTAGTTCCGAACTGAAACTGAACTGAACTATTCCGTGTTTCACTTTGTTTGACTTAAAACTTGAAAATTAAAGAAGAGGTCAACTATGTGTAGAATAGTAGAACAAACAAAAGGTTATTTTTAGGTCTGAAACAAAA
Organism: Symsagittifera roscoffensis; assembly: GCF_963678635.1. Lineage (NCBI taxonomy): Eukaryota > Metazoa > Xenacoelomorpha > Acoela > Convolutidae > Symsagittifera > Symsagittifera roscoffensis. The sequence goes on from NC_087066.1 coordinate 1,465,462, forward strand.
CTGGTCTGAACCATTCGGTTTTTCAGTTTGAATGCCTTGAAGCCTAAACATCAAGTTAAGAGGTCAACTAAATGTAGAATAGTAGAACAAACCAAATTTTTTTTATTTCTGAAACAAAACTGGTCTGAACTTTTCCGTTTTTCAGTTTGGATGACTTGAAATTTAAACATCATGCAATGAGGTCAACTATGTTTAAAATAGTAGAATAAACAAAAGTTTATATTTAGGTCTGAAACAAAACTGGTCTGAGCCATTCCAATTTTCAATTTGAATGCCTTGAAGCTTAAACACTAAGCAAAGAGGTCAGCTATGTGTAGAATAGTGAAATAAACAAAAAATAATTTTTCAGGTCTGAAACTGAACTGGTCTGAACAATTCCGGTTTTCAGTTTGAATGACTTGAAACTCCAACATCGAGCAATGAGGTCAACTAAGTGAAGAATAGTCAAACAAACACAAAGTTGTCTTTTAGGTGGTCTGAAACAAAACTGGTCTGATCTATTCTTTTATTCAGTTTGAATGCCTTGAAGCTTAAACATCAAGCAATGAGGTCAACCATGAGTTGAATGGTAGAACAAAAAAATAATTGAAGGTCTGAACCAAAACTGGTCTGAATTATTCCGTTTTTCATTTTGTATGACTTGAAACTTAAAAATCAAGCAAGGATGTCAATTATGTGTAGACTTGTAGAACACACGAAAATATATTTTTAGGCCTCAAACAAAACGGGTCTGATCTATTCCGTTTTTCAATTTGAAGGAATTGAAACTCAAGGAGGTCAACTATGTGTAGAATAGCAGAACAAACAAAAAGTTATTTTTTAGGTCTGAAACAGAACTGGTCTGAACATTTCCGTTTTTCAGTTTAAATGACTTGAAACTTCAACATCATGCATTGAGGTCAATTATGTGTAGAATAGTAGAATGAACAAAAAGTTGTTTTTTAATTCTGAAACAAAACTGGTCTGAACTATTCCGTTTTTCAGTTTAAAAGACTTGAAACTTAAACATCAAGCAATGAGGTCAACTATGTGCAGAATAGTAGAACAAAAAAATAATTGTAGGTCTGAAACAAAACTGGTTTGAACTAATCAGTTTTTAGTTTGTATGACTTGACACTTAAACATCAATCAATGAGTTCAACTATGTGTACAATAGTAGAACACACAAAAAGTTATTTTTTAGGTCTGAAACGGAACTGATCTGATCTATTCCGTTTTTCAGTTTGAATGAATTGAAACTCGAGGAGGTCAACTGTGTGTAGATTAGTAGAACAAACAAAAAGTTATTTTTTTAAGGTCTGATACAAAACTAGTCTGAACAATTCCGTTTTTTAGTTTGATTGACTCGAAACTTAAACATCATGCAATCAGGTCAATTATGTGTAGAATAGTAGAACAATCAAAAAATTAGTTTTTAAGTCTGAAACAAAACTGGTCTGAACTATTCTTTTTTTTTCATTTTGAATGACTTGAAAATTAAACATCAAGCAATGAGGTCAACTATGTGCAGAATAGTAGAACAAACCAAATGTTATTCATTAGGTCTGTAACAAAACTGGTCTGAATTATTCCGTTTCTGTGTTTGAAAGCCTCGAAACATCAAGCAAGGAGGTGAACTATGTGTCGAATAGTAGAAGAAACAAAATATTATTTTTCGATCTGAAACAAAAGAGGTCTGATCTATTCCGTTTTTCAGTTTGAATGAAACGAAACTCAATGAGATCAACTGTGTGTAGAGTAGTAGAATAAACAAAAAGTTATTTTTAGGGTCTGATACAAAACTAGTCTGAGCAATTCCGTTTTTTAATTTGAATGACTTGAAACTTAAACATCATGCAATGAGGTCAACTATTTGTAGAATAGTAGAACAAACAAAAATTTATTTTTTAAGTCTGAAACAAAATTCGTCTCTACTATCCTCTTTTTCATTTTGAATCACTTGAACATTAAACATCAAGCAATGAGGTCAACTATGTGCAGAATAGTAGAACAAACCAAATGTTATTCATTAGGTCTGTAACAAAACTGGTCTGAATTATTCCGTTTCTGTGTTTGAAAGCCTCGAAACATCAAGCAAGGAGGTGAACTATGTGTCGAATAGTAGAAGAAACAAAAAATTATTTTTCGATCTGAAACAAAATAGGTCTGATCTGTTCCGTTTTTCAGTTTGAATGAAACGAAACTCAATGAGATCAACTGTGTGTAGAGTAGTAGAATAAACAAAAAGTTATTTTTAGGGTCTGATACAAAACTAGTCTGAGCAATTCCGTTTTTTAATTTGAATGACTTGAAACTTAAACATCATGCAATGAGGTCAACTATTTGTAGAATAGTAGAACAAACAAAAATTTATTTTTTAAGTCTGAAACAAAATTCGTCTCTACTATCCTCTTTTTCATTTTGAATCACTTGAACATTAAACATCAAGCAATGAGGTCAAATATGTGTAGAATAGTAGGAAAAACAAAATGTTATTTATTAGTTCTGTAACAAAACTGGTATGAATTATTCCGTTTCTCTGTTTGAATGCCTCGAAACTTGAACATCAAGCAATGAGGTCAACTATGTGTAGAATCGTAGAACAAAAAAATAATTGTAGGTCTGAAACAAAACTGGTTTGACTAATCCGTTTTTTAGTTTGTATGACTTGACACTTAAACATCAAGCAATGAGGTCAATTATGTGTAAAATAGTAGAACACAAGTTATTTTTTAGGTCTGTAACAGAACTGATCTGATTTGTTCCGTTTTTCAGTTTGAATGAATTGAAACTCAAGGAGGTCAACTATGTGTAGAATAGTAGAACAAACAAAAAGTTACTTTTAAGGTCTGATACAAAACTGGTCTGAACAATTCCGTTTTTTAATTTGAATGAATCGAAACTTAAACATCATGCAATTAGGTCAACTATGTGTAGAATAGTAGAACAAACAAAAATTTATTTTTTAAGTCTGAAACAAAACTGGTCTGAACTATTCTTTTTTTTTCATTTTGAATGACTTGAAAATTAAACATCAAGCAATGAGGTCAACTATGTGTAGAATAGTAGAACAAACAAAATGTTATTTATCAGGTCTGTAACAAAACTGGTCGGAATTATTCCGTTTCTCTGTTTGAATATCTCAAAACTTGAACAACAAGCAAGGAGGTGAACTATGTGAAGAATAGTAGAAGAAACAAAAAGTTATTTTTAAGTCTGAAACAAAAGTGGTCTGATCTATTCCGTTTTTCAGTTTGAATGAAACGAAACTCAATGAGATCAACTGTTGTAGAATAGTAGAACAAACAAAAAGCTATTTTCAAGGTCTGATACAAAACTAGTCTGAACAATTCCGTTTTTTAGTTTAAATGACTTGAAACTTAAACATCATGCAATGAAGTCAACTATGTTTAGAATAGAAGAACAAACAAAAATTCATTTTTTAAGTCTGAAACAAAATTCGTCTGAACTATCCCCTTTTTCATTTTGAATCACTTGAACATTAAACATCAAGCAATGAGGTCAACTATGTGTAGAATAGTAGAACAAACAAAATGTTATTTATCAGGTCTGTAACAAAACTGGTCGGAATTATTCCGTTTCTCTGTTTGAATGCCTCAAAACTTGAACAACAAGCAAGGAGGTGAACTATGTGAAGAATAGTAGAAGAAACAAAAAGTTATTTTTAAGTCTGAAACAAAAGTGGTCTGATCTATTCCGTTTTTCAGTTTGAATGAAACGAAACTCAATGAGATCAACTGTTGTAGAATAGTAGAACAAACAAAAAGCTATTTTCAAGGTCTGATACAAAAGAAGTCTGAACAATTCCGTTTTTTAGTTTGAATGACTTGAAACTTAAACATCATGCAATGAAGTCAACTATGTTTAGAATAGAAGAACAAACAAAAATTCATTTTTTAAGTCTGAAACAAAATTCGTCTGAACTATCCCCTTTTTCAATTTGAATCACTTGAACATTAAACATCAAGCAATGAGGTCAACTATGTGTAGAATAGTAGAACAAACAAAATTTTATTTATTAGGTGCGTAACAACACTGGTCTGAATTATTCCGTTTTTCGGTTTGAATGCCTCGAAACTTGAATATCAAGCAAGGAGGTGAACTACGTGTAGAATAGTAGAACAAAAAAATATTTTTTAGGTCTCAAACAAAACTGGTCTGATCTATTCCGTTTTTCAGTTTGAATGATATGAAACTCTGGGAGTTCAACTTTGTGTAGAATAGTGGAACAAATAGAAAGTTATTTTTAAGGTCTGATACAAAACTAGTTTGAAAAATTCCGTTTTTTAATTTGAATGACTTGAAACTTAAACATCAAGCAATGAGTTCAACTATGTGTGGAATAGTAGAACAAACAAAAAGTTATTTACTAGGTCTATAACAAAACTGACCTCATTGTTCAGACTAGTTTTGTATCAGACCTTAAAAATAACTTTTTTTGTTCTACTATTCTACACACAGTTGATCTCATTGAGTTTCGTTTCATTCAAACTGAAAACGGAATAGATCAGACCACTTTTGTTTCAGTCCTAAAAATAATTTTTTGTTCCTTTTACTATTCTACACATAGTTCACCTCCTTGCTTGATGTTCAAGTTTCGAAGCATTCAAACAGAGAAACGGAATAGTTCAGACCAGTTTTGTAGAATAGTAGACCAAACAAAAAGTTATTTATTTAGTCTGTAACAAAACTGGTCTGAACTATTCCGTTTATCAGTTTGAGTGACTTGAAACTTAAACATCAAGCAATGAGGTCAACTATGTGTAGAATATTAGAACAAACAAAATGTTATCTATTAGGTCTGTAACAAAACTGGTCTGAATTATTCCGTTTCTCTGTTTGAATGACTCGAAACTTGAACATCAAGCAAGGAGGTGAACTATGTGTAGAATAGTAGAAGAAACAAAAAAATATTTTTAGGTCTGAAACAAAAGTGGTTTGATCTATTCCGTTTTCAGATTGAATGAAACGAAACTCAATAAGATCAACTATGTGTAGAATAGTAGAACAAACAAACAAAAATTTATTTTTTAAGTCTGAAACAAAATTCGTCTGAACTAAATTTTGAATCACTTGAACATTAAACATCAAGCAATGAGGTCAACTTTGTGTAGAATAGTAGAACAAACAAAAAGTTATTTATTAGGTCTGTAACAACACTGGTCTGAATTATTCCGTTTTTCTGTTTGAATGCCTCGAAATTTGAATATCAAGCAAGGAGGTGAACTACGCCTAGAATAGTAGAAGAAACAAAAAATTATTTTTTAGGTTTGAAACAAAACTGGTTTGATCTATTCGGTTTTTCCGTTTGAATGATATGAAACTCAAGAGTTCAACTTTGTGTAGAATAGTAGAACAAACAAAAAGTTATTTTTAGGGTCTGATACAAAATTAGTCTGAAAAATTCCGGTTTTTAGTTTGAATGACTTGAACCTTAAACATCATGCAATGAGGTCAACTATGTGTAGAATAGAAGAAAAATCAAAAATTTATTTTTTAAGTCTGAAACAAAACTGGTCTGAACTATCCCTTTTTTCGTTTTGAATGACTTGAAACTTAAACATCAAGCAATGAGGTCAACTATGTGTAGAATAGTAGAACAAACAAAAGTTATTTACTAGGTCTATAACAAAACTGGTCTGAATTTTTCCGTTTTTCTGTTTGAATGCCTCGAAACTTAAACACCAAGCAACGAGGTCAACTATGTGTACAATAGTAGAACACACAAAAACTTAATTTTTAGGTCTGAAACAGAACTGGTCTGATCTATTCCGTTTTTCATTTTGAATGAATTGAAATTCATTGAGGTCAACCATGTGTAGAATAGTAGAACAAACAAAAAGTTATTTTTAAGGCCTGATACAAAACTAGTCTGAACAATTCCGTTTTTTAGTTTGAATGACTTGAAACTTAATCATCATGCAATTAGGTCAACTATATGTAGAATAGTAGAACAAACAAAAAATATTTTATAGGTCTCAAACAAAACTAGTCTGAACTATTCCGTTTTTCAGTTTGTATGACTTGAAACTTAAACATCAAGCAATGAGGTCAACTATGTGTACAATAGTAGAACACATAAAAACTTAATTTTTAGGTCTGAAACAGAACTGGTCTGATCTATTCCGTTTTTCATTTTGAATGAATTGAAATTCATTGAGGTCAACCATGTGTAGAATAGTAGAACAAACAAAAAGTTATTTTTAAGGCCTGATACAAAACTAGTCTGAACAATTCCGTTTTTTAGTTTGAATGACTTGAAACTTAATCATCATGCAATTAGGTCAACTATATGTAGAGTAGTAGAACAAACAAAAATTTTTTTTTGAGTCTGAAACAAAACTGGTCTGAACTATCCTCTTTTTCATTTTGAATGACTTGAAAATTAAACATCAAGCATTGAGGTCAACTATGTGTAGAATATTAGAACAAACAAAATGTTATCTATTAGGTCTGTAACAAAACTGGTCTGAATTATTCCGTTTCTCTGTTTGAATGACTCGAAACTTGAACATCAAGCAAGGAGGTGAACTATGTGTAGAATAGTAGAAGAAACAAAAAAATATTTTTAGGTCTGAAACAAAAGTGGTTTGATCTATTCCGTTTTCAGATTGAATGAAACGAAACTCAATAAGATCAACTATGTGTAGAATAGTAGAACAAACAAAAATTTATTTTTTAAGTCTGAAACAAAATTCGTCTGAACTAAATTTTGAATCACTTGAACATTAAACATCAAGCAATGAGGTCAACTTTGTGTAGAATAGTAGAACAAACAAAAAGTTATTTATTAGGTCTGTAACAACACTGGTCTGAATTATTCCGTTTTTCTGTTTGAATGCCTCGAAATTTGAATATCAAGCAAGGAGGTGAACTACGCCTAGAATAGTAGAAGAAACAAAAAATTATTTTTTAGGTTTGAAACAAAACTGGTTTGATCTATTCGGTTTTTCCGTTTGAATGATATGAAACTCAAGAGTTCAACTTTGTGTAGAATAGTAGAACAAACAAAAAGTTATTTTTAGGGTCTGATACAAAATTAGTCTGAAAAATTCCGGTTTTTAGTTTGAATGACTTGAACCTTAAACATCATGCAATGAGGTCAACTATGTGTAGAATAGAAGAAAAATCAAAAATTTATTTTTTAAGTCTGAAACAAAACTGGTCTGAACTATCCCTTTTTTCGTTTTGAATGACTTGAAACTTAAACATCAAGCAATGAGGTCAACTATGTGTAGAATAGTAGAACAAACAAAAGTTATTTACTAGGTCTATAACAAAACTGGTCTGAATTTTTCCGTTTTTCTGTTTGAATGCCTCGAAACTTAAACACCAAGCAACGAGGTCAACTATGTGTACAATAGTAGAACACACAAAAACTTAATTTTTAGGTCTGAAACAGAACTGGTCTGATCTATTCCGTTTTTCATTTTGAATGAATTGAAATTCATTGAGGTCAACCATGTGTAGAATAGTAGAACAAACAAAAAGTTATTTTTAAGGCCTGATACAAAACTAGTCTGAACAATTCCGTTTTTTAGTTTGAATGACTTGAAACTTAATCATCATGCAATTAGGTCAACTATATGTAGAATAGTAGAACAAACAAAAAATATTTTATAGGTCTCAAACAAAACTAGTCTGAACTATTCCGTTTTTCAGTTTGTATGACTTGAAACTTAAACATCAAGCAATGAGGTCAACTATGTGTACAATAGTAGAACACACAAAAACTTAATTTTTAGGTCTGAAACAGAACTGGTCTGATCTATTCCGTTTTTCATTTTGAATGAATTGAAATTCATTGAGGTCAACCATGTGTAGAATAGTAGAACAAACAAAAAGTTATTTTTAAGGCCTGATACAAAACTAGTCTGAACAATTCCGTTTTTTAGTTTGAATGACTTGAAACTTAATCATCATGCAATTAGGTCAACTATATGTAGAGTAGTAGAACAAACAAAATTTTTTTTTTGAGTCTGAAACAAAACTGGTCTGAACTATCCTCTTTTTCATTTTGAATGACTTGAAAATTAAACATCAAGCATTGAGGTCAACTATGTGTAGAATATTAGAACAAACAAAATGTTATCTATTAGGTCTGTAACAAAACTGGTCTGAATTATTCCGTTTCTCTGTTTGAATGACTCGAAACTTGAACATCAAGCAAGGAGGTGAACTACGCCTAGAATAGTAGAAGAAACAAAAAATTATTTTTTAGGTTTGAAACAAAACTGGTTTGATCTATTCGGTTTTTCCGTTTGAATGATATGAAACTCAAGAGTTCAACTTTGTGTAGAATAGTAGAACAAACAAAAAGTTATTTTTAGGGTCTGATACAAAATTAGTCTGAAAAATTCCGGTTTTTAGTTTGAATGACTTGAACCTTAAACATCATGCAATGAGGTCAACTATGTGTAGAATAGAAGAAAAATCAAAAATTTATTTTTTAAGTCTGAAACAAAACTGGTCTGAACTATCCCTTTTTTTGTTTTGAATGACTTGAAACTTAAACATCAAGCAATGAGGTCAACTATGTGTAGAATAGTAGAACAAACAAAAGTTATTTACTAGGTCTATAACAAAACTGGTCTGAATTTTTCCGTTTTTCTGTTTGAATGCCTCGAAACTTAAACACCAAGCAACGAGGTCAACTATGTGTACAATAGTAGAACACACAAAAACTTAATTTTTAGGTCTGAAACAGAACTGGTCTGATCTATTCCGTTTTTCATTTTGAATGAATTGAAATTCATTGAGGTCAACCATGTGTAGAATAGTAGAACAAACAAAAAGTTATTTTTAAGGCCTGATACAAAACTAGTCTGAACAATTCCGTTTTTTAGTTTGAATGACTTGAAACTTAATCATCATGCAATTAGGTCAACTATATGTAGAATAGTAGAACAAACAAAAAATATTTTATAGGTCTCAAACAAAACTAGTCTGAACTATTCCGTTTTTCAGTTTGTATGACTTGAAACTTAAACATCAAGCAATGAGGTCAACTATGTGTACAATAGTAGAACACACAAAAACTTAATTTTTAGGTCTGAAACAGAACTGGTCTGATCTATTCCGTTTTTCATTTTGAATGAATTGAAATTCATTGAGGTCAACCATGTGTAGAATAGTAGAACAAACAAAAAGTTATTTTTAAGGCCTGATACAAAACTAGTCTGAACAATTCCGTTTTTTAGTTTGAATGACTTGAAACTTAATCATCATGCAATTAGGTCAACTATATGTAGAGTAGTAGAACAAACAAAATTTTTTTTTTGAGTCTGAAACAAAACTGGTCCGAACTATCCTCTTTTTCATTTTGAATGACTTGAAAATTAAACATCAAGCATTGAGGTCAACTATGTGTAGAATATTAGAACAAACAAAATGTTATCTATTAGGTCTGTAACAAAACTGGTCTGAATTATTCCGTTTCTCTGTTTGAATGACTCGAAACTTGAACATCAAGCAAGGAGGTGAACTATGTGTAGAATAGTAGAAGAAACAAAAAAATATTTTTAGGTCTGAAACAAAAGTGGTTTGATCTATTCCGTTTTCAGATTGAATGAAACGAAACTCAATAAGATCAACTATGTGTAGAATAGTAGAACAAACAAAAATTTATTTTTTAAGTCTGAAACAAAATTCGTCTGAACTAAATTTTGAATCACTTGAACATTAAACATCAAGCAATGAGGTCAACTTTGTGTAGAATAGTAGAACAAACAAAAAGTTATTTATTAGGTCTGTAACAACACTGGTCTGAATTATTCCGTTTTTCTGTTTGAATGCCTCGAAATTTGAATATCAAGCAAGGAGGTGAACTACGCCTAGAATAGTAGAAGAAACAAAAAATTATTTTTTAGGTTTGAAACAAAACTGGTTTGATCTTTTCGGTTTTTCCGTTTGAATGATATGAAACTCAAGAGTTCAATTTTGTGTAGAATAGTAGAACAAACAAAAAGTTATTTTTAGGGTCTGATACAAAATTAGTCTGAAAAATTCCGGTTTTTAGTTTGAATGACTTGAACCTTAAACATCATGCAATGAGGTCAACTATGTGTAGAATAGAAGAAAAATCAAAAATTTATTTTTTAAGTCTGAAACGAAACTGGTCTGAACTATCCCTTTTTTCGTTTTGAATGACTTGAAACTTAAACATCAAGCAATGAGGTCAACTATGTGTAGAATAGTAGAACAAACAAAAGTTATTTACTAGGTCTATAACAAAACTGGTCTGAATTTTTCCGTTTTTCTGTTTGAATGCCTCGAAACTTAAACACCAAGCAACGAGGTCAACTATGTGTACAATAGTAGAACACACAAAAACTTAATTTTTAGGTCTGAAACAGAAATGGTATGATCTATTCCGTTTTTCATTTTGAATGAATTGAAATTCATTGAGGTCAACCATGTGTAGAATAGTAGAACAAACAAAAAGTTATTTTTAAGGCCTGATACAAAACTAGTCTGAACAATTCCGTTTTTTAGTTTGAATGACTTGAAACTTAATCATCATGCAATTAGGTCAACTATATGTAGAATAGTAGAACAAACAAAAATATTTTATAGGTCTCAAACAAAACTAGTCTGAACTATTCCGTTTTTCAGTTTGTATGACTTGAAACTTAAACATCAAGCAATGAGGTCAACTATGTGTACAATAGTAGAACACACAAAAACTTAATTTTTAGGTCTGAAACAGAACTGGTCTGATCTATTCCGTTTTTCATTTTGAATGAATTGAAATTCATTGAGGTCAACCATGTGTAGAATAGTAGAACAAACAAAAAGTTATTTTTAAGGCCTGATACAAAACTAGTCTGAACAATTCCGTTTTTTAGTTTGAATGACTTGAAACTTAATCATCATGCAATTAGGTCAACTATATGTAGAGTAGTAGAACAAACAAAATTTTTTTTTTGAGTCTGAAACAAAACTGGTCTGAACTATCCTCTTTTTCATTTTGAATAACTTGAAAATTAAACATCAAGCATTGAGGTCAACTATGTGTAGAATATTAGAACAAACAAAATGTTATCTATTAGGTCTGTAACAAAACTGGTCTGAATTATTCCGTTTCTCTGTTTGAATGACTCGAAACTTGAACATCAAGCAAGGAGGTGAACTATGTGTAGAATAGTAGAAGAAACAAAAAAATATTTTTAGGTCTGAAACAAAAGTGGTTTGATCTATTCCGTTTTCAGATTGAATGAAACGAAACTCAATAAGATCAACTATGTGTAGAATAGTAGAACAAACAAAAATTTATTTTTTAAGTCTGAAACAAAATTCGTCTGAACTAAATTTTGAATCACTTGAACATTAAACATCAAGCAATGAGGTCAACTTTGTGTAGAATAGTAGAACAAACAAAAAGTTATTTATTAGGTCTGTAACAACACTGGTCTGAATTATTCCGTTTTTCTGTTTGAATGCCTCGAAATTTGAATATCAAGCAAGGAGGTGAACTACGCCTAGAATAGTAGAAGAAACAAAAAATTATTTTTTAGGTTTGAAACAAAACTGGTTTGATCTATTCGGTTTTTCCGTTTGAATGATATGAAACTCAAGAGTTCAACTTTGTGTAGAATAGTAGAACAAACAAAAAGTTATTTTTAGGGTCTGATACAAAATTAGTCTGAAAAATTCCGGTTTTTAGTTTGAATGACTTGAACCTTAAACATCATGCAATGAGGTCAACTATGTGTAGAATAGAAGAAAAATCAAAAATTTATTTTTTAAGTCTGAAACAAAACTGGTCTGAACTATCCCTTTTTTCGTTTTGAATGACTTGAAACTTAAACATCAAGCAATGAGGTCAACTATGTGTAGAATAGTAGAACAAACAAAAGTTATTTACTAGGTCTATAACAAAACTGGTCTGAATTTTTCCGTTTTTCTGTTTGAATGCCTCGAAACTTAAACACCAAGCAACGAGGTCAACTATGTGTACAATAGTAGAACACACAAAAACTTAATTTTTAGGTCTGAAACAGAACTGGTCTGATCTATTCCGTTTTTCATTTTGAATGAATTGAAATTCATTGAGGTCAACCATGTGTAGAATAGTAGAACAAACAAAAAGTTATTTTTAAGGCCTGATACAAAACTAGTCTGAACAATTCCGTTTTTTAGTTTGAATGACTTGAAACTTAATCATCATGCAATTAGGTCAACTATATGTAGAATAGTAGAACAAACAAAAAATATTTTATAGGTCTCAAACAAAACTAGTCTGAACTATTCCGTTTTTCAGTTTGTATGACTTGAAACTTAAACACCAAGCAACGAGGTCAACTATGTGTACAATAGTAGAACACACAAAAACTTAATTTTTAGGTCTGAAACAGAACTGGTCTGATCTATTCCGTTTTTCATTTTGAATGAATTGAAATTCATTGAGGTCAACCATGTGTAGAATAGTAGAACAAACAAAAAGTTATTTTTAAGGCCTGATACAAAACTAGTCTGAACAATTCCGTTTTTTAGTTTGAATGACTTGAAACTTAATCATCATGCAATTAGGTCAACTATATGTAGAATAGTAGAACAAACAAAAAATATTTTATAGGTCTCAAACAAAACTAGTCTGAACTATTCCGTTTTTCAGTTTGTATGACTTGAAACTTAAACATCAAGCAATGAGGTCAACTATGTGTACAATAGTAGAACACACAAAAACTTAATTTTTAGGTCTGAAACAGAACTGGTCTGATCTATTCCGTTTTTCATTTTGAATGAATTGAAATTCATTGAGGTCAACCATGTGTAGAATAGTAGAACAAACAAAAAGTTATTTTTAAGGCCTGATACAAAACTAGTCTGAACAATTCCGTTTTTTAGTTTGAATGACTTGAAACTTAATCATCATGCAATTAGGTCAACTATATGTAGAGTAGTAGAACAAACAAAATTTTTTTTTTGAGTCTGAAACAAAACTGGTCTGAACTATCCTCTTTTTCATTTTGAATGACTTGAAAATTAAACATCAAGCATTGAGGTCAACTATGTGTAGAATATTAGAACAAACAAAATGTTATCTATTAGGTCTGTAACAAAACTGGTCTGAATTATTCCGTTTCTCTGTTTGAATGACTCGAAACTTGAACATCAAGCAAGGAGGTGAACTATGTGTAGAATAGTAGAAGAAACAAAAAAATATTTTTAGGTCTGAAAAAAAAGTGGTTTGATCTATTCCATTTTCAGATTGAATGAAACGAAACTCAATAAGATCAACTATGTGTAGAATAGTAGAACAAACAAAAATTTATTTTTTAAGTCTGAAACAAAATTCGTCTGAACTAAATTTTGAATCACTTGAACATTAAACATCAAGCAATGAGGTCAACTTTGTGTAGAATAGTAGAACAAACAAAAAGTTATTTATTAGGTCTGTAACAACACTGGTCTGAATTATTCCGCTTTTCTGTTTGAATGCCTCGAAATTTGAATATCAAGCAAGGAGGTGAACTACGCCTAGAATAGTAGAAGAAACAAAAAATTATTTTTTAGCTTTGAAACAAAACTGGTTTGATCTATTCGGTTTTTCCGTTTGAATGATATGAAACTCAAGAGTTCAACTTTGTGTAGAATAGTAGAACAAACAAAAAGTTATTTTTAAGGTCTGATACAAAATTAGTCTGAAAAATTCCGGTTTTTAGTTTGAATGACTTGAACCTTAAACATCATGCAATGAGGTCAACTATGTGTAGAATAGAAGAAAAATCAAAAATTTATTTTTTAAGTCTGAAACAAAACTGGTCTGAACTATCCCTTTTTTCGTTTTGAATGACTTGAAACTTAAACATCAAGCAATGAGGTCAACTATGTGTAGAATAGTAGAACAAACAAAAGTTATTTACTAGGTCTATAACAAAACTGGTCTGAATTTTTCCGTTTTTCTGTTTGAATGCCTCGAAACTTAAACACCAAGCAACGAGGTCAACTATGTGTACAATAGTAGAACACACAAAAACTTAATTTTTAGGTCTGAAACAGAACTGGTCTGATCTATTCCGTTTTTCATTTTGAATGAATTGAAATTCATTGAGGTCAACCATGTGTAGAATAGTAGAACAAACAAAAAGTTATTTTTAAGGCCTGATACAAAACTAGTCTGAACAATTCCGTTTTTTAGTTTGAATGACTTGAAACTTAATCATCATGCAATTAGGTCAACTATATGTAGAGTAGTAGAACAAACAAAATTTTTTTTTTGAGTCTGAAACAAAACTGGTCTGAACTATCCTCTTTTTCATTTTGAATGACTTGAAAATTAAACATCAAGCATTGAGGTCAACTATGTGTAGAATATTAGAACAAACAAAATGTTATCTATTAGGTCTGTAACAAAACTGGTCTGAATTATTCCGTTTCTCTGTTTGAATGACTCGAAACTTGAACATCAAGCAAGGAGGTGAACTATGTGTAGAATAGTAGAAGAAACAAAAAAATATTTTTAGGTCTGAAACAAAAGTGGTTTGATCTATTCCGTTTTCAGATTGAATGAAACGAAACTCAATAAGATCAACTATGTGTAGAATAGTAGAACAAACAAAAATTTATTTTTTAAGTCTGAAACAAAATTCGTCTGAACTAAATTTTGAATCACTTGAACATTAAACATCAAGCAATGAGGTCAACTTTGTGTAGAATAGTAGAACAAACAAAAAGTTATTTATTAGGTCTGTAACAACACTGGTCTGAATTATTCCGTTTTTCTGTTTGAATGCCTCGAAATTTGAATATCAAGCAAGGAGGTGAACTACGCCTAGAATAGTAGAAGAAACAAAAAATTATTTTTTAGGTTTGAAACAAAACTGGTTTGATCTATTCGGTTTTTCCGTTTGAATGATATGAAACTCAAGAGTTCAACTTTGTGTAGAATAGTAGAACAAACAAAAAGTTATTTTTAGGGTCTGATACAAAATTAGTCTGAAAAATTCCGGTTTTTAGTTTGAATGACTTGAACCTTAAACATCATGCAATGAGGTCAACTATGTGTAGAATAGAAGAAAAATCAAAAATTTAATTTTTAAGTCTGAAACAAAACTGGTCTGAACTATCCCTTTTTTCGTTTTGAATGACTTGAAACTTAAACATCAAGCAATGAGGTCAACTATGTGTAGAATAGTAGAACAAACAAAAGTTATTTACTAGGTCTATAACAAAACTGGTCTGAATTTTTCCGTTTTTCTGTTTGAATGCCTCGAAACTTAAACACCAAGCAACGAGGTCAACTATGTGTACAATAGTAGAACACACAAAAACTTAATTTTTAGGTCTGAAACAGAACTGGTCTGATCTATTCCGTTTTTCATTTTGAATGAATTGAAATTCATTGAGGTCAACCATGTGTAGAATAGTAGAACAAACAAAAAGTTATTTTTAAGGCCTGATACAAAACTAGTCTGAACAATTCCGTTTTTTAGTTTGAATGACTTGAAACTTAATCATCATGCAATTAGGTCAACTATATGTAGAATAGTAGAACAAACAAAAAATATTTTATAGGTCTCAAACAAAACTAGTCTGAACTATTCCGTTTTTCAGTTTGTATGACTTGAAACTTAAACATCAAGCAATGAGGTCAACTATGTGTACAATAGTAGAACACACAAAAACTTAATTTTTAGGTCTGAAACAGAACTGGTCTGATCTATTCCGTTTTTCATTTTGAATGAATTGAAATTCATTGAGGTCAACCATGTGTAGAATAGTAGAACAAACAAAAAGTTATTTTTAAGGCCTGATACAAAACTAGTCTGAACAATTCCGTTTTTTAGTTTGAATGACTTGAAACTTAATCATCATGCAATTAGGTCAACTATATGTAGAGTAGTAGAACAAACAAAATTTTTTTTTTGAGTCTGAAACAAAACTGGTCTGAACTATCCTCTTTTTCATTTTGAATGACTTGAAAATTAAACATCAAGCATTGAGGTCAACTATGTGTAGAATATTAGAACAAACAAAATGTTATCTATAGGTCTGTAACAAAACTGGTCTGAATTATTCCGTTTCTCTGTTTGAATGACTCGAAACTTGAACATCAAGCAAGGAGGTGAACTATGTGTAGAATAGTAGAAGAAACAAAAAAATATTTTTAGGTCTGAAACAAAAGTGGTTTGATCTATTCCGTTTTCAGATTGAATGAAACGAAACTCAATAAGATCAACTATGTGTAGAATAGTAGAACAAACAAAAATTTATTTTTTAAGTCTGAAACAAAATTCGTCTGAACTAAATTTTGAATCACTTGAACATTAAACATCAAGCAATGAGGTCAACTTTGTGTAGAATAGTAGAACAAACAAAAAGTTATTTATTAGGTCTGTAACAACACTGGTCTGAATTATTCCGTTTTTCTGTTTGAATGCCTCGAAATTTGAATATCAAGCAAGGAGGTGAACTACGCCTAGAATAGTAGAAGAAACAAAAAATTATTTTTTAGGTTTGAAACAAAACTGGTTTGATCTATTCGGTTTTTCCGTTTGAATGATATGAAACTCAAGAGTTCAACTTTTTGTAGAATAGTAGAACAAACAAAAAGTTATTTTTAGGGTCTGATACAAAATTAGTCTGAAAAATTCCGGTTTTTAGTTTGAATGACTTGAACCTTAAACATCATGCAATGAGGTCAACTATGTGTAGAATAGAAGAAAAATCAAAAATTTATTTTTTAAGTCTGAAACAAAACTGGTCTGAACTATCCCTTTTTTCGTTTTGAATGACTTGAAACTTAAACATCAAGCAATGAGGTCAACTATGTGTAGAATAGTAGAACAAACAAAAGTTATTTACTAGGTCTATAACAAAACTGGTCTGAATTTTTCCGTTTTTCTGTTTGAATGCCTCGAAACTTAAACACCAAGCAACGAGGTCAACTATGTGTACAATAGTAGAACACACAAAAACTTAATTTTTAGGTCTGAAACAGAACTGGTCTGATCTATTCCGTTTTTCATTTTGAATGAATTGAAATTCATTGAGGTCAACCATGTGTAGAATAGTAGAACAAACAAAAAGTTATTTTTAAGGCCTGATACAAAACTAGTCTGAACAATTCCGTTTTTTAGTTTGAATGACTTGAAACTTAATCATCATGCAATTAGGTCAACTATATGTAGAATAGTAGAACAAACAAAAAATATTTTATAGGTCTCAAACAAAACTAGTCTGAACTATTCCGTTTTTCAGTTTGTATGACTTGAAACTTAAACATCAAGCAATGAGGTCAACTATGTGTACAATAGTAGAACACACAAAAACTTAATTTTTAGGTCTGAAACAGAACTGGTCTGATCTATTCCGTTTTTCATTTTGAATGAATTGAAATTCATTGAGGTCAACCATGTGTAGAATAGTAGAACAAACAAAAAGTTATTTTTAAGGCCTGATACAAAACTAGTCTGAACAATTCCGTTTTTTAGTTTGAATGACTTGAAACTTAATCATCATGCAATTAGGTCAACTATATGTAGAGTAGTAGAAAAAACAAAATTTTTTTTTTGAGTCTGAAACAAAACTGGTCTGAACTATCCTCTTTTTCATTTTGAATGACTTGAAAATTAAACATCAAGCATTGAGGTCAACTATGTGTAGAATATTAGAACAAACAAAATGTTATCTATAGGTCTGTAACAAAACTGGTCTGAATTATTCCGTTTCTCTGTTTGAATGACTCGAAACTTGAACATCAAGCAAGGAGGTGAACTATGTGTAGAATAGTAGAAGAAACAAAAAAATATTTTTAGGTCTGAAACAAAAGTGGTTTGATCTATTCCGTTTTCAGATTGAATGAAACGAAACTCAATAAGATCAACTATGTGTAGAATAGTAGAACAAACAAAAATTTATTTTTTAAGTCTGAAACAAAATTCGTCTGAACTAAATTTTGAATCACTTGAACATTAAACATCAAGCAATGAGGTCAACTTTGTGTAGAATAGTAGAACAAACAAAAAGTTATTTATTAGGTCTGTAACAACACTGGTCTGAATTATTCCGTTTTTCTGTTTGAATGCCTCGAAATTTGAATATCAAGCAAGGAGGTGAACTACGCCTAGAATAGTAGAAGAAACAAAAAATTATTTTTTAGGTTTGAAACAAAACTGGTTTGATCTATTCGGTTTTTCCGTTTGAATGATATGAAACTCAAGAGTTCAACTTTTTGTAGAATAGTAGAACAAACAAAAAGTTATTTTTAGGGTCTGATACAAAATTAGTCTGAAAAATTCCGGTTTTTAGTTTGAATGACTTGAACCTTAAACATCATGCAATGAGGTCAACTATGTGTAGAATAGAAGAAAAATCAAAAATTTATTTTTTAAGTCTGAAACAAAACTGGTCTGAACTATCCCTTTTTTCGTTTTGAATGACTTGAAACTTAAACATCAAGCAATGAGGTCAACTATGTGTAGAATAGTAGAACAAACAAAAGTTATTTACTAGGTCTATAACAAAACTGGTCTGAATTTTTCCGTTTTTCTGTTTGAATGCCTCGAAACTTAAACACCAAGCAACGAGGTCAACTATGTGTACAATAGTAGAACACACAAAAACTTAATTTTTAGGTCTGAAACAGAACTGGTCTGATCTATTCCGTTTTTCATTTTGAATGAATTGAAATTCATTGAGGTCAACCATGTGTAGAATAGTAGAACAAACAAAAAGTTATTTTTAAGGCCTGATACAAAACTAGTCTGAACAATTCCGTTTTTTAGTTTGAATGACTTGAAACTTAATCATCATGCAATTAGGTCAACTATATGTAGAATAGTAGAACAAACAAAAAATATTTTATAGGTCTCAAACAAAACTAGTCTGAACTATTCCGTTTTTCAGTTTGTATGACTTGAAACTTAAACATCAAGCAATGAGGTCAACTATGTGTACAATAGTAGAACACACAAAAACTTAATTTTTAGGTCTGAAACAGAACTGGTCTGATCTATTCCGTTTTTCATTTTGAATGAATTGAAATTCATTGAGGTCAACCATGTGTAGAATAGTAGAACAAACAAAAAGTTATTTTTAAGGCCTGATACAAAACTAGTCTGAACAATTCCGTTTTTTAGTTTGAATGACTTGAAACTTAATCATCATGCAATTAGGTCAACTATATGTAGAGTAGTAGAACAAACAAAATTTTTTTTTTGAGTCTGAAACAAAACTGGTCTGAACTATCCTCTTTTTCATTTTGAATGACTTGAAAATTAAACATCAAGCATTGAGGTCAACTATGTGTAGAATATTAGAACAAACAAAATGTTATCTATTAGGTCTGTAACAAAACTGGTCTGAATTATTCCGTTTCTCTGTTTGAATGACTCGAAACTTGAACATCAAGCAAGGAGGTGAACTATGTGTAGAATAGTAGAAGAAACAAAAAAATATTTTAGGTCTGAAACAAAAGTGGTTTGATCTATTCCGTTTTCAGATTGAATGAAACGAAACTCAATAAGATCAACTATGTGTAGAATAGTAGAACAAACAAAAATTTATTTTTTAAGTCTGAAACAAAATTCGTCTGAACTAAATTTTGAATCACTTGAACATTAAACATCAAGCAATGAGGTCAACTTTGTGTAGAATAGTAGAACAAACAAAAAGTTATTTATTAGGTCTGTAACAACACTGGTCTGAATTATTCCGTTTTTCTGTTTGAATGCCTCGAAATTTGAATATCAAGCAAGGAGGTGAACTACGCCTAGAATAGTAGAAGAAACAAAAAATTATTTTTTAGGTTTGAAACAAAACTGGTTTGATCTATTCGGTTTTTCCGTTTGAATGATATGAAACTCAAGAGTTCAACTTTGTGTAGAATAGTAGAACAAACAAAAATTTATTTTTTAAGTCTGAAACAAAACTGGTCTGAACTATCCCTTTTTTCGTTTTGAATGACTTGAAACTTAAACATCATGCAATGAGGTCAACTATGTGTAGAATAGAAGAAAAATCAAAAATTTATTTTTTAAGTCTGAAACAAAACTGGTCTGAACTATCCCTTTTTTCGTTTTGAATGACTTGAAACTTAAACATCAAGCAATGAGCACAACTATGTGTAGAATAGTAGAACAAACAAAAGTTATTTACTAGGTCTATAACAAAACTGGTCTGAATTTTTCCGTTTTTCTGTTTGAATGCCTCGAAACTTAAACACCAAGCAACGAGGTCAACTATGTGTACAATAGTAGAACACACAAAAACTTAATTTTTAGGTCTGAAACAGAACTGGTCTGATCTATTCCGTTTTTCATTTTGAATGAATTGAAATTCATTGAGGTCAACCATGTGTAGAATAGTAGAACAAACAAAAAGTTATTTTTAAGGCCTGATACAAAACTAGTCTGAACAATTCCATTTTTTAGTTTGAATGACTTGAAACTTAATCATCATGCAATTAGGTCAACTATATGTAGAATAGTAGAACAAACAAAAAATATTTTATAGGTCTCAAACAAAACTAGTCTGAACTATTCCGTTTTTCAGTTTGTATGACTTGAAACTTAAACATCAAGCAATGAGGTCAACTATGTGTACAACAGTAGAACACACAAAAACTTAATTTTTAGGTCTGAAACAGAACTGGTCTGATCTATTCCGTTTTTCATTTTGAATGAATTGAAATTCATTGAGGTCAACCATGTGTAGAATAGTAGAACAAACAAAAAGTTATTTTTAAGGCCTGATACAAAACTAGTCTGAACAATTCCGTTTTTTAGTTTGAATGACTTGAAACTTAATCATCATGCAATTAGGTCAACTATATGTAGAGTAGTAGAACAAACAAAATTTTTTTTTTGAGTCTGAAACAAAACTGGTCTGAACTATCCTCTTTTTCATTTTGAATGACTTGAAAATTAAACATCAAGCATTGAGGTCAACTATGTGTAGAATATTAGAACAAACAAAATGTTATCTATTAGGTCTGTAACAAAACTGGTCTGAATTATTCCGTTTCTCTGTTTGAATGACTCGAAACTTGAACATCAAGCAAGGAGGTGAACTATGTGTAGAATAGTAGAAGAAACAAAAAAATATTTTTAGGTCTGAAACAAAAGTGGTTTGATCTATTCCGTTTTCAGATTGAATGAAACGAAACTCAATAAGATCAACTATGTGTAGAATAGTAGAACAAACAAAAATTTATTTTTTAAGTCTGAAATAAAATTCGTCTGAACTAAATTTTGAATCACTTGAACATTAAACATCAAGCAATGAGGTCAACTTTGTGTAGAATAGTAGAACAAACAAAAAGTTATTTATTAGGTCTGTAACAACACTGGTCTGAATTATTCCGTTTTTCTGTTTGAATGCCTCGAAATTTGAATATCAAGCAAGGAGGTGAACTACGCCTAGAATAGTAGAAGAAACAAAAAATTATTTTTTAGGTTTGAAACAAAACTGGTTTGATCTATTCGGTTTTTCCGTTTGAATGATATGAAACTCAAGAGTTCAACTTTGTGTAGAATAGTAGAACAAACAAAAATTTATTTTTTAAGTCTGAAACAAAACTGGTCTGAACTATCCCTTTTTTCGTTTTGAATGACTTGAAACTTAAACATCATGCAATGAGGTCAACTATGTGTAGAATAGAAGAAAAATCAAAAATTTATTTTTTAAGTCTGAAACAAAACTGGTCTGAACTATCCCTTTTTTCGTTTTGAATGACTTGAAACTTAAACATCAAGCAATGAGGTCAACTATGTGTAGAATAGTAGAACAAACAAAAGTTATTTACTAGGTCTATAACAAAACTGGTCTGAATTTTTCCGTTTTTCTGTTTGAATGCCTCGAAACTTAAACACCAAGCAACGAGGTCAACTATGTGTACAATAGTAGAACACACAAAAACTTAATTTTTAGGTCTGAAACAGAACTGGTCTGATCTATTCCGTTTTTCATTTTGAATGAATTGAAATTCATTGAGGTCAACCATGTGTAGAATAGTAGAACAAACAAAAAGTTATTTTTAAGGCCTGATACAAAACTAGTCTGAACAATTCCATTTTTTAGTTTGAATGACTTGAAACTTAATCATCATGCAATTAGGTCAACTATATGTAGAATAGTAGAACAAACAAAAAATATTTTATAGGTCTCAAACAAAACTAGTCTGAACTATTCCGTTTTTCAGTTTGTATGACTTGAAACTTAAACATCAAGCAATGAGGTCAACTATGTGTACAACAGTAGAACACACAAAAACTTAATTTTTAGGTCTGAAACAGAACTGGTCTGATCTATTCCGTTTTTCATTTTGAATGAATTGAAATTCATTGAGGTCAACCATGTGTAGAATAGTAGAACAAACAAAAAGTTATTTTTAAGGCCTGATACAAAACTAGTCTGAACAATTCCGTTTTTTAGTTTGAATGACTTGAAACTTAATCATCATGCAATTAGGTCAACTATATGTAGAGTAGTAGAACAAACAAAATTTTTTTTTTGAGTCTGAAACAAAACTGGTCTGAACTATCCTCTTTTTCATTTTGAATGACTTGAAAATTAAACATCAAGCATTGAGGTCAACTATGTGTAGAATATTAGAACAAACAAAATGTTATCTATTAGGTCTGTAACAAAACTGGTCTGAATTATTCCGTTTCTCTGTTTGAATGACTCGAAACTTGAACATCAAGCAAGGAGGTGAACTATGTGTAGAATAGTAGAAGAAACAAAAAATATTTTTAGGTCTGAAACAAAAGTGGTTTGATCTATTCCGTTTTCAGATTGAATGAAACGAAACTCAATAAGATCAACTATGTGTAGAATAGTAGAACAAACAAAAATTTATTTTTTAAGTCTGAAATAAAATTCGTCTGAACTAAATTTTGAATCACTTGAACATTAAACATCAAGCAATGAGGTCAACTTTGTGTAGAATAGTAGAACAAACAAAAAGTTATTTATTAGGTCTGTAACAACACTGGTCTGAATTATTCCGTTTTTCTGTTTGAATGCCTCGAAATTTGAATATCAAGCAAGGAGGTGAACTACGCCTAGAATAGTAGAAGAAACAAAAAATTATTTTTTAGGTTTGAAACAAAACTGGTTTGATCTATTCGGTTTTTCCGTTTGAATGATATGAAACTCAAGAGTTCAACTTTGTGTAGAATAGTAGAACAAACAAAAAGTTATTTTTAGGGTCTGATACAAAATTAGTCTGAAAAATTCCGGTTTTTAGTTTGAATGACTTGAACCTTAAACATCATGCAATGAGGTCAACTATGTGTAGAATAGAAGAAAAATCAAAAATTTATTTTTTAAGTCTGAAACAAAACTGGTCTGAACTATCCCTTTTTTCGTTTTGAATGACTTGAAACTTAAACATCAAGCAATGAGGTCAACTATGTGTAGAATAGTAGAACAAACAAAAGTTATTTACTAGGTCTATAACAAAACTGGTCTGAATTTTTCCGTTTTTCTGTTTGAATGCCTCGAAACTTAAACACCAAGCAACGAGGTCAACTATGTGTACAATAGTAGAATACACAAAAACTTAATTTTAGGTCTGAAACAGAACTGGTCTGATCTATTCCGTTTTTCATTTTGAATGAATTGAAATTCATTGAGGTCAACCATGTGTAGAATAGTAGAACAAACAAAAAGTTATTTTTAAGGCCTGATACAAAACTAGTCTGAACAATTCCGTTTTTTAGTTTGAATGACTTGTAACTTAATCATCATGCAATTAGGTCAACTATATGTAGAATAGTAGAACAAACAAAAAATATTTTATAGGTCTCAAACAAAACTAGTCTGAACTATTCCGTTTTTCAGTTTGTATGACTTGAAACTTAAACATCAAGCAATGAGGCCAACTATGTGTACAATAGTAGAACACACAATAACTTAATTTTTAGGTCTGAAACAGAACTGGTCTGATCTATTCCGTTTTTCATTTTGAATGAATTGAAATTCATTGAGGTCAACCATGTGTAGAATAGTAGAACAAACAAAAAGTTATTTTTAAGGCCTGATACAAAACTAGTCTGAACAATTCCGTTTTTTAGTTTGAATGACTTGAAACTTAATCATCATGCAATTAGGTCAACTATATGTAGAGTAGTAGAACAAACAAAATTTTTTTTTTGAGTCTGAAACAAAACTGGTCTGAACTATCCTCTTTTTCATTTTGAATGACTTGAAAATTAAACATCAAGCATTGAGGTCAACTATGTGTAGAATATTAGAACAAACAAAATGTTATCTATTAGGTCTGTAACAAAACTGGTCTGAATTATTCCGTTTCTCTGTTTGAATGACTCGAAACTTGAACATCAAGCAAGGAGGTGAACTATGTGTAGAATAGTAGAAGAAACAAAAAAATATTTTTAGGTCTGAAACAAAAGTGGTTTGATCTATTCCGTTTTCAGATTGAATGAAACGAAACTCAATAAGATCAACTATGTGTAGAATAGTAGAACAAACAAAAATTTATTTTTTAAGTCTGAAACAAAATTCGTCTGAACTAAATTTTGAATCACTTGAACATTAAACATCAAGCAATGAGGTCAACTTTGTGTAGAATAGTAGAACAAACAAAAAGTTATTTATTAGGTCTGTAACAACACTGGTCTGAATTATTCCGTTTTTCTGTTTGAATGCCTCGAAATTTGAATATCAAGCAAGGAGGTGAACTACGCCTAGAATAGTAGAAGAAACAAAAAATTATTTTTTAGGTTTGAAACAAAACTGGTTTGATCTATTCGGTTTTTCCGTTTGAATGATATGAAACTCAAGAGTTCAACTTTGTGTAGAATAGTAGAACAAACAAAAAGTTATTTTTAGGGTCTGATACAAAATTAGTCTGAAAAATTCCGGTTTTTAGTTTGAATGACTTGAACCTTAAACATCATGCAATGAGGTCAACTATGTGTAGAATAGAAGAAAAATCAAAAATTTATTTTTTAAGTCTGAAACAAAACTGGTCTGAACTATCCCTTTTTTCGTTTTGAATGACTTGAAACTTAAACATCAAGCAATGAGGTCAACTATGTGTAGAATAGTAGAACAAACAAAAGTTATTTACTAGGTCTATAACAAAACTGGTCTGAATTTTTCCGTTTTTCTGTTTGAATGCCTCGAAACTTAAACACCAAGCAACGAGGTCAACTATGTGTACAATAGTAGAACACACAAAAACTTAATTTTTAGGTCTGAAACAGAACTGGTCTGATCTATTCCGTTTTTCATTTTGAATGAATTGAAATTCATTGAGGTCAACCATGTGTAGAATAGTAGAACAAACAAAAAGTTATTTTTAAGGCCTGATACAAAACTAGTCTGAACAATTCCGTTTTTTAGTTTGAATGACTTGAAACTTAATCATCATGCAATTAGGTCAACTATATGTAGAATAGTAGAACAAACAAAAAATATTTTATAGGTCTCAAACAAAACTAGTCTGAACTATTCCGTTTTTCAGTTTGTATGACTTGAAACTTAAACATCAAGCAATGAGGTCAACTATGTGTACAATAGTAGAACACACAAAAACTTAATTTTTAGGTCTGAAACAGAACTGGTCTGATCTATTCCGTTTTTCATTTTGAATGAGTTGAAATTCATTGAGGTCAACCATGTGTAGAATAGTAGAACAAACAAAAAGTTATTTTTAAGGCCTGATACAAAACTAGTCTGAGCAATTCCGTTTTTTAGTTTGAATGACTTGAAACTTAATCATCATGCAATTAGGTCAACTATATGTAGAGTAGTAGAACAAACAAAATTTTTTTTTTGAGTCTGAAACAAAACTTGGTCTGAACTATCCTCTTTTTCATTTTGAATGACTTGAAAATTAAACATCAAGCATTGAGGTCAACTATGTGTAGAATATTAGAACAAACAAAATGTTATCTATTAGGTCTGTAACAAAACTGGTCTGAATTATTCCGTTTCTCTGTTTGAATGACTCGAAACTTGAACATCAAGCAAGGAGGTGAACTATGTGTAGAATAGTAGAAGAAACAAAAAAATATTTTTAGGTCTGAAACAAAAGTGGTTTGATCTATTCCGTTTTCAGATTGAATGAAACGAAACTCAATAAGATCAACTATGTGTAGAATAGTAGAACAAACAAAAATTTATTTTTTAAGTCTGAAACAAAATTCGTCTGAACTAAATTTTGAATCACTTGAACATTAAACATCAAGCAATGAGGTCAACTTTGTGTAGAATAGTAGAACAAACAAAAAGTTATTTATTAGGTCTGTAACAACACTGGTCTGAATTATTCCGTTTTTCTGTTTGAATGCCTCGAAATTTGAATATCAAGCAAGGAGGTGAACTACGCCTAGAATAGTAGAAGAAACAAAAAATTATTTTTTAGGTTTGAAACAAAACTGGTTTGATCTATTCGGTTTTTCCGTTTGAATGATATGAAACTCAAGAGTTCAACTTTGTGTAGAATAGTAGAACAAACAAAAAGTTATTTTTAGGGTCTGATACAAAATTAGTCTGAAAAATTCCGGTTTTTAGTTTGAATGACTTGAACCTTAAACATCATGCAATGAGGTCAACTATGTGTAGAATAGAAGAAAAATCAAAAATTTATTTTTTAAGTCTGAAACAAAACTGGTCTGAACTATCCCTTTTTTCGTTTTGAATGAGGTCAACTATGTGTAGAATAGTAGAACAAACAAAAGTTATTTACTAGGTCTATAACAAAACTGGTCTGAATTTTTCCGTTTTTCTGTTTGAATGCCTCGAAACTTAAACACCAAGCAACGAGGTCAACTATGTGTACAATAGTAGAACACACAAAAATTTAATTTTTAGGTCTGAAACAGAACTGGTCTGATCTATTCCGTTTTTCATTTTGAATGAATTGAAATTCATTGAGGTCAACCATGTGTAGAATAGTAGAACAAACAAAAAGTTATTTTTAAGGCCTGATACAAAACTAGTCTGAACAATTCCGTTTTTTAGTTTGAATGACTTGAAACTTAATCATCATGCAATTAGGTCAACTATATGTAGAATAGTAGAACAAACAAAAAATATTTTATAGGTCTCAAACAAAACTAGTCTGAACTATTCCGTTTTTCAGTTTGTATGACTTGAAACTTAAACATCAAGCAATGAGGTCAACTATGTGTACAATAGTAGAACACACAAAAACTTAAATTTTAGGTCTGAAACAGAACTGGTCTGATCTATTCCGTTTTTCATTTTGAATGAATTGAAATTCATTGAGGTCAACCATGTGTAGAATAGTAGAACAAACAAAAAGTTATTTTTAAGGCCTGATACAAAACTAGTCTGAACAATTCCGTTTTTTAGTTTGAATGACTTGAAACTTAATCATCATGCAATTAGGTCAACTATATGTAGAGTAGTAGAACAAACAAAATTTTTTTTTTGAGTCTGAAACAAAACTGGTCTGAACTATCCTCTTTTTCATTTTGAATGACTTGAAAATTAAACATCAAGCATTGAGATCAACTATGTGTAGAATAGTAGAACAAACAAAAAGTTATTTATTATGTCTGTAACAAAACTGGTCTGAATTATTCCTTTTCTCTGTTTGAATGCCTCGAAACTTGAACATCTAGCAAGGAAATGAACTATGTGTAGAATAGTAGAGGAAACAAAAAGTTATTTTTTAGGTCTGAAACAAAACTGGTCTGATCTATTCCGTTTTTCAGTTTGAATGAAACGAAACTCAATGAGATCAACTGTGTGTAGAATAGTAGAACAATTAAAAAGTTATTTTTAAGGTCTGATACAAAACTAGTCTGAACAATTCCGCTTTTTAGTTTGAATGACTTGAAGCTTAAACATCATGCAATGAGGTCAACTATTTGTAGAATAGTAGAACAAACAAAAAATTTTTTTTTAAGTCTGAAAAAAAAACTCGTCTGAACTATCCCCTTTTAAATTTTGAATGACTTGAAAATTAAACATCAAGCAAAGAGGTCAACTATGTGTAGAATAGTAGAACAAACAAAAAGCTATTTATTATATCTGTAACAAAACTGGTCTGAATTATTCCGTTTTTCTGTTTGAATGCCTCGAAACTTGAACATCAAGCAAGGAGGTGAACTATGTGTAGAATAGTAGAACAAACAAAAAATTACTTTTCAGGTCTGAAACAAAACTGGTCTGAACAATTCCGTTTTTTAGTCTGAATGACTTGAAACTTAAACATCATGCAATGAGGTCAACTATTTGTAGAATAGTAGAACAAACTAAAATTTATTTTTTAAGTCTGAAACAAAACTGGTCTGAACTTTTCCGTTTTTCAATTTGAATGACTTGAAACTTGAACATCAAGCAAGGAGGTGAAATATGTGTAGAATAGTAGAACAAACAAAAATTATTTTTTAGGTCTGAAACAAAACTGGTCTGAGCTATTCCGTTTTTCAGTTTGAATTTTGAACATCAAACAATTAGGTCAACTAAGCAAAAAATAGAAGAAAAAACAAAAAGTTATTTTGTAGGTCTGAAACGAAACTGGTCTGAACTATCCCGTTTTTCAGTTTGAATGACTTGAAACTTAAACATCATGCAATGAGGTCAACTATTTGTAGAATAGTAGAACAAACAAAAAAATTTTTTTTAAGTCTGAAAAAAAACTCGTCTGAACTATCCCCTTTTAAATTTTGAATGACTTGAAAATTAAACATCAAGCAAAGAGGTCAACTATGTGTAGAATAGTAGAACAAACAAAAAGTTTTTTTTAGTTCTGAAACAAAACTGGTCTGAACTACTCCGTTTTTTAGTTTTAATGAATTGAAACTTCAAGATAAAGCAATGAGGTCAACTATGTGTAGAATAGTAGAACAATTAAAAAATCAATTTTTAAGTGTGAAACAAAACTGGTCTGAACTATCCCTTTTTTCAGTTTGAAAGACTTGAAACTTAAACATCAAGCAAGGAGGTCAATTATGTGTGGAAAAGTAGAACAAACAAAAGGTTATTTTTTTAAGTCTGAAACAAAACTGGTCTGAACTATCCCTTTTTTCAGTTTGAAAGACTTGAAACTTAAACATCAAGCAAGGAGGTCAATTATGTGTAGAAAAGTAGAAAAAACAAAAGATTATTTTTTAGGTCTGAAACAAAACTGGTCTAAATTATCCCGTTCTCATTTCGAATGACTTGAAAATTAAACATCAAGTAATGAGTTCAACTATGTGTAGAATAGTAGAACAAACAAAAAATTATTTTTACGTTCTGAAACAAAACTGGTCTGAGCTATTCCGTTTTTCAGTTTGATGGTATGAAACTCAATGAGATCAACTGTGTATAATAGTACCACAAACAAAAAGTTATAATTTAGGTCTGAAACAAAATTGGTCTGAACAATTCCGATTTTCAGTTTGAATTTTGAAAATCAAGCAATTAGGTCAATTAAGTAAAGAATAGTAGAACAAACAAAAGTTATTTTGTAGGTCTGAAATGAAACTGGACTGAGCTATCCCCGTTTTTCAGTTTGAATGACTTGAAACTTAAACACCAAGCAAAGATGTCAACTATGGGTAGAATAGTAGAACAAACAAAAGGTTAGTTTTTAGTTCTGAAATAAAAATGGTCTGAACTACTCCGTTTTTTAGTTTGAATGACTTGAAACTTAAACATCAAGCAAGGATGTCAATTGCGTGAAGAAAAGTAGAACAAACAGAAAGTTATTTTTTAGGTCTGAATTAAAACTTTTCTGAACTATTCCGTTTTTCAGTTTGAATGACTTGAAACTTGAACATCATGCAATGAGGTCAACTATGTTTAGAATAGTAGAACAAACAAAAGGTTATTTTTAGGTCTGAAACAAAACTGGTCTGAGCCATTCCGTTTTTCAGTTTGAATGACTCCAAACCTAGACATCATGCGATGAGGTCAACTATGTTTAGAATAGTAGAACAAACAAAAGGTTATTTTTAGGTCTGAAACAAAACTGGTCTGAGCCATTCCGTTTTTCAGTTTGAATGACTCCAAACCTAGACATCATGCGATGAGGTCAACTATGTTTAGAATAGTAGAACAAACAAAAGGTTATTTTTAGGTCTGAAACAAAACTGATCTAAAGTCTCCCGTTTATCATTTCGAATGACTTGAAAATTAAACATCAAGTAATGAATTCAACTATGTGTAGAAGAGTAGAAAAAAAAACTTATTTTTTAATTCTGAAACAAAACTGGTCTGAACTATTCCGTTTTTCAGTTTGAATGACTTGAAACGCAAACATCAAGCAAGGAGGTGAAATCTGTGTAGAATAGTAGATGAAACAAAAATAATTTTTTAGGTCTGAAACAAAACTGGTCTGATCTATTCCGTTTTTCAGTTTGAATGAATTGAAACTCAAGGAGTTCAACTTTGTGTAGAATAGTAGAACAAACAAAAAGTAATTTTTAAGATCTGATACAAAATTAGTCTGAACAATTCCGTTTTTTTATTTTGAATGACTTGAAATTTAAACATCATGCAATGAGGTCAACTATGTGTAGAATAGTAGAACGAACAAAAATTTATTTTTTAAGTCTGAAACAAAACTGGACTGAACTATCCCCTTTTTCATTTTGAATGATTTGAAAACTAAACATCAAGCAATGAGGTCAACTATGTGTAGAATAGTAGAACAAACAAAAAGTTATTTACTAGGTCGATAACAAAACTGGTCTGAGTTATTCCGTTTTTCTGTTTGAATGCCTAGAAACTTAAACACCAAGCAAAAAGGTCAACTATGGGTTGAATAGTAGAACAAACAAAAAGTTATTTTTTAGTTCTGAAACAAAACTGGTTTGAAATTTTCCGTTTTTCAATTTGAATAACTTGAAACTTGAACATCAAGCAAGGAGGTGAACTATGTGTAGAATAGTAGAACAAAAAAAAATTATTTATTATGTCTGAAACAAAACTGGTCTGAGCTATTCCGTTTTTCATCTTGAATGGTATGAAACTCAATGAGATCAACTGTGTTGAATAGTACAACAAACAAAAAGTTATATTTTAAGTCTGAAACAAAACTGGTCTGAACAATTCCGTTTTTCAGTTCGAGTTTTGAACATCAAGCAATTATGTCAACTAAGTAAAGAATAGTAGAACAAACCAAAAAGTTATTTTGTAGGTCTGAAACGAAACTGGACTGAACTATCCCGTTTTTCAGTTTGACTGACTTGACACTTAAACACCAAGCAAAGATGTCAACTATGGGTAGAATAGTAGAACAAACAAAAAGTTAATTTTTAGTTCTGAAACAAAACTGGTCTGAACTACTCCGTTTTTAGTTTAAATGAATTGAAACTTGAACATCATGCAATGAGGTCAACTATGTGTAGAATAGTAGAACAATTTAAAAATTAGTTTTTTAGTTCTGAAACAAAACTGGTTTGAAATTTTCCGTTTTTCAATTTGAATAACTTGAAACTTGAACATCAAGCAAGGAGGTGAACTATGTGTAGAATAGTAGAACAAACAAAAAATTATTTATTAGGTCTGAAACAAAACTGGTCTGAGCTATTCCGTTTTTCATCTTGAATGGTATGAAACTCAATGAGATCAGCTGTGTTGAATAGTACAACAAACAAAAAAATATATTTTAAGTCTGAAACAAAACTGGTCTGAACAATTCCGAATTTCAGTTCGAGTTTTGAACATCAAGCAATTATGTCAACTAAGTAAAGAATAGTAGAACAAACCAAAAAGTTATTTTGTAGGTCTGAAACGAAACTGGACTGAATTATCCCGTTTTTCAGTTTGACTGACTTGACACTTAAACACCAAGCAAAGATGTCAACTATGGGTAGAATAGTAGAACAAACAAAAAGTTAATTTTTAGTTCTGAAACAAAACTGGTCTGAACTGATCCGTTTTTAGTTTGAATGAATTGAAACTTGAACATCATGCAATAAGGTCAACTATGTGTAGAATAGTAGAACAATTAAAAAATTAGTTTTTAAGTCTGAAACAAAACTGGTCTGAACTATCCCGTTTTTCAGTTTGAAAGACTTGAAACTTAAACATCAAGCAAGGAGGTCAATTATAAGTAGAAAAGTAGAACAAACAGAAAGTTTTTTTTTAGGTCTGAAGTAAAACATTTCAGAATTATTCCGTTTTTCAGTTTGAATGACTTGAAACTTGAACATCATGCATTGTGGTCAACTATGTGTAGAATAACAGAACGAACCAAAAATTTGTTTTAGGTCTGAAACAAATCTGGTCTGAACTTTTCCGTTTTTCAGTTTGAATGACTTGAAACCTAAACATCATGCGATGAGGTCAACTATGTTTAGAAGAGTAGAACAAACAAAAGGTTAATTTTAGGTCTGAAACAAAGCTGGTCTGAGCCATTCCGTTTTTTTTTTCAGTTTGAATGACACCAAACTTAAACATCAAGCAATGACGTCAAGTGTGTAGAGTAGTAGAAAAAACAAAAGACTATTTTTTGAATCTGACACAAAACTGGTCTAAAGTATCCCGTTTTTCATTTCGAATGACTTGAAAAATAAACATCAACCAATGAGTTCAACTATGTGTAGAAGAGTAGAACAAACAAAAACTTATTTTTTAATTCTTAAATAAAACTGGTCTGAACTATTCTGTTTTTCAGTTTAAATGACTTGAAACTTAAACATCAAGCAAGGAGGTCAACTATGTGTAGAATAATCGAACAAACAAAAGGTTATTTTTAGGTCTGAAAAAAAGCTGGTCTGAGCCATTCCGTTTTTCAATTTGAATGACTCCAAACTTAAACATCAAACAATGAGGTCAAGTGTGTAGAGTAGTAGAAAAAACAAAAGATTATTTTTAGGTCTGAAACAAAACTGGTCTAAAGTATCCCGTTTTTCATTTCGAATGACTTGAAAATTAAACATCAAGCAATGAGTTCAACTATGTGTAGAAGAGTAGAACAAAAACAAAAACTTATTTTTATATTCTGAAACAAAACTGGTCTGAACTATTCTGTTTTTCAGTTTGAATGACTTGAAACTTAAACATCAAGCAAGGAGGTGAACTATGTGTAGAATAGTAGACGAAACAAATAATTATTTTTTAGGTCTGATACAAAACTGGTCTGATCTATTCCGTTTTTCAATTTGAATGAACTGAAACTCAAGGAGTTCAACTTTGTGTAGAATAGTAGAACAAACAAAAAGTAATTTTTAAGGTCTGATACAAAACTAGTCTGAACAATTCCGTATTTTAATTTGAATGACTTGAAACTTAAACATCATGCAATGAGGTCAACTATGTGTAGAATAGTAGAACAAACAAAAATTTATTTTTGAAGTCTGAAACAAAACTGGGCTGAACTATCCCCTTTTTCATTTTGAATGACTTAAAAATTAAACATCAAGCAAGGAGGTCAACTATGTGTAGAATAGTAGAACAATTAAAAAATTAGTTTTTAAGTCTGAAGCAAAACTGGTCTGAACTATCCCGTTTTTCAGTTTGAAAGACTTGAAACTTAAACATCAAGCATGGAGGTCAATTATGTGTAGAAAAGTAGAACAAACAGAAAGTTATTTTATAGGTCTGAAGTAAATCTTTTCTGAATTATTCCGTTTTTCAGTTTGAATGACTTGAAACTTAAACATCAAGCAAGGAGGTGAACTATGTGTAGAATAGTAGACGAAACAAATAATTATTTTTTAGGTCTGAAACAAAACTGGTCTGATCTATTCCGTTTTTCAGTTTGAATGAATTGAAACTCAAGGAGTTCAACTTTGTGTAGAATAGTAGAACAAACAAAAAGTAATGTTTAAGGTCTGATACAAAACTAGTCTGAACAATTCCGTTTTTTAATTTGAATGACTTGAAACTTAAACATCATGCAATGAGGTCAACTATGTGTAGAATAGTAGAACAAACAAAAATTTATTTTTTAAGTCTGAAACAAAACTGGTCTGAACTATCCCGTTTTTCAGTTTGAAAGACTTGAAACTTAAACATCAAGCAAGGAGGTCAATTATGTGTAGAAAAGTAGAACAAACAGAAAGTTATTTTTTAGGTCTGAAGTAAAACTTTTCTGAATTATTCCGTTTTTCAGTTTGAATGACTTGAAACTTGAACATCATGCATTGAGGTCAACTATGTGTAGAATAGTAGAACGAACTAAAAAATATTTTTAGGTCTGAAACAAACCTGGTCTGAACTTTTCCGTTTTTCAGTTTAAATGACTTGAAACTTAAACATCATGCGATGAGGTCAACTATGTTTAGAATAGTAGAACAAACGAAAGGTTATGTTTTAGGTTTGAAGTAAAACTTTTCTGAATTATTCCGTTTTTCAGTTTGAATGACTCCAAACTTAAACATCAAGCAATGAGGTCAAGTGTGTAGAGTAGTAGAAAAAACAAAAGATTATTTTTAGGTCTGAAACAAAACTGGTCTAAAGTATCCCGTTTTTCATTTCGAATGACTTGAAAATTAAACATCAAGCAATGCGTTCAACTATGTGTAGAAGAGTAGAACAAAAACAAAAACTTATTTTTTTATTCTGAAACAAAACTGGTCTGAACTATTCTGTTTTTCAGTTTGAATGACTTGAAACTAAACATCAAGCAAGGAGGTGAACTATGTGTAGAATAGTAGACGAAACAAATAATTTTTTTTTAGGTCTGAAACAAAACTGGTCTGATCTATTCCGTTTTTCAGTTTGAGTGAATTGAAACTCAAGGAGTTCAACTTTGTGTAGAATAGTAGAACAAACAAAAAGTAATTTTTAAGGTCTGATACAAAACTAGTCTGAACAATTCCGTTTTTTAATTTGAATGACTTGAAACTTAAACATCATGCAATGAGGTCAACTATGTGTAGAATAGTAGAACAAACAAAAATTTATTTTTTAAGTCTGAAACAAAACTGGTCTGAACTATCCCGTTTTTCAGTTTGAAAGACTTGAAACTTAAACATCAAGCAAGGAGGTCAATTATGTGTAGAAAAGTAGAACAAACAGAAAGTTATTTTTTAGGTCTGAAGTAAAACTTTTCTGAATTATTCCGTTTTTCAGTTTGAATGACTTGAAACTTGAACATCATGCATTGAGGTCAACTATGTGTAGAATAGTAGAACGAACTAAAAAATATTTTTAGGTCTGAAACAAACCTGGTCTGAACTTTTCCGTTTTTCAGTTTAAATGACTTGAAACCTAAACATCATGCGATGAGGTCAACTATGTTTAGAATAGTAGAACAAACGAAAGGTTATGTTTTAGGTCTGAAGTAAAACTTTTCTGAATTATTCCGTTTTTCAGTTTGAATGACTCCAAACTTAAACATCAAGCAATGAGGTCAAGTGTGTAGAGTAGTAGAAAAAACAAAAGATTATTTTTAGGTCTGAAACAAAACTGGTCTAAAGTATCCCGTTTTTCATTTCGAATGACTTGAAAATTAAACATCAAGCAATGCGTTCAACTATGTGTAGAAGAGTAGAACAAAAACAAAAACTTATTTTTTCATTCTGAAACAAAACTGGTCTGAACTATTCTGTTTTTCAGTTTGAATGACTTGAAACTAAACATCAAGCAAGGAGGTGAACTATGTGTAGAATAGTAGACGAAACAAATAATTTTTTTTTAGGTCTGAAACAAAACTGGTCTGATCTATTCCGTTTTTCAGTTTGAGTGAATTGAAACTCAAGGAGTTCAACTTTGTGTAGAATAGTAGAACAAACAAAAAGTAATTTTTAAGGTCTGATACAAAACTAGTCTGAACAATTTCGTTTTTTAATTTGAATGACTTGAAACTTAAACATCATGCAATGAGGTCAACTATGTGTAGAATAGTAGAACAAACAAAAATTTATTTTTTAAGTCTGAAACAAAACTAGTCTGAACAATTTCGTTTTTTAATTTGAATGACTTGAAACTTAAACATCATGCAATGAGGTCAACTATGTGTAGAATAGTAGAACAAACAAAAAGTAATTTTTAAGGTCTGATACAAAACTAGTCTGAACAATTTCGTTTTTCAGTTTGAAAGACTTGAAACTTAAACATCAAGCAAGGAGGTCAATTATGTGTAGAAAAGTAGAACAAACAGAAAGTTATTTTTTAGGTCTGAAGTAAAATTTTTCTGAATTATTCCGTTTTTCAGTTTGAATGACTTGAAACTTGAACATCATGCATTGAGGTCAACTATGTGTAGAATAGTAGAACGAACTAAAAAATATTTTTAGGTCTGAAACAAACCTGGTCTGAACTTTTCCGTTTTTCAGTTTGAATGACTTGAAACCTAAACATCATGCGATGAGGTCAACTATGTTTAGAATAGTAGAACAAACGAAAAGTTATGTTTTAGGTCTGAAGTAAAACTTTTCTGAATTATTCCGTTTTTCAGTTTGAATGACTTGAAACTTAAACATCAAGCAATGAGGTCAAGTGTGTAGAGTAGTAGAAAAAACAAAAGATTATTTTTAGGTCTGAAACAAAACTGGTCTAAAGTATCCCGTTTTTCATTTCGAATGACTTGAAAATTAAACATCAAGCAATGCGTTCAACTATGTGTAGAAGAGTAGAACAAAAACAAAAACTTATTTTTTTATTCTGAAACAAAACTGGTCTGAACTATTCTGTTTTTCAGTTTGAATGACTTGAAACTAAACATCAAGCAAGGAGGTGAACTATGTGTAGAATAGTAGACGAAACAAATAATTTTTTTATAGGTCTGAAACAAAACTGGTCTGATCTATTCCGTTTTTCAGTTTGAGTGAATTGAAACTCAAGGAGTTCAACTTTGTGTAGAATAGTAGCACAAACAAAAAGTAATTTTTAAGGTCTGATACAAAACTAGTCTGAACAATTTCGTTTTTTAATTTGAATGACTTGAAACTTAAACATCATGCAATGAGGTCAACTATGTGTAGAATAGTAGAACAAACAAAAATTTATTTTTTAAGTCTGAAACAAAACTGGTCTGAACTATCCCGTTTTTCAGTTTGAAAGACTTGAAACTTAAACATCAAGCAATGAGGTCAATTATGTGTAGAAAAGTAGAAAAAACAGAAAGTTATTTTTTAGGTCTGAAGTAAAACTTTTCTGAATTATTCCGTTTTACAGTTTGAATGACTTGAAACTTGAACATCATGCATTGAGGTCAACTATGTGTAGAATAGTAGAACGAACTAAAAATTATTTTTAGGTCTGAAACAAACCTGGTCTGAACTTTTCCGTTTTTCAGTTTGAATGACTTGAAATCTAAACATCATGCGATGAGGTCAACTATGTTTAGAATAGTAGAACAAACGAAAGGTTATGTTTTAGGTCTGAAGTAAAACTTTTCTGAATTATTCCGTTTTTCAGTTTGAGTGACTTGAAACTTAAACATCAAGCAATGAAGTCAAGTGTGTAGAGTAGTAGAAAAAACAAAAGAATATTTTTAGGTCTGAAACAAAACTGGTCTAAAGTATCCCGTTTTTCATTTCGAATGACTTGAAAATTAAACATCAAGCAATGAGTTCAACTATGTGTAGAAGAGTAGAACAAAAACTAAAACTTATTTTTTTATTCTGAAACAAAACTGGTCTGAACTATTCTGTTTTTCAGTTTGAATGACTTGAAACTTAAACATCAAGCAAGGAGGTGAACTATGTGTAGAATAGTAGACGAAACAAATAATTATTTTTTAGGTCTGAAACAAAACTGGTCTGATCTATTCCGTTTTTCAGTTTGAATGAATTGAAACTCAAGGATTTCAACTTTGTGTAGAATAGTAGAACAAACAAAAAGTAATTTTTAAGGTCTGATACAAAACTAGTCTGAACAATTCCGTTTTTTAATTTGAATGACTTGAAACTTAAACATCATGCAATGAGGTCAACTATGTGTAGAATAGTAGAACAAACAAAAATTTATTTTTTAAATCTGAAACAAAACTGGTCTGAACTATCCCGTTTTTCAGTTTGAAAGACTTGAAACTTAAACATCAAGCAAGGAGGTCAATTATGTGTAGAAAAGTAGAACAAACAGAAAGTTATTTTTTAAGTCTGAAGTAAAACTTTTCTGAATTATTCCGTTTTTCAGTTTGAATGACTTGAAACTTGAACATCATGCATTGAGGTCAACTATGTGTAGAATAGTAGAACGAACTAAAAAATATTTTAGGTCTGAAACAAACCTGGTCTGAACTTTTCCGTTTTTCAGTTTGAATGACTTGAAACCTAAACATCATGCGATGAGGTCAACTATGTTTAGAATAGTAGAACAAACGAAAGGTTATGTTTTAGGTCTGAAGTAAAATTTTTCTGAATTATTCCGTTTTTCAGTTTGAATGACTTGAAACTTAAACATCA
Organism: Symsagittifera roscoffensis; assembly: GCF_963678635.1. Lineage (NCBI taxonomy): Eukaryota > Metazoa > Xenacoelomorpha > Acoela > Convolutidae > Symsagittifera > Symsagittifera roscoffensis. Next base: position 1,503,702 of record NC_087066.1, read on the forward strand.
AGCAATAAGGTCAAGTGTGTAGTGTAGTAGAAAAAACAAAAGATTATTTTTTAGGTCTGAAACAAAACTGGTCTAAAATATCCCGTTTTTCATTTCGAATGACTGAAAAAAAAAAACATCAAGCAATGGGTTCAACTATGTGTAGAAGAGTAGAACAAACAAAAACTTATTTTTTAATTCTGAAACAAAACTGGTCTGAACTATTCTGTTTTTCAGTTTGAATGACTTGAAACTTAAACATCAACCAAGGAGGTGAACTATGTGTAGAATAATAGATGAAACATAAACTTATTTTTTAGGTCTGAAACAAAACTGGTCTAAAGTATCCCGTTTTTCATTTCGAATGACTTGAAAATCAAACATCAAGCAATGAGTTCAACTATGTGTAGAAGAGTAGAACAAACAAAAACTTATTTTTTAATTCTGAAACAAAACTGGTCTGAACTATTCTGTTTTTCAGTTTGAATGACTTGAAACTTAAACATCAACCAAGGAGGTGAACTATGTGTAGAATAGTAGATGAAACAAATAATTATTTTTTAGGTCTGAAACAAAACTGGTCTGATCTCTTCCGTTTTTCAGTTTGAATGAATTGAAATTCAAGGAGTTCAACTTTGTGTAGAATAGTAGAACAAACAAAAAGTAATTTTTAAAGTCTGATACAAAACTAGTCTGAACAAATCCGTTTTTTAGTTTGAATCTGTTGAAACTGAAACATCATGCAATGAGGTCAACTATTTGTAGAATAGTAGAACAAACAAAAATTTATGTTTTAAGTCTGAAACAAAACTGGGCTGAACTATCCCCTTTTTCATTTTGAATGACTTGAAAATTAAACATCAAGCAATGAGGTCAACTATGTGTAGAAAAGTAGAACAAACAAAAAGTTATTTACTAGGTAGATAACAAAACTGGTCTGAGTTATTCCGTTTTTCTGTTTGAATGCCTCGAAACTTAAACACCAAGCAAAAAGGTCAACTATGGGTTGAATAGTAGAACAAACAAAAAGTTTTTTTCTAGGTCGATAACAAAACTGATCTGAGTTATTCCTTTTTCTGTTTGATTGACTCCAATTTTAAACATCAAGCAATGAGGTAAAGTGTGTAGAGTAGTAGAAAAAACAAAAGATTATTTTTTAGGTCTGAAACAAAACTGGTCTAAAGTATCCCGTTTTTCATTTCGAATGACTTGAAACTTAAACATCAAGTAATGAGGTCAACTATGTGTAGAAAAGTAGAACAAACAAAAAGTTATTTACTAGGTCGATAACAAAACTGGTCTGAGTTATTCCGTTTTTCTGTTTGAATGACTCCAAACTTAAACATCAAGCAATGAGGTCAAGTGTGTAGAGTAGTAGAAAAACAAAAGATTATTTTTTAGGTCTGAAACAAAACTGGTCTAAAGTATCCCGTTTTTCATTTCGAATGACTTGAAAATTAAACATCAAGTAATGATTTCAACTATGTGTAGAAGAGTAGAACAAACAAAAACTTATTTTTTAATTCTGAAACAAAACTGGTCTGAACTATTCCGTTTTTCAGTTTGAATGACTTGAAACTTAAACATCAAGCAAGGAGGTGAACTATGTGTAGAATAGTAGAACAAAAAAAATATTTACTAGGTCGATAACAAAACTGGTCTGAGTTATTCCGTTTTTCTGTTTGAATGACTCTAAACTTAAACATCAAGCAATGAGGTCACGTGTCTAGAGTAGTAGAAAAAACAAAAAGTTATTTTTTAGGTCTGAAACCAAAACTGGTCTGAACTATTCCGTTTTTCAGTTTGATTGACTTGCAACTTAAACATCAAGCAAGGAGGTGAACTATGTGTAGAATAGTAGAACAAACAAAAAGTTATTTACTAGGTCTATAACAAAACTGGTCTGATTTTTTCCAATTTTCTGTTTGAATGACTCCAAACTTAAACATCAAGCAATGAAGTCAAGTGTGTAGAGTAGTAGAAAAAACAAAAAGTTTTTTTTATGTCTCAAACAAAACTGGTCTGAACTATTCCGTTTTTCAGTTTGAGCGACTTGAAACTTAAACATCAATCAATGAGGTCAATTATCTGTATAATAATAGGATAAACAAAAAGTTGTTTTTTAATTCTGAAACAAAACTTGTCTGAACTATTCCGTTTTTCAGTTTTTTATGATTGGAAGCTCAAAAATCAAGCAATGAGGTCAATTATGTGTAGAATAGTAGAACACACAAAATATTATTTTTTGGTTCTGAACCAAAACTGGTCTAATTTATTCTGTTTTTCAGTTTGATTGACTTGAAACTTAAACATCAAGCAATGAGGTCAACGATGTGTAGAATAGTAGAATAAACAAAAAATTGTTTTTTAATTCTGAAACAAAACTGGTCTGAATTATTCAGTTTTTCAGTTTAATTGATTTGAAACTCAAAAATCAAGCAATGAGATCAATTATGTGTAGAAAAGTAGAACACACAAAAAGTTGTTTTTCAGGTCTGAAACAAAACTGGTCTGATCTATTCCGTTTTTCAGTTTGAATGAATTGAAACTCAAGGAGTTCAACTTTGTGTAGAATAGTAGAACAAACAAAAAGTTATTTTTAAGGTCTGATACAAAACTAGTCTGAACAATTCCGTTTTTAGTTTGAATGGCTTGAAACTTAAACATCATGCAATGAGGTCAACTATGTGTAGAATAGTAGAACAAACAAAAATGTATTTTTTAAGTCTGAAACTGGTCTGAACTATCCCCTTTTTCATTTTTGAATGACTTGAAAATTAAACATCAAGCATTGAGGTCAACTATGTGTAGAATAGTAGAACAAACAAAAAGTTATTTACTAGGTCTATAACAAAACTGGTCTGAATTATTCCGTTTTTCTGTTTGAATGCCTCGAAACTTAAACACCAAGCAAAGAGATCAACTATGGGTATAACAGTAGAAGAAACAAAAAGTTATTTTTTAGTTCTGAAACAAAACTGGTCTGAACTTTTCCTTTTTTCAATTTGAATGAATTGAAACTTGAACATCGAGCAAGGAGGTGAACTATGTGTAGAATAGTAGAACAAACAACAAATTATTTTTAGGTCTGAAACAAAACTGGTCTGAGCAATTCCGTTTTTCAGTTTGAATGGTATGAAACTCAATGAGATCAACTGTGTAGAATAGTACAACAAACATAAAAGTTATATTTTAGGTCTGAAACAAAATTGGTCTGAACAATTCCGTTTTTCAGTTTGAATTTTAAACATCAAGCAATTAGGTCAAGTTAGTAAAGAATAGTAGAACAAACAAAAAGTTATTTTGTAGGTCCGAAACGAAACTGTACTGAACTATACCGTTTTTCAGTTTGAATGACTTGAAACTTAAAAACCAAGCAAAGTTGTCAACAATGGGTAGAATAGTACAACAAACAAAAAGTTATATTTTAGGTCTGAAACAAAACTGGTCTGAACAATTCCGTTTTTCAGTTTGAATTTTGAACATCAAGCAATTAGGTCAACTTAGTATCGAATAGTAGAACAAACAAAAAGTTATTTTGTAGGTTTGAAACGAAACTGTTCTGAACTATCCCGTTTTTCAGTTTGAATGACTTGAAACTTAAACACGAAGCAAAGATGTCAACTATGGGTAGAATAGTGGAAAAAACAAAAAAATATTTTTTAGTTCTGAAACAAAACTGGTCTGAACTTATCCGTTTTTTTTGTTTAAATGACTTGAAAATTAAAGATAAAGCAATGAGGTCAACTATCTGTAGAATAATAGAACAATTTAAAAACTAAATTTTAAATCTGAAACAAAACTGGTCTGAACTAATATGTTTTTCAGTTTCAAAGACTTGAAACTTAAACACCAAGCAAAGAGATCAACTATGGGTATAACAGTAGAAGAAACAAAAAGTTATTTTTTAGTTCTGAAACAAAACTGGTCAAGCAAAAAAATTCTTTTTGGGTCTGAAACAAAACTGGTCTGAATTTTTCTGTTTTTCAGTTTGAGTGACTTGAAACTTAAACATCAAGCAATGAAGTCAACTAGGTGTAGAATAGCAGAAGAAACAAAACATTATTTTTTTGGGTCTGAAACAAAACTGGTCTGAATTGTTCTGTTTTTCAGTTTTAATGACTTGAAACCTAAACATCAAGCAATGAGGTCAAGTAGGTTTAGAATAGCAGAACAAACAAAACATTTCTTTTTGGTTCTGAAACAAAACTGGTCTGAATTTTTCTGTTTTTCAGTTTGAGTGACTTGAAACTTAAACATCAAGCAATGAGGTCAATTATGTGTAGAATAGTAGAATAAACAATAAGTTTTTTTCAATTCTGAAACAAAACTGGTCTGAACTATTCCGTTTTTCAGTTTGAATGACTTGAAACTTAAACATCAAGCAATGAGGTCAACTATGTGAAGAATAGTAGAACAAACAAAAAGTTATTTTTTAGATCTGAAACAAAACTGGTTGTAACTATTCCGTTTTTCAGTTTAAATGCCTGAAAACTTAAACATCAAGCAATGAGGTCAACTATGTGTAAAATAAAAGAACAAACAAAAAGTTATTTCTTAATTCTGAAACAAAACTGGTCTGAACTATTCCGTTTTTCAGTTTGAATGACTTGAAATTTAAAAATCAAGCAATGAGGTCACCTATGTTAAAAAAAAGAACAAACAAAAACCATTTTTCAGGTCTGAAACAAAACTGGTCTCAACTATTCCGTTTTTCAGTTTGAATGACTCGTAAATTAAACATCAAGCATTCAGGTCAAGTGTGTTGAGTAATAGAGCAAACAAAATGTTATTTATTAGGTCTGAAACAAAACTGGTCTGATAATTTCTGTTTTTTGGGCTGGTGTACGAGATAGGACATTGAATGCAGTTGTTGTTTTTGTCTTGCAGTTTGCATTTGTCTTTTTAAAACGAAATTTATTGCTGTTTACTGGAAATTTTAGCGGAAAAACAGTGTTTCAAGTTTTTGGCTTTGAAGTGTTTTGTCATATTTTTGCAAGTAATTTTAAGATAAACCCGAGCATTTTGATCTTCTTTATCAGCAATGGTTTATTCCCATCAACTCGTTTCATTCACGGTGTACAAAGGAACACTTATAAATAATGTTTTTTCAAAAGCATTTTGACTACCTCAAAAGAAGCTCCTGGGTGCCAAATCTGGTTTCCAATGAAATTTCTCATTGCTGACATTTTGCATTTCAAATCAAGCTTTCCAATTTTGTGAATTTCAGTCAAACCAGCTGTCCATAACTTCAAAGTTAATGAAAATGCATCTAAAGTTCGAACTCTCAAAAATATTTTACCCAGCACAAGGAAATAAGGACTACAAAGAAATGAAAGATAGGTTACAAATTTTAAGGCTTACACGCGCGCATCAATTTCTTGAAGCTTTTGTTGCACCCAAGTTAGATGTCAATCCAATTCGAAAACATATACTATTAGGCTTGTCTGAAAAAATGGCTAGTTTTTATTACACAAGGACATGAATGATTTTGAATTTTTCTGTCCGGTTCTGAATATAATAATTCGAAATCATTCATACCATTGTGTAACAGAAACTGCTAACGTTTCAAAAATTTTAGAAATTAAAACGCAAAAAATTAAAAAAACTGGTAACGCTTTTCTCCACGAAAACTAATCCCCCAATTTAGTGATCGGGACAACATACAGAGTTGCGATGCTTGAAAGTTATAAAAGGCTTAGAAAAATTGTAGGTCCTTCTAGGACGCTACTTTGTTTTTTCTAGGAAACTACGTTGAATGAGTTATTCTCCAGCAAAAGCTAACAAAGTTGTTTCAAATTTGAAAAATTCATTGAATTGAGATTATGGAACTGTGTCATAATTTCACGGCGGCCTTGAAATTATGATACAATTCCTTAATCCTAATTCGAACAATTTTGTTCTGAACTGGCCCGTTTTTTCAGTTTGAATGCCTTAAAACTTAAACATCAAGCAATGAGGTCAACTATGTGTAGAATAAGAGAACGATCGAAAAATTATTTTTTAGGTCTGAAACAAAACTGGTTTGAGTCATTCCGTTTTTCAGTTTGAATGACTCCAAACTGAAACATAAAGCAATGAGATCAAGTGTGTAGAATAGCAGAACAAACAAATGTTATTTTTTTGATCTGAAACAAAACTGGTCTGAACTATTTTATTTTTCAGTTTGAACGACTTGAAACTTAAATATCAAGCTTAGAGGTCAACTATGTGTAGAATAGTAGAACAAACAAAAAATTATTTTTTAATTCTGAAACAAAACTGGTCTGAACTATTTCGTTTTTCAGTTTGAATGGCTTGAAACTTAAACATCAAGCAATGAGGTCAACTAGGTATAGAATAGCAGAACAAACAAAACATTATGTTTTGGGTCTGAAACAAAACTGGTCTGAATTATTCTGTTTTTCAGTTTGAAAGACTTAAAACTTAAACATCAAGCAATTAGGTTAACTATGTGTAGAATAGTAGAATGAACAAAAAGTTGTTTTTTAATTCTGAAACAAAACTGGTCTGAACTATTCCGTTTTTCAGTTTGAATGACTTGAAACTTAAACATCAAGCAATGAGGTCAACTATGTGTAGAATAGTAGAACAAACAAAAAATATTTTTTAAATCTGAAACCAAACTGGTTTTAACGATTCCGTTTTTCATTATAAATGCCTGAAAACTTAAACTTCAAGCAATGAAGTCAACTATGTGTAAAATAAAAGAACAAACAAAAAGTTATTTTTTAGGTCTGAAACCAAAACTGGTCTGAACTATTCCGTTTTTCGGTTTGAATGACTCGTAACTTAAACATCAAGCAATCAGGTCACGGGTGTAGAGTAGCAGAACAAACAAAATGTTATTTTTAGGTCTGAAACAAAACTGGTCTGAGCATTTCTGTTTTTCTGGCTGGAAAACCTATTTAAAAATTACGAGATAGGACATTGAATGCAGTTGTTGTTTTTGTCTTGCAGTTTGCATTTTCCTTTTTAAAACGAATTCAATTGCTGTTTACTGGAAAGGGTTTCCAAAATTTTAGCGGAAAAACAGTGTTTCAAATTTTTGATTTTGAAGTGCTTTGTCATAGTTTTGAAAGCCTTTGTAAGATAAGCCCGAGCACTTTGATCTTCTTCATCAGCAATGGTTTATTCCCATCAATTCTACCCATTCACGGTGTACAAAGGAACACTTATGTATGCTGTTTTTTCAAACGCACTTTGACTACCTCAAAAGAAGCTCCTGGTTGCCAAATCTGGTTTCTTATGAAATTTCTTATTGCTGACATTTGCATTTCAAATCAAGCTTTCAAAAGTTGACAAGCTCAAATTTTGTGACATTCAGTCAAACGAGCTGTCCATATTTTCAAAGTTAAAGAAAATGCATCTAAAGCTCTCAAAAATATTTTACCCAGCACAAGGAAATAAGGACTACAAAGAAATAAAAGATAGGTTACAAATTTTAAGGCTTACACGCGCGCATCAAATTCATGAAGCTTTTGTTGCACCCAAGTTAGATGTCAATCCAATTCGAAAACATTTACTATAATGCTTGTCTGAAAAAATGGCTAGTTTTTATTACACAAAGACATGACTGATTTCGAATTTTTCTGTCCGGTTCTGAATATAATAATTCGAAATCATTCATACCATTGTGTAACAGAAACTGCTAACGTTTCAAAAATTTTAGAAATTAAAAAACAAAAAATTTAAAAAACTGGTAACGTTTTTCTCCACGAAAACTAATCCCCCCCAATTTAGTGATCGGGACAACATACAGAGTTGCTATGCTTGAAAGTTATAGGAAGCTTAGAAAAATTGTAGGTCCTTCAAGGACGCTACTTTGTTTTTTTTTTCTAGGAAACTACGTTGAATGAATTATACTCCAACAAAAACTAACAAAGGTTGTTTCAAATTTGAAAAATTTTTCGAATTGAGATTATGGAATTGTATCATAATTTCACGGCAGCCTTTATATAATGATACAATTCCATAATCCTAATTCGAACAATTTTGTTCTGAACTGGTCCGCTTTTCAGTTTGAATGCCTTAAAACTTAAACATCAAGCAATGAGGTCAACTATGTGAAGAATAAGAGAACGAATAAAAAGTTATTTCTTAGGTCTGAAACAAAACTGGTCTGAATAATTCTGTTTTTCACTTTGAATGACTTGAAACTTAAGCATCAAGCAATGAGGTCAACTGTGTAGAATAGCAGAAAAAAAAGTTATTTTTTTAAGTCTTAAACAAAACTGATCTGAATTTTTCCGTTTTTCAGGTTGAATGACTCGTAACTTAAACATCAAGCAATCAGGTCACGTGTGTAGAGTAGCAGAACAAACAAAATGTTATTTTTTAGGTCTGAAACAAAACTGGTCTGAACATTTCTGTTTTTCTGTCTGGAAAACCCATTTAAAAATTACGAGATAGGATATTCAATGCATTTGTTGTTTTTGTCTTGCAGTTTGCATTTTCCTTTTTAAAACGAATTTAATTGCTGTTTACTGGAAAGGGTTACCGAAATTTTAGCGAAAAAAAAAATTTCAAAATTTTGATTTTGAAGTAGCTTTGTCATATTTTTTGAAAACATTTTTAAGATAAACCCAAGCATATCGATCTTCTTTATCAGCAATGGTTTATTCCCATCAACTCGTCCCATTTACGGTGTACAAATGCCCAGCACAAGGAAATAAGGACTACCAAGAAAAAAAAGATCGGTTAGAACTTTTAAGGTTTTATACATCAAATTCTTGAAGCTTTTGTTGCACCCAAGTTAGAGTTTATTACACAATGACATGAATCATTTCGAACTATTTTCATTTAGAACACGACAGAAAAATGTCGAAACAATCTGACTGCCGCGGCCTTGAAATTATGATACAATTCCATAATCTTAATTCGAACAATTTTTCAAAAATTCAAATTTGAAACACCCTTTGTTAGCTTTTGTTCGAGTATAATTCTTCAAAGCAGTGTCCTAGAAAAACAGAGTAGCGTCCTAGAAGGACCTACAATTTTTCCAAGCTTTTTATAACATTCAAGCATTGCAATTCTGTATGTTGTTCCGATCACTAAATTGGGATGATTAGTTTTTGTGAAGAAAAACGTTACCAGTTTTGTTTATATTTCTACAGTGTAAACAAAATCAAGAAGCACAATTAAACGACAAATGGTGTCGAAATATTTATCATATCAATACCCTTTAATCGCTGTTCGATCCTCATTTAAAACATGGAAAATATTTTTGGTGTCTAGAAAAAAAGAACATTTGTTGTTCAATTGTTCAATGTTTTATTTGATACCAAGTTTAAATTCTATCAATCGACTAATTATTGCAATAAAAAAAGATGAAAGATGGTATCTATAAAAATTTGAACATAATTAAAGATAGAACACCAAAATCTTAGTTTCTTTCAGAACAACAATTATGATAAGATATTTCCGGTTTTCGATAGCATAAAATTCGGTTACATGAGAAAAAATCCCTCAACTTAAGATCCCAAACGAGAGGATCCCAGTCGATACCCTACCATTACAAAAGATACCTCGTTCTAAAATCGCCCACGAGATAAGATATCATAAAATAACAAAGAACCAATGAATTGAATAAAGGCGAATCGAAGAAGGTACCATCTACAAGACAGATTTTGTTGTACAATTTAATTGCTTTGCAGTTCTCAAAATCGCCAAAAATCAATATGCGTTCCGTATCGTATTTTCCGCTACTGAAAAGACAAAATTGCTTAAAACGATCCGATATTTTGAAATGACGCTCATTTCTGGCAATAAGGGGCAGGGATGCAGTTTGTTTACTTATGTTTAGAGCTCGCGTTATCGCCGACCGGGAGGGCAAAGACAGTTGGGTTGCCTTGTCGACCTGCACTAATTTCTAACTAGCTGCGATGATCTGGCTGACTTCAATTATGTATTTAAAGACAGTAAATCCATTTTCTAGAAGTTGCTGGTGTAAAAATTATTGAAAAATTTTTTAAGATCTACTTTGCAAAGTCGTAAGGCATTCTCTTCGAGAGCGTCAGATCGTGTTATCGACCCCCTGCCATGGCAATGATAGTGTGTGAGGACGAGCTCTTATTTGACCTCTAGTCTCAGGTCTACCAGAGCCTGACCGATAGCGGCTGCAATAGTGGTACCACATGAAAGTTGTAGACACAAAAAACGGCCTGAGTAAAATAAAATAGCTTCGCTTAACAAAGTCTGGAAAGTGGAGATATAAGAGAAATCTAACTATGTTTAGACAGGCTGAGAATAATCTATCATAGATCCTCTCTCTGCATACTGCAAAACCAAAATTGTTATTTAAGAAAAATTTAATTAACAAATAAGTATAGCACATTAAAACGAATTTCACAATCAAATTGCAAAAATAACTGCCTCTTCATTCAGCTGCCGATATTAACAAAATTCTCAAAAATTCAGTACACAAAACACCCATCAATCCAATTTAACCATTTCCGTTAACTTAAATTAGCTAAGGTACAAACAAAGACAATAAATAACATGAGAGCTCAAAAACTTGTATCGTATTAAATCCGCTGATTTGAACTAAGCATTTTTCCAGGTAAAATTAAAGAAAATCCTCGTATCTGGAATATGCAATTTAACAATCACTATAATTTATTCAGCTCAGTTCAGTTCAGTTTGATATCGCTCAGCATGACACGACAAAGAAAAAACAAGTCCATATGGTGTGGTGCTTGGTACTCTCAGTAGAAATCGTCGTCCATGTCGTTGCCGCCCGTTGTTTTGCTCTTGTTGGCATTCTTGATCTGGTCCTGGCTGTTGTACATTTTGGCCACTTGGTCTGCCCCGGTTGCCTGCTCCGGACTCTTGTCATCCCGACATCGGATGAACCTGGGAAAGCGGAGAGAGATTCCCTTTCCCGGCTCCACGAGGCCCATCGCGGCTCTGTGAATTGGAGACAGGGACAAGTCTGCTGCCTTCACCTCCCATACCTGAGTGGGTTCGAACCAGGCATCCGGTTCCAGACCAGAGTCATAGGAGTAGTACGTGGGGGGAGTGTCGAGTTGACTGTCTGCAAACTGCGTGTTCAGAGTCACCAGCTGCAGTTCCGAGAAACCAGTGCCGATCTTGCAGATGGACTGGTACTCCTCTGAATCTTCGTCATAACAAGCCAGCAGAAATCCCCCAAACACTCCACTTCTCTTGCCCTTTCCCCTGTAGCCTCCTATCACTACCAGGTCCAGGGTGTCTCCGATTCCCTCCAGATAATCCTTCTTGAGCTTGAGCCAGTTGTGAGATCTGCGTGCGATCTCGTAACTGGCGTAGCTGTCCAGTGTTTTGATCATGAGTCCCTCGCAGTTGCCTTTTATGGACTCATCCAAGAACACTGCTATCTCGTCTGTGTCATTCGTGTCGGAGTGAGTGGCGAAGGCCAACTTGCCCTCTATCTCATTCAAACTGTCTTTCATCGCCTGTCTTCTCTCTCGCAGACTCTTCGGAACCAGACTGCTCCCATTCAGATACAACATGTCAAACGCATAGATGCACACTTGTACACGGATGTTTTCCTCCAGCACATCCTTGCGTTTCCTCGTGGTCAGCACCTGGAACGGCAGAATCGCCTTCTTGTCCGCGTCCCATGCCACTATCTCGGAGTCTATGATGCAGCTCTCCACTCCCTCCTTCACCATGTCCTCTGCTATCTTCACCACATCCGGGTACTTTGTAGAGTTGTCTTCCTGGTTGCGGCTGAATATCTTCACTTTCTTGTCGAATATGTGGATCTGGGCCCTCTCTCCGTCGTACTTGTACTCGCTCGTGAATGCCCCCTTAGAGTCCAGTCTGCTCAGGATGTCCTGCACTCCTTTGGCCGGATGTGCCAACATTGGCTTCAGAGGAATACCAGGAGTCAGTTTGCAATGATCGCCCAGTGCATCAATGCCATGTTCGAGAACTGCTTTGATGATATTCTCCATATTGGGATGCTCGCAGTAAGTGCTTTTAACCAAATACACTATGTGTTCGCTGCGTTTCTTGTAGTCACTCAGCTCACCCAGTGGCTTGTCATTGCTTCTGTCGCTCTCCATGGCTGCGAAGGCCTGTCCCAGTGACGTCAGCACAGTCTGTTCTGCCAGTCCAATGCGCAACTTACCCGCCAGCGTCCTCAAGATATATCTGGCCTCGCACTCGTGACATGCCACCAGCAGAGAGCGAATCTTCTCTATTTTCTTGCTCATCACGGAGTTGCCACTCATCTCCGAGATGCTCTTCAGCCTATCGAACACTGTCTTTACAGTCAGTCTAGCCGGCACAAATAACATCTTCTGAGACGTGCGACTCTGTTCCGCCACTATGCCCAGATCCCCCACAGAGTGCATGTCCTCCTTGATCTTGTCCACATTTCTGCCAGTGGCCTGTGCCAGTGCCTTCATCAGCAGAGTCTCCCCTATTCCCAGTTCCTGTCCCTCGTACGCAGGTCCTAACTTGTTCAGACTCAAGTACACGCAACTTAGCACGTCCTTTGGAGACAGTCGAATGGCACTGCGTAATAAGTTCGTGAGGGTGAGAGTGATTCTCAGACGACTTGGTTCCTCCTCGATCAGTTTGAACGCTTTCGCCACTGCCAAGTAGGGGATCTGCTCCCCCTCTCGCCAACATGCACTGCCCACTGGTCGGTAGCTCTCTTGATTCGCGCAGAATTCGGAGGAGGAAGCGATTACTTCATGCACTTTCTTCTTTTCTGAATTGAAACCACTGACAATTTTCTTCTCGGCTGTGGACGATGCAATATCACGCGGAATCTCCACTTTGTCCAGTGGCGGCTCAGTGCTCGATGTCTCTTTCTTGTCTGTTTTAGGAGTTGAAATTGAAGCGGCAGATGAGCTCCCAACTGTTTTCTGCTTTTTTGAACTCTTTTCAGTGTTCGACTTGGTGGCTGTTTTCTTCAGTGCAGAAGGCGCTTTCTTGTTACTCTTGGGTGTCTTTGTCGTCACGCCCTTTGTCTCTGAGCGGAACACTTTCTTCGGCGGAGATCTATCCTCGTCCTCATTATCCTCTTTCTTTTCCTTCTCCGTTTCTCTGTCTATCATCTCCACAGAGCGGGAGGAGTTCTCATCCTCTACAGCTGCAGTAGCAGCAGCATTAGTAGAAGCAGTGTTCCATGTCTCTCCTGACACTGACTGCTTTCCCTCTGGTTGTTCTGTTCTCTCTGGCGTCGAGTTCTCCTCGTCACTGTCCTCTTCTATCACCCTCTGTGACTTCCTCTTCTTGCCCACTTTGCAGATAGGGGATGTCGTCCCTTCTTCTTCTTCTTCTTCTTCTTCTTTTCCTTCCATCTCTCCTTCTGTTGCCACTACTCTTGTTTTTGCTGTTTTTGATTCTACTGGTTCCCTCTTTGTCAGTGTGAACTTGTCTGAAATATTCTTCTTGCCTGAAGGTGACTTTTTACTCTCCTCTGTCTCTAGCGTGTCTTTCTTTCTATTCGCACTGTTTGTGGTGTGATGATGCTTCAGCTGTTGTCTGTTCTGCTGGGACTGTGAGAGGGCCAATGTATTACCAGCTGTTGCTGCCATCATTCCTCCGGCTACCGGTGATGACTTGGATATTGTCTTGGCACTACAGAAAAAACTCTGGATCGATTTCTGGGCCATCATTGACTATCTGAGATAAAGTTCATGAATACATTTCACTTCCAAATAAATCAAAACTTTTTAAAATTAATTATATCAATTAATTAACTTTGATTAATTAATTTTCATACAATTTTCTCACTATTCTGTAATATTTTCTTTACTGAGTTCAAAACTTCACCAAGAATGTTTACAATATTTACCATTCACAAGCATCGATGTTTTCAATATAGCATTTTTCTATATCCCTTTTAAAACACAACCAGCGATTCACAAAAAGGAGCTCTAAAAATTCAAGATGAAACAGTGCACTTTCAGAGGAAAAATACCAAGAACTAAGGAAACGAGCTTCGACAATTTAAACCTGAAAATGATTAACAGTTGAAGAAATGATTTATAAACTAAATCGGTGATATATTACAATAGGTGGCAATTTACAGATCTATTTGAGCAGTGCATACATTAAATTTGAGAACTGTAATGCGAAATATAGTAATTTCTTTTTCAATCAATTTTACATTTTTCTCAAAATTAAAACATCTTTTGCCCAAAAATTTAGCTTTGATATAATTTATAAATACTATTCGAAGTATAAGAAAGAACAATTTAGCTATTTAACTTGAATCTGCCACCTGTTGTAAAATATCATCACTAAATCTAAGATCTTTCAACATTTGTCTCCAATATACTTCACTTTTAGAAAAACAGGCTGAAAAAGACAATTGTCAGCTTCAAATTAGTGTTGAGAAACTTTCACAACATGGTACACAGAGGAGAAGCTGAACTTCGCACCACTTGCGATACAAAATTGAATGACTATAACAAAATCAAACAAAAAAATCATATTTGGAGGCAAGCATCAAAACCTCTGAGAGTACTCTGGTAGCCCGCAACTACAGGGTTGGAAATTTCAAATTTTGAAAAAATTTAAGTTTTCTGAAATTTTTTCTTTGAAAAAATCACAAAAACGTCACTTCTCAAAAACTACAAGGACTTGAGCGGTCTTATTTCAAGGCAAAACTGAAAACTTGTTGGAATACCTTGAGGGATAATCTAAGTTTTTGATATTTTTGCATAACTTCGTTCTTTGAACAACATAAAAAAAAAGACATAATAAAGGTCACATCTCGGAAACTAAGACCGTCGGAGCAGTCGCAATTTCCCGCAAGATTTGCAACTTTGGACTCCTGAGAGAACCCTCACAATACCCAACTTATAGGTTGGGAGTTTCAAATAGTTTGAACTTTTTAAAATCTTCAGTTTTTAAAGTTTTCTTTAAAAAAATTGAAAAAATCATAGAAGCGCCATATCTCGAAAACCAAAAGGATTTGAGCAGTCATACTTGAACGCCAGATTTGAAACCTTTGAAAGCACCCTTATAGCACCCCACTGTTGAATTGAGAAATTCAATTTGGGCTGGTGTTCTCTAAATAAATAAGTTTTGAAAAAAAATCATAAAACAAGTCAGATCTCGAGAACTACAAGGTTTTGTGCAGTCATATTTGAAGGGAAGATTCGCAACCCTTGAGATTACTCTGACAGTACCCAATTGCAAGTTTCGGAATCACAAACCTTTTGTATCACTTTGTAATTTGGGCTTTCTGAAAAATTTTGAAAAAACCACATAAATCGTCGTATCTCGTACACTAAAAGGATTTGGGTATTCATGATTGGAGGTTAATTTTGCAATCCATGAGGGAACCCTGACAAAATTCCACTATAAGGCTGCTTATTTTAAATTCGGCCAATTAAACACTGAATTCAACTGGAAAATCAAAGAAAAATTTTAACCATTGCCATATACGATATAGCTTCAGCGTGAAAATAATCTTTCGTTAAACGTGCAAAAATAATACGTTGAACGCTTAAACGTGGCAAGATAGTGAAGCCCTTTAAGTATAATATAATAGATTAATCATTGGCATTTTCTACAATATTGACCCAAATTTAAAGCAATGGATCAACGAATAAGCTTTTAAATCCACTGTGAAATCTATAAATTAAAATCCACTATCGAAACAGAAATCATTCATATGCTTTCGCACAATTTTCGCTTTCGTAATTGGCGTGCGTAATTTACCTAACTTTTAGCAGATCGATTTGAATTGAACTCAGAAAGTTCACATATACCAAGTGCATTCATAAATGCATTAATATGTATGAATTAACGTCTGTAATTATTAGAGCATTTTTAGACTTTTTCCTGAAAAACAAATCATCAAGACTCAAAAAGTTGAAAATCACTTGCTTCTTTTACATTTAAAAACGCGTATTTAACATTCAAACATGCTAAAATATGTATTTTGGCTGAAATATATTTTCGACGAGTTCTTCACACAGAAAAAAGTCGATGATCCGATTTCAAAATGGGCGGGAAAAACCCGCTCTACGGAATAGTCCCTTCCACTCATTCGGCTTGATTTTCAATTTTTGTTCAGACCACTGTCGTTGAGATTGATTTGAAATAGGGAAATTGTCCACTAGTAAAATTCTCTCAAAAGCCCGTAAGTGGTCCACTCGAATGCAGGATTGCTGACGAAAGCTTGTCGATATTTTGAGGTTTAGTGTATCAATTCAAGCTGCCCATTTATATGTAAAAAAACTGGTTGAAAGAACTTTATTAGAACTAATAGTTTAAACAAGGCCAACATACTGTTGGAAAAGAATCATGGAACGCAAAAGACAACAAAAAAAAACACTTTAACATTTCAGGCAAAAACTATATCGTGACCTTACATTTTCCTGTTTGATTGTAAAGTTTGCCTTCTTTTTAAGAAAGGAAATGAACTGAAATTCTAGAAAATCAAAAGTCAAACAGCGAAAAAATCAAATTTGAGCTGAACAAACTTTCCTGAAAAAAAAAACAAATCATCACGCCCTGTAATAGAGACTTAACTACGTTGACTCTTGAACATTTCGAGCGCCAAAAACAACCACAACGGAAATTTGGGAGGAATCTGAAAAGTTAAAGACACAATCTCAGAATTGAATCTGTTTCTGCTATGATTGAAAGTTCCAATGTTCAACCTCAGATGTATTGCTGAAGCATGTCAACCCAGAAGCTTCGGACTTCCCTTCGTTTTATCACAGCAGTCACAGACATTTTCTGGTTCGACGGGCATAAGCAGCATCTTGTATGCCTGTCTTGACGAAACTGCTTATGTATCTGTTTGTTTGTACATGTCTCATCTGTGCTCTATCTTGTCCATGGTGATCAGTGGCTTCAAATGTTCCACAAATGCCTTCAGTTCATCCCCCACCTCATCCTAAACACAGAGCAGACACCTACTATCACTTAAGGTCAATCACACAAGAAGCAGCTCACAATTGGAGTGCAGCTAGAATGCTATGACTGTGATTTAAACCGCACTCAAAAGGTAACACTACTTCTACCACTATTACTGTTGCTGCTGCTGTAGCTGTGGTGATTCATGTGGAATACATATGCAGTGGTATTCAACAAAAAAATTTGCTTAACTAGTTTAAAAAAAGGTTTGTAAAAATTAAACCTATAACTAACTTGTAAATGATTAAAAATAAGTATACATTTTCAACTGTAAATGTTGGTTGTACCTGTGGGAGGTGTGTGGGTGCAGTGCACGATGCCTCCACCAGGAGTGTGGAGGGGAACACAGGCTGCAGATGTCTGTCCAGATAGGTGGCCCTCATGTGCATCTCACACTCCTTCTCACCCTCTGCTCCTGCACCAGCCGTCACTCGGAACACTCTGCTCACAGTCACTCTCAGTCTACACAAACAAGACAATGATAGACCTAATCCAATACTCCGCACTAGATGGCTAGCTGATCTTGTACAAATCTATACGCCAATTAAGACCATTCAAACATCTACGAACTTGAAACATCTACGAACTTGAAACATCAGCAAAAAAAAATTGAGAGAAAAAAAACCACTTTTTTGTCGCATTAACTTTTGCAGTTACAAAACTGATTGTGAATGGAACATTATTATTAAATACGTGAAAAAAAAACAAAGTGTTTCATCAGTCAATACATGAGATTATATAAGACTCTCCTTAAGAAGTAAGGGGGAAGTTGGTTGTTGGTAGAGCCTACCCTTTATAAGTATTAGAATTTTTCCTCTAGTATGCATTTTTCAATTAATTTGTTTGATTTGGTACAGGTTTTCGTCATAAAGATGATTTTTGGAATTACCAAGTTCAAATTTTTTATTGATGTAAATAGGAATGACCTACAAAGAAATTCGGCTTTACACAATTCTGGCAGGAGAATTGAGCCGGTGCGATGATTAAAGCGGAAATTAGAATTCGGAAACTGCAGGAAGTTAAATGTTCTAATTCTGTTTTGGCTTAATTTATAAAGATATTGTGTTGATCTGTAAGTGATTTTAACTCACATGGGAATTCTGTGTTTTTCCCTCACATATGTGACAGAATCTCTTATGATTATGTTCATGACAATTCGTATACTCCATTTTATTTGCTTTCCCAGCTTGTCTTGAATTTCTTCAGTACAACCATTCAAAAGCATGCATCGGTAGTGTAAAGGGATTACTTCAGGGGCATTGAATAAAAGGATTCTGGTTCGTAGAGAAATTTCATCTCTTAAGCATTTGATTGTTTGGATTGCACTAGCCATCTTCTGTGCCACTTTGTTATATTCTTTTTAAAAAAGTTAAACATGCATCTATATTAACACCGAGAAACTTGACTGATTCAGATATTTTGACTTGGTAATTTCCTAAATGCAGCTTGCAGTTTCCTATGAGTTTTTGTGATGGAGCAGAGAAAATGGCGAACTGAGTTTTGTCTATATTTATTATTAATTGGTTTAAATGAAAATATGAGAATATTCTGCTGAAAATGGATTCAATGATTTGTGTTGCGGATATCGGATTTGAATGGAAACTTGATCTGGCATATCATTGACATATAAGTTAAACGGCAGAGGTCCTAGTACAGTACCCTGAGGTACACTTTGCTGCTGTCTGTTTTCTAGAAAAGAACTTACCAGATCAGTGGCTGATGTTTCAAAGCCAAGATTCCTCATTTTATGTTTTTCGAGGACGGGATGTGATAGCGAATCAACTGCTTTCGAGAGATCTAAAAATGCCGCTGCTGCTACATTATGTTTATCAAGATGGAATCTGATTTTTTCTGTTGAGCATAAAAGAGCATTATTGGTCGAATAACCGTGCCTAAACCAAATTGTTTGCGGTTTAGGATATTATTATCAAACAAAAATTGATTTATAAATAAAACTTGCTTCAAACATTTTGTGTGAGTAACATATTTGAATTGTAACTTTTTGGTATCAGTTCTCAGAGCAGTAGGTTTGGTGGACATTGAAATTGGAGGCTGCGTTTTTATAGACGCCTTAAGTTGAAAACTTGTAATTAAGCAAGTCAGCTTTCTTTTTATTATCATTGATTAATTTACCAAATGAGTTCCGCAACTCATTCATCTGGATAGTTTGCTTCACTGTATTTCTCATGGAGTTGATGAAGTTACATTGCTTTTTGGGACTCTCAACATTCTGAAAATTGCTTTCATCTCAATCTTGTATAAAAATTTGAGATGATTGTTGTATCGATCTCTCGCGCGTTTAAAGGTTCCATAATCTAAAGCAGTTTGTGAAGACTGCAAACTTCTTAGTGCAATTTCTTTTTCAATCTTGATGATTTGTCTATTGAATCCATACCTTTTATAGATAATTGAAGTGGTGGTTTATTACGGACAAACTTCTTTTAGCTACAAGAGGTTCCTTACAAAGAGATTAGGTTGTGATAATATAATCCAAGAGAGACCTGCTGAGTTATATGTTGGCAACGTTTTACTTGGACAAGTTATATGGTTTAATCAAACCGCTGAGAAATCTGGCTTCTGCTTTGTTGAGGTGATTGATGTTGAGATCTCCAAGGATAGTCAAATCTCTTGCTTCCGAAGCTACATAGTCAATACATTTCAATGCGTCTTCAATGAAAATTTATGTGGACTGTAAGAAAGAGCTTTTACCTGCCTTTTTGATTGCTTTGATATGATTGGATTTAATTTTACCCAGATGCCTTCGAAGTGGGAGGGACGTAAGAAATTTAAGTCTTCCCGGATCGTACGGTTAAGATTGCTTAGATTCTAGAACTCTTTATTGATCTGATTTCAAAATAAACACTACTTCAGCTCCACAATTTTCTGTCACATGTTTCACACAGAGAGGCGAAGTGGCGCTTCGCAAACACAAACGTGGAAAATGCAAAATAGAGCTCTGAACAGGCAAAACTAAATGAACTAAGTAAAAAATTAAAATACACCTTAAAAAAAAATCTTTTGTTGAGACTAAGAGTATCATGCTCTCACAACTCCTCCACACACGCTTGTAATTTAACAAACATCGCCAATCGAAGATTGGAAAAGAGTAATGAACGAAAACAAACATTGAAAAAAAAACACTGATTTTGTTGAAACCGTTCGAATTCCAAAGAAGAAAATAAATGTCCTTTAGACTCTTTAAATTTCTAATACTACTTATGATTTGTGCTTTTTTGATAAAAATTAATCCAACTTGAGAAAAATGGATCAACAGGTAAAAGTTTTATTCCACTGGAAAATTAAAAATAAAATTCTACTTTCGAAACTCCAAATCGTTCACATTTTTTGCTCCATTTCCATGTTTGTATTTGGAGAGTGCTATTTACGTCACTTTCAGCAGATGATTTTCAATTGAACTCAAAAAAAGCATATATACCTAAGCGCATCTATAGATGCATCAATAAGTAAGAATGCATATCTGACGTTATTAGAGGCTTTTCAGACTTTTTCGTGGAAAAAAAATCAGCAAGACCTACATAAGAGTCTTCACTACGTTCATTACTCTTAAACACTAGCTACCACTAAGACAGCTACAGTTACTATCAAATTGCCAATATTATGCAGCAAAAAAGGAACCAAAAATGAAACTATTTAAATGTTCCGGATTTGAATATCCGAACTGTTAATTAGGAGTCTCACGTACTGGTATCTACGCGACGGTCGCTTGGAAGTAAAATAGCAGCTCAGCCTATGTTCAAAACAAAAAAGCCATAAATCCCATTACTGAAACTTTTGAAGGCCGTAGAACGTGAGATTGAATGAAAAAAGACTAACAAAACATGCAGAAAGCTGCAAAAAATTTTCAGTGTCGCAAAAAAAAATCAATTTCCCTACATTTTCATAATACATGACAGGTTTTTTCAAACACGACCTAACACTAGCTAAAAATAAAGCAATATAAAGCAGCAACATATGTCATTAAATTGTTTATGCTTAAATATGATTAAATTGAAATAAACCAAAAGTGCCACCAAATGAGCACTTTTATTAGCGACTTAGGTTAGAAAAAAAACTGTTGATACACCACGCTTCGCTTGTGTAAATAATGAAAAAACTCTACTCTAAGTAGAAGCTGAAGTCTACTGAGACAAACTAAGAAACATACATCAGAGAGAAATACTGCTACAGAGAGAGTGATATATGACCATAGAAGAATGGGAACACACCTGTCTTTGACGAACACGTTTCCTTTGAGTACTAGATGGAAGTCCAGTTTGAAGCCCATGTCCTCCAGGAACTTGTGTGCCCCTTCCCCCCTCTCCCTCTCACCAGTATGTGGGGGAGTGAGTGCGACAGTGATGACAGTCCTACTCACTGTCGGCTTGCTCCTATCCCTCGCCCCTTCATTCATGCCCTGATACCGCAACTGGTAGGCTGAGGCCATCTGGTCCGACAAACAAGATCTGCGCAACCTAACTCCAATTGTAGCACCACCCATCCCAAATTGAGCTAAAAAACATGCGATTACTAACTTTAACACAGTAGCGTCATTTCGCAAATACAAGCAACAAAAACGACTAACTGCTCTGAAAACTCAACCAGCCTGCAAAAGAAAAGACTCTGCGACAGCGGGCTATTGATTCCACTGTCTCTTGCATTTTATGCAAAACATATTGAAATTCCGCTAGACCACTCGGTCACACTTTTTTGATTATTAAGTAACTTGGCCCCAACGAATGCAATTCTAAGAACTTGAAAAAATCTACAGAATTGCATTTTTATGGCGATTAATGCAGGTTAGTAGTAGTAGTAGTAGAAAGACTTCAATTTCCTATTAAAGGAACTACAGAACAATTACACAAAGATATCAAAAAAGACTTTAGTGAAAATAAAAATTTTAGGACAATTAAATTAAAACTGGTATAATATTTTTGTTCAAGCAATGCAAGTACGACATCTGCATTTTAAAGATCAGATGCAAGTTCGCATAGGATCATAACATGTTGCTGTTCGCCGAAAAAAGGCAATCGCATTTCATTTTCATAGCTGTTTGAGGGTGTTATCAGGTTGATGTTGAAGATTTCACAGAAATCGTTGACACAGAAAACAACTATCGAAGAAGGAAGGGTATGATTGCCCTTTCTGAGAGTATCTCCGATTCAATTCAAGATTCGATGCACTGCGGAGACTGTAAAGGTTTAACAGAGAAAAAATAGTCAAATGGCAGACAATTTAAACCGATATTGATCGCCGTAAAAAATCGCAGATCTTTTCCAATAAGCTGATAAGAGATCGGCATAGATGGGATTTTTTTAGAAGTTCTGTGTAAAAAACTGAAAGACCAGTTGAAAGTATTTTGGCTGAGATATTTTCGCTCCGTTCAAGTTTGAATGTAATTGTATTCCAAGATCAGCAACAGAGCTCTGCTTTACAAATTCAATGTTACAAAGAAACATTTTAAATTGTGAGCTATTGATATGAAGATAACAGCATTTGACGGAATTGAAAGATAGCTCATTTCCACAACTTCATAGCATCAAAATCATCTTGAAGAATGCTGTTGAGTGATTCACCTTGAGCTACTAGTTTTGTATCATCAGCATAACAGTTACAACTGGATAAGGAGTGTAGGTCAAGATGTCATCGATATAAATTAGGAATAAAAACGGCCCTAATATGCTTCCTTGGGGTACACCACTAGTCACTGGCCAAACACTAGTAAGTGTTCCATCAATATTCACTCGTTAGTAGTGATTAGCTAAATAAGATGATAATAAGTCAATAAAATCATTGTCAAATCCAAAAGTTACCAGTATCTCAATAAGAAGGCAATGCTCTACTGAGTCGAAGATTTGCTGAAACCGAGATACACTACTCCGACTTTTCTACCGCAATCTAGACTTTGGCATAGTTGGTCGAGAAAAACTAATAACTGAGTGACAATCGAGTTCCCTTTGCGAAAGCCATGTTGACGAGTTAATCCTGTGTTGAATCTTTCAACAAATAAAGTTGAACAAAATTTTTTCAAGAATGAGAGATAATCTTGGCAACAAGGAAATGGGACGGCAGTTTTTAATAAACGCTTTTGATTCATTCTTGTGAATGGGAGTGATGTATGCACATTTCTAAAAGTTTGACCGCTTCTTTGTAATCAGAATGTGATTAAAGAGAGCATAAACAAAGACAGATTTCATGTCGGTCACTTCGGAACGCAATTGAAGGTAATGAATCACAGACTGGTGTCGATCTTAGTGGTGACCGACATAAATGTTCGGAAATATCAGCTGAAGTAAAATTCAGCCCCATTCAATATGACAGTCACATTATGACAAAAACTATGAGAGCGACTGAAGGTAGTTTTGATGTAGACAGAACTGAAGTATTCATTGAAGCGCTCGGCTTTCTCGTAATTCATTCACTGAAATTGCGAGAACGGGAAAGAAGAACTGTCTGATTTAGTTCAATAAAACGCTCCCTTTCATCTTCTAGTCTATCGATTCGAGTTAAGTTTGTGGCGCGATGTCTAGCACTATCGAGCATATTTAAATTATGAACAGTTGACGATACAGTAAAAGGAATAATTTAAATTTTTCCTTCAATTTGTGCTGATTGAGTAGCTTAGAGCAGTCAAGGCACGACGTGAATACCGAAAGTAAAGAAATCGAAATTTTTGTCATAACTAACTTGCAAAAAACTTCTGCTGAGTTGTAACGACTGAGTAAACTTCTGCCTATTATATGAACTGAGGCTAAAACAATTTTTCTCCGAATTCTGTAATATAGAGCGGATGTCTTGATAAAGTAGCACAGGATAATGGTTTGAAAGCTCTTCATGTAAAACAATTTAACCACAGTTATCAGCAATAGTAACAAAGATCAGATCTAGAATGTTTACTTGTTTATGAGTCGCATTGCGAACGATTTGAGTAAATGAGCTTAATTTGTGATCAGAATGTGATTAAAGAGAGCATAAACAAAGACAGGGTTCATTTCGGTCACTTCGGAACGCAATTGAAGGTAATGAATCACAGACTGTTGTCGATCTTAGTGGTAACCGACATAAATGTTCGGAAATATCAGCTTAAAGTTAAATTCACATCATTCAATATGACAGTCACATTATGACAAAAACTATGAAAGCGACTGAAGGTAGTTTTGATGAAGGCAGATCTGAAATATTCATTGAAGCGCTCGGCTTTCTCGTAATTCATTCACTCTGATATTGCGAGAACGGGAAAGAAGAACTGTCTGATCTAGTTCAATAAAACGCTCCCTTTCATCTTCTAGTCTACCGATTCGATTTAAGTTTGTGGCAGGATGTCTAGCACTATCGAGCATATTTAAATTATGAACAGTTAACGTTACAGTAAAAGGGGTAACTTAAATTTTTCCTTCGTTTTGTGCTGATTGAGCAGTCAAGGCACGACGTGAATACCGAAAGTAAAGAAATCGAAATTTTTGTCATAACTAACTTGCAAAAAACTTCTGTTGAGTTGTAACGACTGAGCAAACATCTGCCTATTATATGAAGTGGTGCTAAAACGATTCTTCTCCGAATTCTGTGTTATAGAGCGGATGTCTTGATAAAGTAGCACAGGATAATGGTCTGAAAGCTCTTCATTGAAAACAATTTAACCACAGTTATCAGCAATAATAACAAAGACCAGATCTAGAATGTTTCCTTGTTTATGAGTCGCATTTCGAAGGATTTGAGTAAATGAGATTCATCCATTAAAAGTCTAAAAAAACTTTGCTCGTCACAGTGATGACTGATGGCAGTATCCCAGCAAATCGAAGGCATGTTATAATCTCCCATGAGTAAAATTTGTAAAGATCCGTATGAAGGTAAACTACGAATGAGAGCTCAAGTTGGGAAGATTGGATGTAAAATTATGAACCACGAGGAGGAAGATAAAAGAAAGCTGTACAGTAAAGGTTTGACTCGAATTCGAACAGAACACTAATAAAGGATTCATAAAAAAACTAAGTATTTTGCAGTTGGTTAGAAAATTATCGTGAAAGGCAATTAAAAGGCCTCCGTGATGACCAGAAGCACGATCGATGCGGCAAACACAAGTGTAAGAATGGCTCAGAAAAAGGGAGGATTTGCTAATAGACAAAACAAGCCATGTTTCAGTTAAACAAACAATTGTAGGGTTTTGTACGCGCATGGCATCTAGAATCTTCAATCTTTTTTCAATTCTAACCAAACTTCAGTTTAACAGATAAAAAGAAATTGCGGAGCCGGTTAAATGAGAGTATAAGCCAGATACATCATTTTGTAGTCAAGAAGATATCTCAATCACTTTGTCTCCGTTGATTTTGTATTTCTTCACTGGGATTTCAGTTTCTTTTTATTTTCGCTTTTGAGTTCGGACTAAAAAGTGATTAGCTTGTTCAGTTGGTGTGAGATCAGGGTTTATAGAAAACAAAAATGTAATCGTTTCTAATTTACAAAATGTACTTGAATCTTTCTTGCTTTGAACTTTGATTTGATTATAAATTAGTTGGTTGCACGTGTTTGGTAATTCAGTTTTGTATTTATTTTGAGTTTTGGTTTTCAATTTCTTTCCCGGAGTTTTCCTGATTGCATGTGAAAAGTTGAAGTCATCTAAGATGGTTGTCAATTGTCAAATTGGCATATAACACTCGGCCTCATTTTGCAGTTGCAAAATAAATTAAGAAAAAAGGGGTGGGGGTAGTTCCTACTTATAAAATTTAAAACGCTGGCTTAGCGGTCGTTTAAGTGTCAGTTGAAGTTATCGGCTATGGTTGTCGGCGCAAGGCTGCTTAGGGGTGAGGCTCTCATTGTCGTGAATCTTCGTTTGCTGGTTGATTGCAATAATCCGGACTAACAGGTGCTAGTCTAATGGCTGGTATTGACGCAATTTTGTCTCTTATTTTGACGAAGTAAACGCGGATCTGATCATCATCGGTTGGTTTGTTTCCTGTGATCCGTCCAATTGGCCAGAGTCCTCGTGGCGTCATATCCTGAAGAATCTAGACAATTTCTCCTATTTTGATAGGCGGCGTCTTCTTTGTCCATCGTTGTCTTTGCAGTAGTGTTGGGATAAACTCCTTCATCAAGCGTTTCCAAATATGGGTTGCGAGTTGTTGGGCGAATTTCCATTGTCGACTGAGTGTTGAGGGCTGTTGGGTTTGTAGAGGTGGCATGCTGGCATGCGCTCTCCCGAGAAGAAAATGATTTGGGGTGAGGGCTTCAACATCATCGGGCGATGCTGAAACTGTAAAGATGGGTCTTGCGTTCATGAAGTGTTCAACTTCGCAAAGAACGGTGTTGAATATGTCGTCTGTTAGAATCTGGCTTCCTATGATGGCATAGAACGAGTCTTTGACTGATCTTATGAGTCGTTCCCATACACCTCCGAAATGAGGAGCATAGGCAGGGTTGAAGGTCCATTCAATCTGATGGTTGGCGTAGAATTGTCGTGTAACATCGGCGTCGAAGTGTCTCTTGAGTTCTTTTTCGGCTGCAGTGAAATTTGTACCATTATCAGAAACAAATTTGGCTGGTTGTCCTCTGCGAGCGAAGAATCGTCGTAAGGTATTGATGAAAGCGTCGGCTGATTGGTCCTGGCACATCTCAAGATGTACGGCTCATGCTGTTAGGCAAGTCATTATAACGCCGTAGCGTTTTTTGTAGTTTCCTGCGGTTTTCGAAGCAAACGGTCCAAAGAGATCTAATCCCGTTTGTTGAAACGGGAAGGGTTTATCTTCTGGAAATCTGAAGGCGAGTAGGGGCGCAAGTTCCGGCTGTAGTCCAGTTGCCTGTTGTCGTCGGCAGTCGTAACAGTTTTTTATGATCTTGTCAATGTGTGCGCGAACACAGAGAATCCAATACTCGTTTTGAAGAATATTTTCCAAGTGCTGGCGTGGCGAATGCTGGTTGTCTTTGTGGGTTTGTCCTATAAAGAGGTGAACTGCTGGGTGGTTTCCATCAAGGATAATCGGGTGTTTTATGCAATAGTCCAATTGAGATTTCTCGAGGCGTCCACGTGCTCGCAAGAGTCCGTCTCCGTCTAGAAATGGTGATAGGTGTCGAAGTCTGCTAGTTGTGTTGATTCGTTTATTTTGTGTCAATGCGTTGACCTCTGGTTTGAAGCAGTCTCGTTGCGTCTACTTAAGATAAAATTCTTTGCGGCAATCATGTTGTTGCTGGTCAGTTCGGTGATCGGGCTTTCGTTGCGGGACTGTAGTCCTTTATCTTTAAAAATCTTGGCGGCACGCATCACGTATACAGTTGTTCTGAGAATTCTTGTCCATTTGGAGAATCTGCTGTAATCGATGAAGCTTTGTTCTGTCTTTTCGGTGGAAGCTTGAAAAGCTAGCATTGGGGTTGTTGCTATTTCATCCATTTGTCCAGTTTGATCGTTGAGTTGCAAGGTATCCGTATTGGCGTCGATTAACTGTAGCTTTGGCCAGTTGCATTCTGGTTCACATATGAATTTTGGTCCGGTGAACCATCTTGACTTGTTACTGAATTCTGATAGGGGTATTCCACGGGTTCCGTCGTCTGCTGGGTTTAGGGTTCCTGGGCAATGATTCCATTGACTCGCTTGGGTGCTTTCCAAAATTTCTGCAACTCTGTGAGCCACAAAAATTTGATGTCGTTTATCAGATCACTGTATCCATTGAAGCGCTGTTGTGGACTTGCGAATGAACTTTGCGAGGCGAGCACCATAAACTGCGGCTTGTAGTTTCAATTTAGTTATTGTGTGTTGTTTTAGAGGAGCCACTCGAGCTTTTCCTAGAACAAAGGCGGTGCAGATTTGCCGAGTGGCACTGTTGCTGTATACATGAAGATCGACGTTGTCGTAGCTGTATCCAAAATAGTGTCGGGGTATTTCCACTAACTGCAGATCGTTTCTCTCGTCGAGAAGCTCGAACTGTTCAGGTATCATTTCTCGTGTAATTTGGTCGTCCCACTTCATTCCCTTTCTCCAAATTGCTTGCTGGATTATTCGTAGTCGAATCGTAATAGGTGCTGCTATTCCAATTGGGTCAAAGATTGAGGAAGCTGCGCGAAGTAGGTTCCGTTGTGTAGGTTTCATCTGGGCGAGTTCGTGTAGTTTGTCAGTAGTGAAGCTGAGTGTATCGTTACTTACTCGCCATCGTATTCCGAGAATTCGCTTGAAGATTTTGGGGTCCTTGATTTCGTCTATGGTGATGGATCTATGTTCCTCTGGTATTGTTTGCAGAATTTTATGATCCGTAGTAATCTACTTCGTCAGGTTGAAGCTTCCTTGTTGTAGTACGTGTCGAAGGTTCTATGATTTTCACTGCGGTGTCGATGTCGTCGGTGGCTTCGAAGAAGTCGTCCATGTAGAAGTTCTCGTAGACAAGTTTTTTGATGTGGGGATGGCTTTCAGCATTGTCGTCTGCGCAAGTTCTTAATGCGTAAATTGCACAAGTAGGAGAACATTTGGCTCAAAAGATGAATCGAGTGTACTCCAAAAATTCGGGTTCTTCCGCTCCCCAGAGGAAACGAAGAAATTTTCTGTCTTCGGGGTTAACAGAAACCTGCATATACATCCCTTCAATGTCGGCAGTGATGGGATGCTTTTCTTCGCGAAATCGGGTAATTACTCCTAGTAGATTGCAGAGCAAGTCAGGTCCAGTGAGAAGCATATCATTCAGACAAACTCCTTTAAATTTGGATTTGGCATTGGAAACACGGCGAAAATTTCCTGGCTTGTTTGGGTTGATTACGCCATGTTCAGGTAAAGTCCATCCTGTTGAAGGTATTTCGTCTGGTTCTAATTTCCGTATGTAGTGCTTGCTGAGATCCTGGTCAATTGTATTCTGGTAGAGAGCCAACTTTTCTGAATTCTTATTAAGTTGTATTTTCATCCGGTTGTATTGGGCAATTGCTGCTTTATAGTTGTTGGGAAGATTTGCATTTGGTTTCCACAGAAGTCCAAGTTGATAGCGATTGTCGTATAATGATATGGTTTTCCGAAGTGTTTGCATAGCGTGTCTTTCGTCCGATGACATCGTTATTTCAGGCGATGTGGTATAGGTTTCCATTCGCCAGAATGAGGCGAGAAGATCCGAGATTTGCGTGTCGTCAGTTGATATCTGTACTGGGGTGGCTGTTGCTTGGTGGCTTGAGAAGTATCCAATGTCGTTGTTCGGTCCTGCTATTGTCCATCCTAGGGCTGTAAGGACTGCTCGAGGAACATTTTGATTTCCTTTGATGATGGTCTTCGGGCTGATGATGTCAATATTGTCCGTTCCAATCACTAGGGCTACGTCGTTGTTGCTGAAGTACGGAAAACATATATCCTTAAGGTGGTCGCATTGGCTGCAGATGTCTTTCAACTTTTCGGGCTCGGCTGCATTCAAGTTGATGTTCTCTTTGATTAAAACATTAATTAGTTCAAACGCTAAAGTGTTATTTCCAAATGAATGAACTGTAATATCCACTGTCTTAGCCTCTATCGTTTGCGAGTTGAGGAAACCTCCAATGAGCAGTTGTTCCTGATGGTTAGTTTCCTCCAGTTGAAGATATGCTGCTGTCGGTTGCGATATTTAGCTATTTGTACTTCCTGTATCAAGAAAAGCGTATACATTAAGGTATATGTTGCGGTGTCGTAATGTTACTGGTAAAAGTAGCAGCAGTGAGCTGTTGATTCTTGATATCTTCTTTTGGCTGGCAAGATGGTTGACTTATTTCGGTCGCTGGTTTGGATTAAACTTCGCTAATCTTTGTGTTCGTGGTTCGTCGTGTAGAGTTGTGTGATGATGCTGATTGCATTTGCTGCATGTGTGCTTTGATGGGCAGTCTTTTACTTTATGTCGGCCAAGGCAGTTGAAACAAAGTTGCTTTTCAGAAACGAGTCTCTTTTTCTCTTCCAAAGGTGAATTCTGATACATGCTGCAGTATGCTGGGTGGTGAGTTTCTCCATCGAAGGGACATGGGGGTTGTGTATTCCCACTCCAATTTTGAGAAGTCTTCTGTGAAGGCTGGTTGGTTGATCGTCGAGATCCGTTGGCGTGTCGAAGTCTTGGGGCTATTTGTTGTCGATCGTTCAAGTCCAGGGTCATTTGCTGCGGTTGCATAGGTGGTAAGTGATCGCATGCTAATGCAAACTGTCTGATCCAGTCATTGAAGGCGATAAGATTAGGCTGGTCGATGTTCTGGGCGGTGATGTACTGTGTCCACTGAAGCTGCTGATGTTGTTGCAATTTGCTGACGGCAAATTGAATGTATATTGTAGAGTTTAAATCGTCTTTGAACCCAAGCGTCCGAAATGTTTCCACCATGTTACTGATGAATGTGGCAAATTCAATGTACGAATCCCTGCGATGAGTTGATGGTTGCTTGAAGCTCTGTAGTCTGTTGACGAAGTCATTGATGATGATGTCGGGTCGTCCATATCGTCGTCGTAGTTCGTGGAGGGCAGCGTTGTACATAGTGCTATTGCAGTAGTAGCCACAAATAGCTTGATTTGCTTTTCCAGTCGTTAAAGTCTTCAGATGAGTCATCTTTTCGGCGTCCGAGATGGCTTGATTGTGGATTGTTGCTTCAAAGAGTCCGAACCACATGCTTCACTTCATAGGGTTTCCGTCGAAAGGCTCGATTTTTACTTTTGGGGGCCTAGTCATAAGACTGTAGTATGCTCGTGACTGTCCGTTACTTGATGTCCGAGATACTGCTGCTGGAATGAACTGCTGTTCTGTAACTATGTTGAAGCTGAGGTTTGCGTTGGTGGTGTCGTGTTCTGTTCGTTGAAGTGGTGGTCTGTCTATTTCGAAACCTGTCTGGGGGGCTTGCTGCGGGGTATCTCGGCTATCTGAAAAGTTTTGGTCCTCTACTGTTTGATGAACTGATGATCCTGGCTGATGGCTGCTGCTGGATAATGCTGACGTCTGGCTAGAGTCCCGATCTAGTATTGTCTGTTGTTGCACTGAATCAGCTGTGTGGGGGGTTTGAACTGTGGTGGCATTAGTGTTCTGCTGTTGTGGAGTTGTCTCTGCTGTATTTTCTTGTAGCATCTGTCTAAATTCATCCATGATGTCGTCGTGTTCGTCTTGTATATCAGTGAAGCGGTTGATGAGATCCTCCGCAGTGGCGTGCTCAGTCGGGTGGTCTACAAGGTACGTAGTGGCGTCTTCCAAATTGCTGAGAATTTTTTTCATCTCGTTTTCTGAGTCAGCTATGTTGTAGTTTGTATTGATGTCATTGATGGCTTTTCGTACTCGTCTGAAAAGGCGCTCTAGTTGGGCTCCATTTGAAAACGAAAATGTAATCGTTTCTAATTTACACGATGTACTTGAGTCTTTCTTGCTTTGAACTTTGATTTGATTATAATATAGTTGGTTGCACGTGTTTGGTAATTCAGTTTTGTATTTATTTTGAGTTTTGGTTTTCAATTTCTTTCCCGGAGTTTTCCTGATTGCATGTGAAAAGTTGAAGTCATCTAAGATGGTTGTCATTTGTCAAATTGGCATATAACAGGGTTTATATACACTTCTCCATAAGTTGCATAATTACGCAGGCTTTGAGCTTTTCTTAACATTTCTTTTCGTACTAATTCGGTCATAAATTTCAATAGTAGGAGTTGACGCCCTGTGTCCTCGTGAACTTTTCCAACTCTTTCCAGTTCAATTTTGTCCTTTTCAACTTCGATTTGAAGCTCATTCAAAGTTTTTTCTCAAAAGAATTTGGTCATTTTCCACATCGCGAGGCCGAGTTCCTTTCCGAATGAGGTTGCGTTTTTTGGATTGCTGTCACTTTTGTTCATTTCCATCTTCGCTCTTTAAAGTAGCTCTTGCGTCTTCCTTTCTTATTTTGTCGATCTGATTGAAGCTAGCTCGGGTCGTCTTGCAGCTGCACAGAACCAGAGATGAAGTCTTTGCAGAAATCACATCGCTTTGTTAGTTTTCACAGGGCAATTCTCAGTAGCGCATGGCAGAGACTTTTCAACAATTTCAATTTCTTCTGTTTGGGTGTTATTAAAAGTTTTTGGTTTTGCTGGCATTTTCAGATTATCGAGAACAAGTTATTAAATTTGTTTGATTGAAGGAGAAAACAAAAGAATTGAGTCTCTCACCACGACTGGGAGTGAACCCGAGGTTGCAAGATATCCCAAATCTTCGAAGCAAAAAAACTAAAGTGAATCAAAAGGATGGAAATCAGCTACAATAAAATGTAAGAAAAATGAAATGAAACAGCAGTTTTCACGTAATTGAATAGATGAAATCGTAGAGATTGTGCTGTGCTGGTGACCATTAATCGGATCTCTTCAAAATCCCTTTGTTAAGGGCTACCCATATAAGTTATCCGATTCGCCGTACAATGACTTCTGAATTGGATTTACTAACCAGCAGCAAGTGCTTTTCAATCTACTGCTAGTTAAATTAATGCAGCAATAGCTAAAGAATGTTAAAATGGCAGAAGAAGTCAATCGGATGATCACTGTCGCATCAAACATGTGAAAGGAAAATTCGAACACGTTTTGCTCGACACTGATAGCACATTTAAACAAAAAAACTTCGGTGGCTGTGCAAATATGACAGAATTTTCCGACCATATTCTTAAGAAAACTATAAACTTGAAAACTACAACTTTAGAAAACTACAGAATGTTCTGACCATACTACACACCAATTTTACTCGTATAAAACTAAACTTTCGGTCTAAATTAAAAGTTTCATGGCTGTTCCGTCTATAATATGCCTGCTCGCTTCAAACTGATAAACAAGCTCCTTCTTCTGATAACTGAGCAGGTGTGATGATTGAATTGATTGATATAATCTACCCACCCACCTACCCATAGTGTAGTGTGCCTCGTGGTCGAAGAAGGAGTCCATGCTATCAGTGCACCCCCTTAGTCTCTCCTCCAGCAGCCCCAATGCCACCCCCTCCCCCACACTGCCATGCAGCACATGTTCAATCAGCTGCTACACCCAACACACACACAACACTTGTCTTTTCATGATATCCCTTCACATATTCGTGATGATGAGTGTTCCATCTGTTGCTGCCAGATATTCATCAGTTTGCATTTTAAACTTCCATACTACAGCTGCTCAAACAGCCCACGGTCTACATAACTTACATACAGTCCACGCTTATTTGATGAAAGCGTGCTTTGATTCAATATGGCCATTTCACCCAACAATTTTTTTTAGCTGACTTTCTGTTTAAGATATTAGGGGCGAAATGATTCGCATGCCCCGTGGATTGGATTTGCAGAGAAATATGTGAGGATACTGTCAGCCAGTCGAACGTGTATCTGTTGCCGGACAAGAGGGACTGACCTGAGTGTGTTGTGGGGCGGAGAGTGTCCGGGAAGAGGAGGATGAGTTGGGATTGTGGGAAGAGACAGAGCCCCCAGCCCCAATTGCAACAGAAGACATCTGCATCCTCACTCACACTCCCACTATGCTTTAATTCTGCACCACCAACACACGTATACACTAGATCCAATGCAGTATACCACTTCTCAAATGCCACACATCCACACACACAGTGCTACTCTATGTCATCGATTGGTCTGAAATGAAAGCTAGCCTGAATCTCTGAATATTTGAGTTCAACTTGCGAACCAAACCCACAATCTGCCCATATCAAATAATTTTGGCTGTTTCCCAATCCAACCCCCCCCCCCCCCCCCCCAAAAAAAATGTGTTATAGTTATGACTAAATGCTTGATATAACGATGTTCGTTACGAAGAGTAAATCTATTCAGAATAGTGATTCAATTCACGATGCAAAATTCGATTAGATTTAGCCATCATGTACGTAGTTTCTAATACAGAGGCGAATACAGAGGCTCGCAAACAAGCGAGGAAAATGCAAAAAAAGATCTCTAAACAGGCAATACAAAGTGAAATAAGGAAAAGGTTAAAAAGACACCTTGAGAAACTTTTGCAAGTCTTGGGAGTAACACGTTCTCAGATCTGCTTCATGACCGCTTGTAATTTTACTAACACTAGCCACCACAAAAGCAGCTGCAGTTTCTATCAAATTGCCAATGCGATGCAAGAAAAACTCGACCACAAAAACGGTAACTATTTCAATGTTCCGGATTTGGATCTCTACCGGTTGATTAGGATTTTTACTTCCTCGCAATCGCGCCACGGACGCTTGGAAGAAAAACTAGTTGCCCAGCTTATGCTAGATTCACATGCTTTAATATTTTGATCATATTTTGTACTGATACAGAAATGAGTAAATTCAAAAATGGAGTTAACGCAAACCCTAGAGAGTTTTTTGCTTAAGTAATGAATTAGTTGCATATTTAAAGAAAAAATCTACCAATCAATCTTTCAACTGAATTCTTTATCTCAGATTTGGCTGGGTAGTTTTCGAAAAAAAATGAAAAAGATTCCAAACGATCAAAAACCGAAAAAGTTGGCTTTTCCTAAAATCACAAAATTTTCTCTACTAAAGCATCTGAATAGTCTAGTATGCAGGGAAGATTTCCACACACTGATTTTTAGATTGGATCCTTAATATCGGCTTTAGCTAGTAGCTTTCGAGAACAGTGATGAAATTTCTTTAAAACGGTAAAAACTTCAAATGGATTTTTCCGATGTCCATATCGGCTTTTCGACAAAACAAATAAGGCGAAACAGATTGCACCGGAAAAATCTAAGCACGATGTTAATTTGAATGAATTATCAACATCAGAATCAGCAGGTTAGTTTTTGAAGAAAAGAAGAAGTTTCCAAAAAACGGGTAAAGTTTCAAAAATTGTACATTTTCTAAGGCCATGTTTTTTTCAAAACAAAAGGCATAGCTGCTTGTGCAGGGAAGATTCTCATACCACGTTTTTTTTCTTCCGGTTGAACTCTTATTCTCCAATGGGCTTGTTTGAGTTCATAACTTTTTTCTTCCGAATTTAGGTAAAAACCGCTTAAGAAGGAGAGATTCGAATGATTAATTTTTTAGTTTAAACGTTCATCTCAGATTTATGCAAATATTATTTGAGAAAATGAACAAACCAAATCAAATAAGTCAAAAATACCCCTACTGAAACTTTCGAAAGGCGTAGAACGTGGTGTAAACTGAAAAGAGGCTAGCAAATTATGCAGGCACATAAAATAGCAGCCAGTTTTTCCAATGACACCATTGTTTTGAAAATTTGTTCAGTAGGTTTTGCGAAAAATTTCCAAAGGGTCGCAAAAAAACAAAAATTAACAAATCCCATTCATTTCATAACACCTCTTGTTTTCAAACAGGACCTAACACTAGCCAAAAATAAACCAGCACTATATGCTACTTAATTTAATTACCTATGCTTAAATACGCTTAAATATGATGAAATTGAAATATACCAAAAGTGCCACTAATGAGCACTTTTATTTGCGACTTAGGTTGGAAAAAAAAGTAGGTTCGTAATAATAGACTTCGCTTCGCTTGTGTAAAAATTCAAACACAGATGTGGGGGAAAACTGGTGAAAAGCATAAGCTTCACACTGATGAAAAACAGATCAGAATTCACGTTACAGTTTCAAACTGATCTAAGCCAAACTTGTAAACAAAAATTATAAATAGGGCTATCAAATGAAAATGACCAATTTATTATATCAGAACCAAAGTAGTGACGAAGATAGCTCATTACGTAGAAGGAGGACCATTTAAAACAGTTCCTTTTAGTGGATTGTAAGCATAATTGATCAGTAGCATAAAAAGAAGTTAGCCAAAGCAATACCGAGGCATGTATTACCAATACAAATGCAACTGGGTCACAAACCTAGTTCGATTCGAAACGGGGAATTCGAGGCACCTAAATTTAGTAAACAAAACACTGCTTAGTTATAGAAGTTCGCAATTTGTATGAGTTTGAACCCGCATTTTGAATAAACTTTGGACGCAAAATAAAATAGATAATGGAAAATAGCACCCTTATTAGACCAGAAGACAAACGTCACAATTGCACAAGTTTAAGAGAAAGCTTTCAACTGAGTGAAACCAGATCGAATGGCGACTCACTCGATTGGATTTTGATGAGGATTGGTGGATTTTGGAGCTACTGGCTTCTTCTTGACCGTCTTTTTGGCCACCTGTTTGATGGACCTCATCACACCCATAGTGGGCGGGGGAACAAGAGGAGAAAGAGAGGAGGGAGTGTTGTTGCTACTGTAGCTGCACTCACTCATTTCGCTCACATTCAAATCAGCTGCGTCCTCATTGCTACACAATGCTCCCACATTTGACTCCTTTGTCTCCACTGCTTCTATTGGCTGCCGCTCTGTCCCTTTTTCCAACTCCAGCTCAGCTCCAGTTTGCAGTGACATACTATTGCTAGCACTCTTCTCCATAGATTCTCTGGCAGAGAAAAGTTTTTGTTCCTTTCCAAGGGAGCTTGAGTTGGCTGCTACTCTGTTGTCAATCGGACACACGACTTCAGAAT
Organism: Symsagittifera roscoffensis; assembly: GCF_963678635.1. Classification (NCBI taxonomy): domain Eukaryota; kingdom Metazoa; phylum Xenacoelomorpha; order Acoela; family Convolutidae; genus Symsagittifera; species Symsagittifera roscoffensis. The sequence goes on from NC_087066.1 coordinate 1,539,945, forward strand.
TGGAAGCAGTTGTCGTGGTGTCCCATCTATTTTTCACCTCCATCTCACATCTTTCCGAAGACTCACCAGATACAGCTTGAGAGTTCTGTATTTCACTATAAAATACACTGCAATGTTTCTCCTCGTTTACTCCTTCTGACAGGGAGTTAGCAGAGGCTGTCGTCTGTGATTTTTCTTTTGTGGAGTTTGTCGGAGCAGCAACCAGTCCAAATGCGTTTGTACAGTTGGCAGCTTCACTGAGACTGGAGGCAGCTGCTTCTGGGTTGTTCACTACTCTCTCAATTGCACTCTCTATCTGTGCAGATGCAGTCGCTTGGGACACTTGGCACTCCTCCGAGGGGACCTCTCTGGTTTGGGACTCCTTCCTCACAACACTCTTTTTCCCAGCAGCAGGCTTACTTTGCTTCTTTTTATCAACACCACTAGCGGCAGACTTCTCTTGTGGACGACTGACTGTGGTTCCCTCTGGACTGCCAACTTTCCTGATTCGATGGTTGTCTGGCAGATCTGGCTCGTTGTCGAATATCTTGGGCAGTGCTGCCTTGATAGTTTTCATCTGCAGCCTCTCACTCAATCCAGTGTAGAGTTGTTTCCTCCTCTGAGCCTTCAACAGTCGAGTGGGGTTGAAAGGACCCCCACCCGCATCATCATCATCGTCATCATCCTTGTTTCCCTCTTTCGATGCACTACTCCCACTCTCAACAGCACTAAGTTCTTCTTCGTCCATTGCCTGCTTGGTTTTCACTCGTTTTGCCACTTGTGTTGTTATTGTTTTCTGGCGCGGCTTCTCTCCTCTGCCCTTCCCTGCGTTCTGGGAGTGCTTCCTTTTCAGGGTCACCTTTTTGGGAGAGGTTAAATTGAGTCCAGACGTTCTATCTGGCATGCTGTGCGCTGTGGATGTTGCCGGTGATAGCGTGGAGATTGGAGTAACAGTGGTCTTGCTGGAGCTGCAGGTACTAATAAACACACTAGTGTCCACAGATAACACTTGGCTGCATTCGTCTCCCAGTTTCTGTTCACTTCTGATAGTACCTACTCCGACTTCGGTGCTCTGTTGTTTTACATCGTCACGATTTGCATCTTCACAATCGGACTCGGCATTGTTAGTATTTGCTTCCGTAAGCCTATTGGCGTCTCCTTTACTGTGACCCAACAAATGCTGTTGATTGACTCCTGTCTCACAGGCAAACGACTCGGACAACTTCCCTTTTTCTCCCACCTCCATAGTTAGCTCCATTGGAGAACTCAGACCACTTGACCTAAGGCCAAAATATCCGTCTGATCCTTTCCAATCCAGCTGTCGTCGGCAATCAGTCTCTGCTTCCATTTTGGCGGTCAGTGCCAGTGGCATGTTCTGGTTCGCATCCAGAATAAGCACACAGTCCTCCTCGTCACTGTCGTCCTCGAGTGACAACACTTCCTTCGTCTCACAGGTCAACTCAATCGAAGTACTCGTGCCTATCTTCTGGCACTCATTCATAGCACCAATATCTACCCTTGGACCCTTGATTTGATCAGTTGAAATGTGTAGAACGTCGATTTCACTTTCAACAATTGTCTGTCCAGATGGCTCAGCTGAATTCGCTTCAACCTTTCCAGTCACATGTTCCTTTGAGATTTTAGAGGGAACTCCAATATGTGTCGAAGTTTGTCTCTGTGTTTGGCATCTATTGCTCCGATCCTGTTCTGTTGTCACAGTTGTTTTGTTGTCAGCATCTGAGGCTGGTTTGGACGCTGGCCAACTTCTCTCTGCAGTTGGCTGTAGTGGTGTGAACTTCAGAGTTGATTTCGTCTGACTGAGGGGAGTTTTTGGCTGAAGTAGTTTGTGACAAGAAGTAGAAGTAGTAACAGAGGCTGAATGTGACTGAGTTTGTGATTGTGCTTTGGCCCAATTAGGGAAACACACATTCCCGTCGAAACTCGCAGCGGTCCTTGTTGGTCCGGTTTGATCACATGTTTCATTCAATCTCGTTGCAGATTGGATCTGGGAGGGGCAAGGGAAAGAGCCAAACCCCAGTGACGAGGCTTCCCCTGAGGGGAGGAGAGCTGAAACAATGCAAATTATTTTCAAACCAAAAGCACCGTAATCTCGGAACAATTGTGAAGTTAGGTTTTGAGATTACGGTGCAAAAATAGTGTTAGGGATCAGTTTATTTACGAAAAATGCATTCCATGATGGTAAGGTTGCTAATTTTGCTACTTCAACGTGTTTGTCCCATAAGTAGTCAATTGTAAAAGTATTTGTCTCGCATGGAAATTTATAGAGACGATGTGATGAATTTCGCGTACATTAATGTAACAGCTGGTTATTAGTGTTGGGCAATCGTACTCGGAGTTTTTATTCCAATGAAAATGGTGAGGAACTTTGTATTTAGGTGTGTTGTTTTCCACGCAATATTAGATACCACAAATAATCATCCGAATGAGTCGAGTGATACATCAGATTAAAGCACTTCCAGTCGTGATTCGAATGGCATTGGGACACATTTAGAAACTGTTTTCATGCCATTCGAATCACGACTGGAAGTGCTTTAATCTGATGTATCACTCGACTCATTCGGATGATCATTTGTGGTATCTAATATTGCGTGGAAAACAACACACCCGAATACAAAATTCCTCCCCATTTTCAATGGAATAAAAACTCCGAGTACGATTGCCCAACACTAATAACCAGCTGTTACATTAATGTACGCGAAATTCATCACATCGTCTCTATAAATTTCCATGCGAGACAAATACTTTTACAATTGACTACTTATGGGACAAACACGTTGAAGTAGCAAAATTAGCAACCTTACCATCATGGAATGCATTTTCGTAAATAAACTGATCCCTAACATGATTTTACACTACGTGTATTTACCGATTATCCGCACCCATAAGAACTACTCGGTTAAACCAGGCACATGACTTTAAATGAGTCCCGGTAACGACGAATGTCTTCAAGAATTCAGAGATGGAAGAAGGGCTACTCCAACTCCTCTTACCGGCCACTCACTGCAACAGTATGTGCTGCTCTCACAACAATTGGTGTGGCTATGATAATAATGAAACACCGCTGCAGGGTGATTATGTTTGACCCTCTTATAAAGGACATATAACAGGGTCGAAGAAGAATTTATTTCTCCATATAGATGATAATACAAGCATCAATTTATTTAAATTATTAAATCAACAAAATGGAGGGGATAGACAAAAGGCGCAGTCTGTGCCTACTTGACGTCTACACGTTGAACAAATTATGATTGAAACTAAGTAATAAAGATAAATATATATTCGAATGAATATAGGATTGTGGGGAAAATTTTTTCCCCCTAAAAGTAAGCCCTCATTAAGGAATAGTTATTACATCTACTCCTGTCATTTCGGCAAATTCTCATTCTAGCTGACGAACTAAGAATATGAAAGATAACATGAAAAAAAAATTTAGTTTTTTCATTTTTTTTTAAATTTTCAAAAAAATGCGATATCTCGAAAACTACAAGGATTTGGAGGGTCATATTTTCAGCATAGAATCGCAACCCTAGAATGGTTGTTTGATAGCATTTAGCCAGCAGGTACCATTTTTCAAAAATAACAATTCAAAGAAATATGTTTTGCACCAACTCGTAATTGCCACAAGTGAAATTGTCTTTAAATTTATCTACGAAACTTTTTTCTTCAATTTTTGACATTAATCCAATATTTTCAGGTAAAGCTTATTAACACTCATAATATTCAATAAGTTTGAACCCCTATTAGCCAAAGAACATTATTTTACCTTAATCTTACAGAAAGGTGAAACAAATAATCGACCTTTTGAAATTCGCAAATAGGCAAAATTTTAAAAAGTAAACAAAGAATTGAGAAAACAAGTTGGATGTTTTTGATTTATTGATCGTAAACAAAATTTCATCAAATCGTACTCATATAGCTCATGAACTGCTAGTATTTTTTTTATCAGAAAATAATTTAGTAATGGTATCAAATTTCCTATTGAAGCAGATCATGCGAACAATTTTTCGTTGCACATTCAACAAGGGTTTCAAAAAGAAAAACTCGTGCCGCCGTAGACGAGCAGGCCACATTGTAATATTGGCTTGATATTCGACATAGTATTTCAGTAGGATGGATCTTGGTACATAAGGTCTCATTTTTGATATTACACCACAGTGACGACCTAGTTTTGATTGAACATTCTGTATATGGTGAGAAAATTTAAGCTTATCATCTAGAATGACACCTAGGTATTTGCAAATAGGTTTTGGCTGAAAAGTGAAATCAAGTATATCAACAGAAAGATTGGAAGCACTTCTATCCTTCGTAAAATTAATAAAAGTAGTTTCATCTGAGTTTAAGGTTAACTTATTTGAACAAAGCCAGGAAGAATTGTTGGTGAAATCTAACTGGTATTCTTCATAGATAGATGTTTGACAAGATATGCTTGTATCATCTGCAAATAGAAACACATTTGAATTGCAAACTGCGTGCTGCATGTCGTTAATATAAACAAGAAACAAGAGAGGGCCTAAAACAGAGCCTTGAAGTATTCCCGTGTTTACTTGCAACCAATTAGATGAGCAGTTGTTTATATGTACACATTGATACCTATTGGATAGATAGCTTTCAAACCATTTGTAGCAATTTCCACGTACTCCATAGGATTCTAATTTCCTCAAAAGAATTTTATGGTCCAGCGTATCAAATGCCTTTTTTAAATCAATGATGAAGCTACATTTAATGTTTTTATCAACACCTAGTCTTAATCTTTCAGTCAATTCAGCTAATGCATCAACTGTGGCAAACTTCTCCCTGAATCCAAACTGACGATGATACAGTAATTCTAACTTTTCAAGATAGTAGTAAAACGAGAGTGCATGATTTTTTCAATAACTTTGCTGCAGCTACTTAAAAGTGATATTGGACGGTAATTGCTCATAAATATTCTGCTATCAGCTTTATGAAGAGGTAGAACCCGAGCATACTTGAGGGTTTGAGGAAACATACCGGAGCAAAATGAGAGATTAGTTAAGTATGTTAAGGTGCCAACACATACCTGCTTTTAACTAAAAAAGGTTACTAATTTCATCGATGCCACAAGTATGCTTGGGCTTCAGACGCTCTATCACATCAATTATCTCACAAATTGTACTATTAAAGAGATACATAGATTAGCTCACGTCTTCTATTTTAATCACTCGCTCCACTAGGTCAATTTTGCTTGCTAACTTGGTTCCTACCGAAGCTAAATAATCATTAAAAGCGTTAGATATTAGAACGGGGTCAGATAATTTATTGTTATTGATAAAAAGAGCTGAGATTTTTGATGATTTTGCCTTGCCGTCTTGCCATTTATTTCATTTAAAACTTTAAATACTTGTCTCGAGTCTCCAATATATTTATTAATTTTTGAGTATTAAACTTTTTTCGCGATTCTTATAAATTTTTCGACTTTGTGACGTTGGTTAAAAAAGTTAACTTTTTTAAGATAATTCAAATTGTCTGACTTCCACAATTTGTATAAGCATTTCTTTTTATACACGAATTCTTCAAGCCTTTAGCGAACCAAGGAGCATTAGTTTTGCTTTTGTGTATCATATTACGTAATGGTGCAAAAAAATTTAAGGATTTCATTAAGCTGTGATTGAACTTTTTGTACGCAAGGTCTATGTTATTATCGCTGATCAGGTTTTCATCTTCTAAGTTATGTTTCAAACTTAACAAAAAATCCTTCATTATATTTTCTTTTGTTAAGAATGACATATCACGATATGAATAACTTGATAAATCACCTTTAATGCCAGAATTAGATTTCAATATTATGGGATAATGATCACAAAAGCATTCATTATCTAATACTTCCATGGTTGAATTTTCTAAATTCCTGATTGTAAAATGGTCTATACAAGTTTCAGATAGGTCACTAATTCCAGTTGCAGATTAACTAAAAAGTTCAAACCCATTTGCTGCTATTGTGTTCAGATATGATTGCTGGAACTTATTTTTCTGTAGTGTATCGATGTTGATATCTCCCGTTAGAATTATCGGTACTTTATACTGAGCAAGATGCTCTAGTTCCCTATCGAGCTCATCGACAAATTTAATTTTATCATATCGTCGGGGTACATATGCCAACACAACTATCAATTGTTTACCACTAACTTCAACAAGGATTGATAAGGATTGTGGAAAGCCACTCTCAAGCTGTTCTAATAAGTTAACCTTATCGCCTAGCTCTAGTTCCCCCACCTCTATAGTTCCCCCACCTCTAGTTTTTCTGGTATTAGTTATGATGGTATGGAAACCTGTTATTTTATGAAGTTAGCATCATCAATTTCCCTAAGCCACGTTTCTGTAAGACAGAAAATTTATCGGAGACTCGAGACTACTTAGAAGTGCTTCCACATCTTCATGGTGTTTTTTTTAATGATCGTATATTAGAAAGTCATAAGTTAACAGTTCGAACATTTACACTCTAAGGGGCTATGAAAACAAACAGCAACATATCTATATCATGTCAGATAGAACAATTGAATGCATTAAAAAGAGGATAGAGTACACGCTTAACTTCTACTCACCACCGATGTTGTTAGTCGTAGTGTTAATTGTGTTTATGTTCTGTTTGACACGGACGAGGAAGTTGTCCCTTCCCTCTCTCTTCAAATCAACCATTGGCTTCCTGCTCCTCCGCTTCATTGTATTAGGAGAAGACAACCCTGCGAGCACCACTGGCTCTAAGGACACCTGGCTGAGATCAGAAGCTAGAAGAGCGGAATTAGAACCAGAATTAGCACCGGAACTAGTGATGCTTTTTCCTACACCACTACATTGCACTTGAGCGACACAGTCACCACTTGGCGTACTTTTACTATTCGAGGGTGACTTCCGATTTGAAACAGGAAGCCTAACATTCTTAGGGTGCTGCAATTCTTTAGTTTCACTTAAGCTGATTGCACATCTCTCGAACTCTGCTGGTGTAGTAGTAGGCGGTGTCGTTTCATTGCACTTCAACTGTTTCGAGTTGCGAGTTTGCACACTGTCTGTGATGATAACATGTTCCGAGTTGAGATAGTTGGAGATAGTATTTTCTGATACCTCAATGTGAATTGGTTGCGTATCTCTTCGCTGTTCAACAATTGAAGTTGTTTTGGCGTCACCTAAATGTGCAGTCTGCGTGGAAACATTCCTTATATTCTGGCTGTTTTTGGTCGTATCTTTCTGGTCCCTCTGGCACTGGGCAGTACTGGCTGTTGTGTGGTGTAGTCCGAATCTGTTGTGTAGTTGCGGCAACAGATCTGGCTGGAAGTGAATGGACACAGTACATCCAGAGTCTATTCTGCCCCCGGTGGACGAGGAACAGTCCAGTCCATTGTCCAGGAGTGCTCTGATCAGCTCGGCTGTGCAGTCTATAGTAGCCTGCATTAGTCCGTCTAGTATTCCATATTAATATAAATACAGTACACCTGAAAAACAAAAAGCATACTTCTTTATCAATTCACAGCCAAAAGTAAAGAAAAACCTGATCGGATAAACTTTTTTCATTTGAACAGCAATAAATGCTGTTTATCTTCTGTTTGACACAGACGAACTGTAATTCAATCGTGAATTATAGCTGTAGATCAACTGTGAATTTACTATTGCGAAAACCTAATTCGTTTCACCGGGTCAAAATTGCTAAGACAAGAATGGCCGGATGCTGCGCAAGTAACACAGAATATTCAACGGCACTTATATTACAAATAAAAACAGTTTTTTTTATATTTTCTTCGCTGTTTTTTTTTGGGGGGGGGGGGTGGTTTAGATGGTGGAAATTGAGCTTTGCGAAAAGCTATCTTTATATTTTCTTTTCTCAGGGATTGCTTAAGTAATAATATTTCAGTCTCTTCGCCTGCTTAAAAGGGCATTGAGTCCGCAGCTTGACATGAAATTATTAAGACTATTTTTTCTCTGCGATACCGTCATCCGGCATGGATCGACAAATCAACTTTATATAAATGTTATTTATATTATCTATAGTCTTATGTTAAACCCCTGGACGGCCGGTCACTTGACCTTGATAGACAGAGAAGACGAACTCTATTTGAAATAGGAATCAGAGTTGAATTAAAGCTATCTGTCAACTAGTCGTTTTATATCGCTCTGACTGAGAATCAAGGTTTATCAATTCATTCGGATTCAAGAATTAGAATATCATACCCTGCGGTATGACATGGCGCAGTCAGCAGGATATTCCAAAAACCCACTGATTATTAACCCATTTTGGGAGAGAGCGTCTGCCGAATCACCACTAGAATGGTCAAAGTGGGCAGCTATATTGGAGATGGCTGTATTTGCAAAGGATGGGATTGAAATACGGAATTTATTGAGAGCCAGACCAACACTAGTCGAACCCGCAGAACCCGTGTATGAACTTGAAATAACGGGTGAAACAGAGGCACAAAGAATAAACCGAGAGGTGCGCAATAAGGAGAAACGAGTTGGTTGGGAGAATCACGTCATAAAAGCCCGGGAGAAAGGAGTATTATGTAATTCATATAGGTGGGACGAAGCAGACGCAAGAGTCCGTAGTTACGTTTTTCTCTGTTTGGGAGCCGAAGGTCAAAGACAAGTTCAACAGAAAAGACCTAGTCTTGTATTAAACAATGTAACCACACAAGAACTTATGACAACGTTGGAAGATATTTTTGTCACTAACAGAATTGTAGCATTCGAAAGATAACTTTATTTGCCGTAAACAAAAGAAATCGGAGAGTCTTGAACAATTTCATGCAGACCTAGTCGAATGGGCTGACTGTGGGGACAGAGAAGATGAATGGGTTAGAGACATGTTAACATTACACATGAGCAATGAAAAAATCGCATAAGAACTATTAGCACAAACACGGTTATGGCAATCACTGAGTCTTTTGAAAATAAAAATACAAAAATCCTATCGGAGGATGACCTCAACGGTCATATTGTTAAACTAAAAACAAATTCAGAAGAATTATTCGCTATCGCTGATTCGGGAAGTCCAATGTCGTTTCTCAATGAAAAAACCGCACGGCGCCTTCAACAAAACGATAAATCAGCATTATTCATATGCATCCCACCGGAAGACACGGCCAGGAATCTGGCATGCTATAATGGTGAAACAATAAATCCGAAAGGAAGATTGATTATAACCATTGAAACAGGAGGCTGGAAAATTCAATCAGCCCCGTTTATCATTGTAGATGATCAAAAAGCCAACATGGTAGGACGCAACATACTACCACAAATAGGTGTCAGGATGATACAAGAAAAACAAACAAAATGTGTTAAGCGTACGCGAACAAGAAGAATCAGATCCAGAAATTAAACAATGGGTCAAAGATAATTTTCAACAACTGTGCATACATATCGGAAAATCGAAAACAATCACATGATGAAAACTCAATTCAATCACAACTGCATGCCAATACAACAGAAATGACGACGTATCCCGGTGCACCTAGAGGAAAGAGTTGAAGGGGAATTAAGCAAACTGATGGATCAGAACCACATTATGAAATTGGATAAATGTTCAGATCAACAATTTATTAGCCCAATTGTCATAACAGTCAAAAAGGATCAAACAGTCAAACTCGCGTTAGATTCTAAGAAAAACATTAAATTCATCCACAAGAACGAATATCAAATGCCCAACATTGAAGTTCTGTTGGACAATACTGCACAGGTGGTAAAATCAGACAAATCCAAACAAACACTATTCTCAACACTAGTGTGTCCAACTGTAACTGAATTGAAAACTGTAACTGAAACTGTTACTGCACAACTGAAATGGTTTTGATCAACTGAAACTGTAACTGAAACTGAAACAGCCGGATGTTTTGAACTGTAACTGAAACTGTAACTGAAACCAACTCCGGTCCTTGTTTCAGTTAGAGTTTCAGTTACAGTTACAGTTGCAGTTTCAGTTGCAGATAGCTTAGTATAAATACTTGACGCAATTCATACGTTTCCAGATCGAGATGGCAGCAACAACAACTGGTCGCAAGCGTAGCAACCCGGTGCATCAATACTTTGTTATAGATGAGAGCAAGACAGCGTACAGATGTACGGACGACGACTGCGAGTTCACAAGTCTGGTGAAGCATGGTCCTACCAACCTCAAACTGCACCTCAAAAAGAAGCACCCTGAATGGCAAAAGCAACTCGAAGTCAAAGAAACAGCAGAAAAGAAGGCGAAAACAGACTCTCAATCACGGAAAGTCACAACCATGGAGAGCTTCGTCAACATTGCAGGGAGCAGCTCAAGATCAGCAACTACTCCGCTCCCAGCAAGCGACTACCGCCAGCGACGTCTGAATGAATTGCTAGCGACTTATGTTGCTGCATGCCCAAGAGCAAGTGCGAATATGATTGCTGACAAGAAATACGGATTTGATACTATCATCAAGTATGTCAGTGGAGGAAAGTTTTCTGTGCCGAGCAAGCAGACTCTGTGCAACAACATTTCGAAGCAAGCTCTCAGTGTTGAAGAAAAGATCAGGCAGCTTCTCACAACGCCGTCTACAGAAACTGGTCTGCTACCAGTCATACAGGCAAGAGCTATCGCATGTTTTTGAGTTTTTGTTTTCTAAAATTTCACCACCCTGAAAAATTTTTTTTTCTGTTCTTAAAATTCTGTCTTTAAGGTGCAACTTGACTGCTGGACTCGGAAGTCATATGGAGGCTCTTTCTACGGTGAGGTGGTCAACTTTTACAACTTCGACGCTCAGAAACCACAGCAATTGGTACTTGCAGTTGACGAGTTCGAGCACCCGCACACAGCAGCACGGCTATGGTCTGATTTCTACGAAGACAGATCTGACGAAGAAGAAAACTTTCCGAGTTTGTTCACTCCACCTCCATCTGCATCGCAACCCGAAGAAATAGCCGTTAAGCTTTCGGCCCAGTTTGAGAGCTATTGCGCGAATATCTCTACTTACGAACACATGAAACCGGGATTTGACATTGATCTCAAACATCACTCGGAATACCTTCACAAGTTTTGGCGCGACAGACTATCTACTGTTCCTGAGTTGTCTCAGTTTGCGCTTGCGAACCTGTGTTTCAGCGGCGCTGGAGTCGGAGTTGAAAGACTTTTTTCGGGAGCAGCCATCCAAGCGGAAGGAAGACTTAGAGTGCTGTCGAACACTGGGCTCCGTGAAAGAACAATGATTGCGAGTAACCGTGACTTGATTGAATGACTTGACTTTTGATTGAACTCGTTAAGTTTTTGTTTCTTTGTAAGTTTTGTTTTCAAATTCAACATGTTGTTTGATTCAATTTTTCCAACTGAAAGCTTCAACTGAAACTGTAACTGAAACTGAAAGAAAAAAACTGTAAAAACTGTAACTGTAACTGAAATGGAAAGACCCGGAAAATCAGAACTGTAACTTTAACTGAAACTGGAAAACAGACGAAAAGAATTCAGTTGGACACACTACTCAACACTCGACCTCCGCTACGCATATTCACAAATCCCTTTGAATAAAAACAACAAGAGAACAATGCAACTCTAGTCTTATTGGTAGTAACGCCACTGGGACTTATCAGTTTCAAACATGATTTTATGGCCTCACGGATATGCCAGCTGAATTTCAAAAAGCAATCGATCTAACTCTTACAAATTGTATGAACACCTATGCCTATTTGGACGATATACTAATCGTAACAAAAGGATATTTGGATCTACAAAACAAAAGTTGCAATCAGTTCTGAAAAAACTGGACGAGGAAAATCTTGCGATATCATTGTATAAATGTATGTTTGCATGCAAACAAGTTGAGTGGTTGGGATTCAACATTAATAGCGAGGGAACAAAATCTCTTATAAGAAAGACTGAGGCCATCGAAAAACTATCACCACCAAAAACTAAAAAGCTTATGGGTTCCATACACCATCTCACACGATATATACCAAAACTGGCACAAACCGCTGCCGCTCTACGCCCAATACTAAAAAACACAGAAAAAAAAACCACTTGACTGGTCAACAGAGCATAACACAACGTTCAAGAACATATTTAAATTGGTAGCTGAAATAACACAAAACAAACATTTGACCAACATCTTGACACTCGCATCGTATGCCATGCTTCTACTACAGGATAAGGAGCTGCACTGGAACAACATTCGCCAGAAGGTTGGGCCGCCGTAGCTCACGCGTCACGTTTTTTAAACTCATTAGAGGAAAAATATGCTGTAAACGAACTCGAATTATTAGGGGCCGTGTGGGCAATCGAACATTTTAAATACTGTAAAAATCTGTATGGAAAACATTTTACCGTCAACACTGATCACCAAGCTTTAATCAGCGCCTTAAACGCAAGTAAACTATCAAAAACAAGTCAAAGCCGGCTCACACGTTGGATTGACCGATTGATTCCCTTCCATTTCGACATCAAACATCTCGCATGCAGTAAAATGGCATTAATTGACATGTCCCGAAATCCGGTTGGATTGGCAGTACCCCCAAGTGAGCATGATGAGGAACTTGTTTTAGCATCAATTAGGACATTCATTAAAAACCTGGAAATGATTGACAACGTCATTCTAAATAATCTGGCCAATCAGAACAAAGCACCGTATGAGCTGATCAAAAAGCGCGAGAAAAACATAGGGTTATTGAATGCTGCTTCATTCACTCAATTAGAACTGAAACATTCCAAACATTCCGCAACCGGTCATTGTCAAACTAACAACAGAAATCAATTTCACTTAAAATCTGCTATAAATCAGTCAACTCTCCCTCGATCGCTATTTCAACAGTATCAAACAAGCTGCAAAAATTCCGTCCGCAAAAATTCAAATAATCAGATTAAAAACTTAAAAATGAGCCGCAAAGAAACGAAAGGTTTTGAAGGAGGATTCATCCCGCCGGAACTTAAGACAAACGGGTCAAGAAGCCGAAAAGAATCAACCCAGAACTGGCAGGGTTCATCTGACCGCAAAGAAAGTCTTTCGGACCCCAGATGGCATAAGCGACCTCCCACGAAGGCAAAGAAAGGAAAGCCCGATTTAACAAAATCGCCACAACAAGAGTTCCACGACACATCTTCAACAACACCCGTACGGGATGCCAGGGAAAAGCTATCGGCTAAGAAAAAGATAGAGACCAGTACAAAATCAACTTCAAGATTATCTTCACGGATACGAATACATCTGGAAACACAACGGTCAAACCCACACTAAAAGACACCATGAAGACGACGCAGACACAAACAGAAACACATAATACAACAACAACTACACAAACAGTCGAACCACAGATTACAACGACAACTACACAAACACCAGAGAGAAGCAAAGACACCGCAGAAATCTCAACGACAACCATACAAACACCCGATAAAAGCAAAGACACCACAGAAATCTGTGTGAGTCGTGTAGACCCGACTATCCGCAAAGAAGAAGAGCTGACACATAACGTAGAACCACCAACAATGGGACCGCCTACACAGTTAGAAGCCAGCCACGAAATGATTGAAAGATCGAAATCTGCGTCCCTTAATTATTTTCGTCGAAAAGAGGGATTGGGAAGCTATCAAGGCTTACTACGGACAGTACTGGCACAATATTCGGAACAGGCTATATGTCCGAGAGGATTGCCTACTCATAGACGAGAGAATCGTCATTCCTACCCAATTGAAGCAGACAGTGCTAGACAGTCTCCATTTGACACACCCGGGATCGGCAGCTATGTTGGACGTGAGTAACCATGTCTGCTTCCCGCATATACACCGGGCAATTGTGCAAATGGCACAAAATTGCAAACACTGCAATGAGCAAGGTAAAAATTTAAAACCCATCATAGGAAAGAAACTTTCGTTCCAAATAATATAATGAACATAATGAGGAAGTACAATTAGATTTCGCCGGGCACCTGCCGGATGAATTGAATAGAGACGCATACATTTTAGTTGCAATAGATTAGTGGTCTAAACTTCCAACTGCGAAATTCGTTAGGAATACAACAGCGGACATCGCTATAAAGTTTATGCAACGGTACATTTCGAATAACGGGGCACCCCGAAGATTAATATATGACCAAGCACAGACATTTAAAGCTAAAAATTTCAACTGTTTTGCAATACGAACAATATAAAACTATTGTTTGCGCCGGTAGATGATCCTACAGCAATAGGGGTAGTAAAGAGGATGATACAAACTATGAAGCGTAGACTAGCGGTCATGAAAATTGATAAAACAAATACACCGTACCAACTCGCATCAGCTGTAGCTGAAATTATTAAAACATTGATGATTACACCACATAGCGTAACAGAAATTTCACCATTTGAGGCCCACATGGGACGTAAACCAAACACACCCTTATCAAACGTAGCAACTAGTAGTTGACCTAACCATTTAAATTGGAAAAGCGCAAACCATGCATGTTTAGATCGAAAGAATCTTACAAAGCCGCCACTACCCGCCGAAGTAATGCACGAATTGCAACGGTGGTCAGAAGACGAAGTCAATATCAATAAGAGAGAGCCGAAACTTCAAATGCTTCGGAACTTGACAAACACAGACCTCCCGACAAAAAAAGACACAGGTGCAAAATCTAAAGCTATAGAAACAGTAAAGGATAAATTAAACGTAAGATATAATGGAATACAAACAACAGTAGACAAAAACACAAAAAAAACGGATAGATCAGGCACGGAAAACAGTTAGAACAGCAACGAAGGTTAAGGATCCGAGAACATTCGAAAAAAAACACAAAACCATAGACGGGAAAATTCTCTCGCATACCCCACACACTTGGGTGCAAATATTAGGAAAACAACCAAGACTACTAAGAAATAGCGGTGCCGCGTTTGTCACAACCCCTTTAAATTACGGACCATGCAGACCGTCTCGACTCAGCGATTACGCTGCTTATAAATCCGCACGGAGATCAGGACCATGCCTACGATTTTTAGACATTGAGAACCCTACTGCTCCCCAGCCTCCGAAGTTCAGACAAGACGAAACTGGCCTGCCAAGGAAACTAACCCAAAAATAAAAGGTGTCTGGACAAGCAAATACGGATAGTCCAACAAAGCGAAAAGCAAGAGCAACAGGAAAACGAACCGGCGGGCGCCCGACACAAAAGCTACAAACCAGCGCAATGAGATTGCAAACGGATATCCCCGCCGGAACTTCAAACAATGACATCATCATACAACAACCAGTACCATCAGACAATGACGACCAGGATAATGACGAACAATCATGTGTCTTATCAGAGGATACTGCCCCGTCGCCTAAAAGGCAAAACAAGAAAAGAACACCCCCCGCGATTTCAACGGCACCACTAAGAATATTTACGAGGAACAGCCAATCGTCGCTGTCCACCGCATTAACACTAAACACGACGAAGGAAGGAAGACGTCGCTACAATTTGAAATTGATTCGCCACCGGACAAACAAAATACAGACAACTACCCAAGCCTAAAGTCACTCATCCAAGAAATGGGTTTCACTGAAAAGACCCCACAATACAGAGCATGTGTAAAACTGATTGATGCGATTAGCCCAAAACAGGCCACACCAAAGTAGTAGATTTAACCTCGCCAACAGACGACGACGCCACAGCCGGTAACAATAACGAAATTTTATTCGTGAAAACAAAATTCAACTTGAAGGCGGGATGGAAAAGACGAAGACAAGTAACATATTACAAGAAGACGAGGAACACGAAAGTCAGGGGGAGGGAATTATTAAAGATGACAAGCAAGCAGAGAAGTGATGTCGAAAAGTCCTATTAGGACTATAAAATCAAATCTGTAAGTCCTAAGGGACTCAAAACTCAATTTAAAAACGGTTGTTTAAAAATTTTGTTGTCAAGGGGGATTGTCATCCGGCCTGGACCGACAAACCAACTTTATATATATGTTATTTATATTATCTATAGTCTTATGTTGAACCCCTAGACGGCCGGTCACTTGACCTTGATAGACAGAAGACGAACTATATTTGAAATAAGAATCAGAGTTGAATTAATGTTATCTGTCAACTAGTCGTTTTATATCGCTGACTGAGAATCAAGTTTATCGATCCATTCGGATTCAAGAATTACAATATCATACCCTGCGGTATGACAGATACATTTAGAAATGATCTGACGTAAATTTAGTTTTTCCGTTTTGAAACACGCCCGAAGCTTCCAGCTATTGTCTTAACTCTGATCCTTCACCATCACTAGCACTCGCACCGTGAGCTGAAACATATCTCTATCAAACATAAGGGTTGGCTAAAAAAACATGCCTGCTATTACAGTTCAAACTTCATTTAGGCTAAATTCACGCGAATCTGCCAATTCCATGGTTCAGTGGATTGTTCGCTGTGATTCAAGAAACGATAAGATCTAAACTTGAAGTGATCCAACAATGATTGTTAGTATTAAAATGAAAAATAAACAAAAAACATTCTGTAGGGAAGTGCATAAAGAACAATTTTGTTGATTAAACTTTTTTGATTATGATGTCAGAAAAGTTTCGTGATGTTTTTTGAAGTTTGTCTTGAAATGAATTTTTTTTCAGCACAAAAGATTGTTTGGTTTTGCCAGAGGCTTATATCAAATCAAAAACTCTTTAATAAATGCTTCGCGAATCCTCTATATGGCTGATATTAATGTATGCAAACAGAAACACTTAAGCTACACAGAGGCGAAGCTGCGCTTCACAAACACACGCGAGAAAGCCGAAAAAATTGAAAGAGTGAAACCAGGAAAGAAGGGTTAAATAAGCCTTGAACACTAAAATATTTACCTTGTGGCGGAACCCAAATGCAAAACGACAACTCGTAATAAATGCAACCCGCAATACTCTTACCGTTGCAGTTGCGCCAACAAGTTGCCAGCTAGCCAAGAGAGGGTAGAGCGTTCGACGAAAATTTAACCGGCGACCTTAAACCAGAATTCTGAAGTTTTAAATTATTTTTCAAGACTTGCGAGTTGTCGCTTTCCTTCAATTTTCTGAGTTCTTTTTTGCAACAAGTTGTCGCGGCACCGTTAGAAACATCTGATAAACTTACTGAATTGACGGTCGCAGTAATTTTCAGCATAGAAAATAATTCAAAAACAGTTTGCAAAGCTGAGTTACGCTGTGACAACCTTCTCAAGACTACGCAAAGAGCTGATTGTATAACCTTTTCTCAGACGAAAAAATAGGCAGACTCAGATTCAATTCCGACCATTCTTGTTTCCCCAGAAAAAGATTTTAACCTTTCATACATACTATAAAAATGAGGACAAACCTCGACTCGAAGCCTAGATTATAGAATCTGAAAGCACGTACTTTCTCTCTAGAGCAAGAGGCCTGCAAGCTATTGAGTTTTCATAACATAGCAAGGATTTATAAGTTCTTTACTGGAAAAAAGTCTAGTTCCCGATAACATGTACACAAAGCCAACTGACAGTCGGAAAATTTTCGATGACTAACAAAACTGACTTAATTTTCTTGAACATAGCCAACCGACAGTTCAAAAAGTCAACGAAGGCAAAGCAACAGAAGAAAATCTAACATAAGTGACAATTTTTTTGATAATATGAACTCAAATTGAGAAACCGGAGTAAAAAGTAAATCTTTAGTTCCGCTGACAAACCTAAAATATAATATGCATTTTCGAAATTAGAAGTCAAACACGGTTTTTGTGGCCTTTGATTTTGCTGTTCGATGGTGGAGTTGGTTCCAAGGTGTCATATCTATGGAACTTGTCTCTTGCCAGTTCTAAAGTATTGCTCTGAAACGTGTGCGTAGACCAAGACAATATCCAGCTCTATTTAATTGCTCAAATGCTATTCAGAATGCCCTCATCTGAACAATTGCTTACACGCTTCTCGGATGACCAACCCCGCCACATTAGAAAAACGGACAATAAACGCATTAGTAGTAGTAGTAGAAGTAGTAGTAGTAGTAGTAGTAGTAGTAGTAGTAGTAGATGGAGTTTGACTACCTTTCAACAAAGGAGATGAACTGAACTTGAAAATAAATCAAAATCAAATAACAAAAACTCCTCAAATTTGTGAATTAGTAAACTTTCAGACTTCCTAAAAAGCCAACAAACGATCACGAGGTATAGCGGTCTTCACTACGTTCATTGAACTTGAATTTCAATTTTAGATGTTGCAATAATTATATCTCAATAATTATAAGTCTCAATAGAAATTAAGTTTAGGCAGAGATGCCAGACATTTGAATATTAGATAAACAACAGCACGAAACTTTCAAAGAGGAAGCAAAGCCGACATTCTTTGAGCAGAGACAAGTGGAGCCAAAAAAAAAAAATTAGTTTAATCCAAAAAAGTTAAAAATTTTCATTCCCACCCTGAAACTACATTGAACAAAACTTGCACAACACTTGCGATGCAAAAAAACCCATTGCGCAACAAAGTAGTGAATGAAAAAAAAATAGAAGTAAAAAAAATTATAAAAAATTATATTGGAAAAAAATACCTGAAAAAATCACTTGACAAAAGTGGAAAAATTACAGCTACAAAAACTTCATATTTGTATCGGATGAAGTTCGTAAACAGCCCTTAAAATATGGAAACCATTTACCGAGCGGGAACAAAGGAGACAAACTTTGAAACATAGGCGCTACGCCCAATACACCGAAGGCATAGAAACTGAAGCAAAAACCAAACAACTTGAACAACTAATAATTGAAGAATAACAGTTCTAGAACAAAAAATCGTACTTATACATGTATACACCAAAATTTTGCTATATCGAGAAAGAGCCTGAAATAACAGTTCTAGAACTAAAAATCGTACTAACACATGTATAGGTTAAATTTTTGATATATCAACGAAGATCATAAAATAACACTTCTAGAACTAAAAATCGTACTAACACATGTATACACCAAAATTTTACTATATTGACAAAGGGCCTGAAATAACAGTTCGTGAGCTAAAAATCGTACGAACACATGTATACACCAAAATTTTGCTATATTGGCAAAGATCATGAAATAACAGTTCGAGAGCTAAAAATCGTACTAACACATGTATACGTCAAATTTTTGCTATATTGACAAAGATCATGGAATAACAGTTCTAGAGCTAAAAATCGTACTAACACATGTATACACCAAAATTTTGCTATATTGACAAAGATCATGGAATAACAGTTCGAGAACTAAAAATGGTACTAACACATGTATACAATAAAATTTTGATATATTGACAAAGATCATGAAATAACAGTTCGAGAACTAAAAATCGTAATAACACATGTATACACTAAAATTTTGATATATTGACATAGATCATAAAATAACAGTTCGAGAACTAAAAATGGTACTAACACATGTATACGCTAAAATATTGCTATATTGACGAAGAGCCTGAAATAACAATTCTAGAGCTAAAATCGTACTAACACATGTATACACCAATATTTTGCTATATCGACAAAGAGCCTGAATAAACGTTGTAGAACTAAAAATCTTACTAACACATATATACACCAAAATTTTGCTATATTGACAAAGAGCCTGAAATATTGACAAAGGACCTGAAATAACAATCGTAGAACTAAATGTCGTACTTACGCATTGTAGATCAATTTCTATAGCTATAATAAAATACAAAAGATTGTGTTTGTATGTGTAGCAAAACGCCTCCTGTCGTTTCAATCGGCCAATCGTATAAATTGGCATGTAGACTCATATGGGTCTCCGGAATAACTAAAAATCGTACTTACACATATACTTACAAGAAAGAGCTAAAATGAAAAAAAGCTATTAGTCTTATTATATTGAGAAATTGTGAAGCAGTCTCAGAATTGACAGTATGTAGCAGTAAAACAATCCGAAAAACAAATCCAAAAAACAAAAAAAATACTTGCAAAGACATGACACAGATCTGAAAAATGTACCAATGTTGGTATTCATGAACAAAACTTCAATCAGGTAAAGATATCAGTTAAGTATTCCACGAAATCAAGTTCAAATTCAACCTTCAAAAACTGGCAAGTAATAAAAATGACATAAAACTTCAACGTTCAGCGTCAAACTGATTACGGAACGTCAAATTTAAACGGACGCCATTCCATTTCTCAAACGATCCATCGGGTGCAGTGGATCCTCTCAAGATGCTGTGCTTCCAGTCTTTCTGGCAAGCTCCGAGCATGGTAAAAACGCTACCATGTGGCAACAAAACAGAAACTTCAGAGCGCGTGGTCCCGTTTCTTTTCATTGCAAAGCGTCGGGTGGCTCCAAGGGATACGCTGGCAATGGTTGGATAATCAGGAATACCACGTTCGTTGTCAGCGTGAAATCCAACTCCCTAAAAATACTGATAGGCAAAGTACATTTTCTATGTTATCTAATTGTTATGACGGTATTTTGTGATATTACCTCTTCGAGGGAACAATAAATGTTGATGAGGACACTGTTGAAGGAAACTTTGAGTTCTTTCTCCAACAAGGTCTTTAACAACAACAACTGTGGTGACCAAGAGTTGTTGGGCGGGTGGCGAACGCTTCCATATGAGTATGGAACCTCTGAAATCCACTTGACAGAGCGCCCGTTGACATGTGTCCAAGATTCCTGTTTGTATGATTTGTAAAGCTCTGCAAAGAGGGAATCAGCTATGCTCAAAACAGATTTATTGCAAACGTCAAGGGAAATTTGAGAGACGCCAAACACTGAAGATGAGCTGATAGTAAACGGCTGCAAAAATAAAATTATGACATTTAAGTGCTCAGTGGAATACAACAGAAAAAAAAATAGAATAGACAAAAAGTATTTACCACGGCAGATGTCAAAAGAGTTAAGGATACTCTCTCACAAATTAATTTCGCCAAATTCAGGCAGCCCATTTGCGACAAATGAACACCATCGGTAGATAAATGTGTATAGCGCAATAGTCCAACGGGAATAAATGACCAATCTGAAGACTTGATGGCTGTATCCAACGCGCGGATTTCACGGTAAAAGTCCTTGCGAACAATTGGACTAAAAATACAATGTAGTTTATTTTTTCTCTAAACTTCATTAAAAAAACAGCAAAACCGATACCTGATGAACAATGTACATTATTATTATTACTGAATTAGTCATTTTATGAAAATGTTACCAAAGGAGCAGGACTTCAAAGCCAGCATCGCGAAGAGGAGAAGCAAGTGACATAATCAACATAGCAAGTGTGGCCTTTGCCAAGCTCGCGAGAGAAGCATCGGTATGGGCAATGCTTGGTTGTAACACAATATCTTGTTGGCGGGGACACATGTCGTTTGCACCAACAGCAAGAATAACGCGAGCTGGTTTCAAGGCTTTTATCTCTTCGACATGAGTGTCATTGATGGTACTGACTTTCAGTCCAGATTTCACTATAACCGACGTATCGGAAAGTCTGATAAGGTATTCGTTAAATCCTTTTAACATAGAATCGCCAAACAAAACAGTGGACGTCATTTCTGAAAAAAAATTATATCACCATCATTGTGTTATAGAAACCATTACAATAAATTTGAACTACGGAAAAAAGTACATTGCAAAAATATATTTGTGAAAACCAATATAAATAATAACATCGCTCTGCTCAGACGTGGGCTATGATAACGAACATTCGCTCAGAAATAAATGCAACAATATTACAGTAATTAAAAATTTGTCAGCGTTTATAAAATAATCAGTCTTGTTAAAAATTAATAAAAAAGGGCGCTTAACACGTACTTGGCTTTGACAGAATGGTTTGCCAACATTATAATAACAAAAAATGGCGAATATTTCTCAATAGTCAGTATTGAACGCACGTAAAACATTAATAACAATCAGATTACAACAACAGCTTCATGAACCTTCATATGCGCAGTTGGAATGTTCCCTTGTAAATTATAGATGTTTCCAGAAGAATGATTCACTTTTGTTCTCTTACGATATATTGTTGGCAAATGCATTTTGAAACAAGGGAATATCACAAATAAATATGTCTTGTAAAGATAATGTTACATCAACAGTCATGAAAGTTATAGATAGTGAGCCAAAATTCGTAACCAGTTATGCATTTCCGTTGTTGTCATCATCGCAGAGCACGAGTTAAAAATAAATATATACACAGATTAGTTAAACTAAAGAAATTGTGTACCTAATACAAGTATACACAGACCAGTTGATTGAAACTACAGTGTACCTAATACAAGTATACACAGCAGTTGAAATAGAAAAACTGTGTATCTAATACAAGTATACACAGATCAGTTGAATGAAACTACAGTGTACCTAATACAAGTATACACAGCAGTTGAAATAGAAAAACTGTAAACCTAATACAAGTATACACAGACCAGTTGATTGAAACTACAGTGTACCTATTACAAGTATACACAGACCAGCAGTTGATTGAAACTACAGTGTACCTAATACAAGTATACACAGACCAGTTGATTGAAACTACAGTGTACCTAATACAAGTATACACAGCATCTGAAATAGAAAAACTGTGACCAGTTGATTGAAACTACAGTGTACCTAATACAAGTATACACAGCAGCTGAAATAGAAAAACTGTGTACCTAATACAAGTATACACAGACCAGTTAATTGAAACTACAGTGTACCTATTACAAGTATACACAGATCAGTTAAACTAAAGAAACTGTGTACCTAATACAAGTATACACAGATCAGTTGATTGAAACTACAGTGTACCTAATACAAGTATACACAGCAGTTGAAATAGAAAAACTGTGTACCTAATACAAGTATACACAGACCAGTTGATTGAAACTACAGCGTACCTAATACAAGTATACACAGCAGTTGAAAAAAAACTGTGTACCTAATACAAGTATACACAGACCAGTTGATTGAAACTACAGTGTACCTAATACAAGTATACACAGCAGTTGAAATAGAAAAACTGTGTACCTAATACAAGTATACACAGATCAGTTGATTGAAACTACAGTGTACCTAATACAAGTATACACAGCAGTTGAAAAAAAACTGTGTACCTAATACAAGTATACACAGACCAGTTGATTGAAACTACAGTGTACCTAATACAAGTATACACAGCAGTTGAAATAGAAAAACTGTGTACCTAATACAAGTATACACAGATCAGTTGATTGAAACTACAGTGTACCTAATACAAGTATACACAGCAGTTGAAAAAAAACTGTGTACCTAATACAAGTATACACAGACCAGTTGATTGAAACTACAGTGTACCTAATACAAGTATACACAGCAGTTGAAATAGAAAAACTGTGTACCTAATACAAGTATACACAGATCAGTTGATTGAAACTACAGTGTACCTAATACAAGTATACACAGCAGTTGAAAAAAAACTGTGTACCTAATACAAGTATACACAGACCAGTTGATTGAAACTACAGTGTACCTAATACAAGTATACACAAAAGTTGAAATAGAATAACTGTGTACACTAAATGAAAGAAAGAATAATTAAATAAATATAGAAATAAATATCAACAAATAAACAAAACACACCTGATAAATAAATAAGCAATAAAAAAATAAATCAATACATAAATAAATAAATAAATACATAAATAAATACATAAATAAATAAATAAATATAAGCAAACTAAACATAATTAAATAAATAGAAGAACAGATAATTAAATAAATAAAGATGAACAAATAAAGAAACAAACATACGCAATCACGTGACATAGCGCGATATAGTCCAGCCCACATGATAATTGATAACTGTGGACGTTATTTGTCGACACTTGACAACAGACAACATTAAAAAAAAAACCCCGTTACACGATACCATAACACCTTGACTAAAGTCTTCGGTGTAATCAAAACCTGTTGAGCCGAAATTAAACTGTCATAAATAATTTCAAGAAAATTAAAAAATTTTACGACCCATC
This sequence comes from Symsagittifera roscoffensis, assembly GCF_963678635.1. Classification (NCBI taxonomy): domain Eukaryota; kingdom Metazoa; phylum Xenacoelomorpha; order Acoela; family Convolutidae; genus Symsagittifera; species Symsagittifera roscoffensis. The sequence continues at coordinate 1,563,784 of NC_087066.1, forward strand.
CAAACTGAAACACATATTCCCAGACGGATAATTTTGCCCTCGAAAAACTACACACAATAAAATGACTAAGTCGATATACCATAAGCTGAGACTCTTGAATATTAAAAAAACCTTAAATGTTTTTTAAAAAAATCAGATTGGCAAAATTTCAGTAAGGGAAAAAAAATTGAATTAAAACAAAACATATGCTTCAAAAAGTACGCCAGTTAAAACTCTATAAGATTTTTAAAAATGGCTTTTAAAAAATGGAAAATTAACCGACAGAAACTAAGACAAAAACCACGAACCCGAAAAAAACTCAAACAGTTTTTTGAAAAGATAATTACGTGAAACTTGAAAATATAATTACAACCCTTGAAAAGATAATTACAACGTGAAACCAGAAGATCCTCTAGAAGTGAAGATCCTCCACAAGATGAGAGCCTCCTCTAGAAGTGTGGACAAAATTGTTTACGGGAAAATTCTGGTACCCGATTGCAATATCTTAGAGCAAGAAAAATCCGTATCCGCAATCTTTGAGCAGACACAAGTTGAGACAAAAAAAACAATTTATGAAAAAATTTTCACATCCCCCTGAAACAATCAAGAACAGCAATTGCATTTGCAAGTATAATGAAATTTGTTTACAGCACAAGCAAAACCGGGGTGTGAAAACGAAACAGTAATAAAGTTAAGCCGAAAAAAATGAACTAATTTGATTAAAAAAAAGAAGTGAAATAAGAAAAACAGGCCTTGAATAATATAACTTCGAACCTCTGACATAATAAATAGGAGTATCATGTCCTCGCATCTACGCCACGGGCTCTTGAAAGTTTATCAACGCCAGCCGCCAATGAAGCAAATACAGATGTTAAAAAACCGCCAATGCTATGCAACAAAAATTCCACAAAACAAAAAAAAATAGTTTTAAGTGAGGTATTGAACCTGCGACCAGTAGAAAAGGAGTCTCGCATCCTTCCATCTGTGAAAACGATCACGATTATGACGGAATTGCCATCAAATGAGCACTTTTTTGCAATTTTGATTTGAAAACAGTAGATTCTAATTATTAACTACGCTCGATAGTTCGCACGTAAAAAAAACTGCATCAAGAGCTTTTATTCCGCTGAAAAATTTAAAAACTAATGTCTATTACCTTAGCTACTGATGATTTTGCGCCACAACTGAAAAAAGATCAACTGGATCTTGTTAACTATTCCCCTCCCCCCACTATTTCGAGTTCCAGAACCAATCAAAGTAAAAGACAAGGCAGAAATATTAACTTAATAAAATAATTAAATTTAAAACAAGTTTTTGAAAACAACCAAAAAGATATATACATGAAAAACATTAATATTTGCAAAAGGAAAAAATTTCATAAATAGATTGACAAAGCATAAGCACAGTGCAATTTCAGGCCAGTTACAAAGGAGTATTTGGCCAATCACAGACAATATCCAGATGCAGGTGGTTGCACTAGTTCATTTCATTATAGAACCATTAGACTGCAATTGCTCAAAATCAGGACACATTATTGCTTGTAATAGATGATTTGTCGTCCAGCAGCTAATCCGAGAGAAGATGAAATTGTCGAGGAATGTGTAAACTAGGCAGGATATGGTTTCATGTCATGTCATGTCATGTCTTCGTTCGCACTAGTAGTCCTCGGCCATGAGTAGGAGTACTAGGGAAGTCCAGCCAGTGAATGGGTGAGCTCCCTGTCCCTTCCCACTCAAATCATTGTAGTTCTCCCACACGAATCCACTCACTTGGTATTGTCTACACACACAACACTCTTTAAAAGTATATACCAATGCTAAGCATTGAATACCGCTATAAAAACTATTCAAACAATCATTGCGATATGAATTACTAATGAAAACTCATTTTACATGCCAACCGATTTTGAAAGGGACGGATGGAGACAGAAAAGAAATAGTAAGATATAAGTTGTAACCTGAATATGTTTTGTATGAGGTTGTTTCTCAGCTCAGAGTAAATCTGTTTGGCCGTGTGTGCATGTGGTCCCCCCATCTGCGAGTAGTGGTGCAGTGCCCTGAGGAGCATGTAGTTCATGTTCACCCATATCTGACCCCTCCAGTAGGGCGGGTCATGCTCCGTGTTCCTCTTCATGTACAGGGGGTCCTGCTTAGACAGTGACCTACACAGCCAACCAACAATTACTTATTTCTTCGAGCTGCTTATGGATATAAAAAAAAAACAATAACAAAAACTGAATACGTTCAAAGCTGTCAGTTGAACCGTGAATTCATCTCGCTTTAAATCTGAGACCTCAGAGAAAGTTTGCGGCTTAAGATAAACTCATGCAAAGAAAGCGATGTCATACAAAATGTTCGCTCTACTATCCATTTGACTTATTAAATGTTCACCAGTTCATTTTGTTATTTTTGTCTAATAAAACAATCTTTTTTTCACTTTAATAAGTTTTATCTGACCGTAGACATCGTACAGACCTCATATTTTGACAAATAAACAACAGCTAATTAATTTCATTTCTACTTCTTTCCTGTCAACGGAAAACCACCTTATTGTCTTCTGATTGCCTACGTGTCTTCACTCTATTTTTCGCTTCCATCATAGGGCGGTTGGGTAAATATTCGAAACTTTTCAATATGCTAAAAATTTCCCATTAGATGCATTAACCACTATAAACGATGTTGATAATTGAACGAAAGAACCCGAGTCGAGATTTGCACCTAATTTGAAGCAAGAATTGAGCGTTTTTTTAAGACGATTGCGCTCAAAATCTTGCTTCAAACTGAGCGGTTTTTGAACGGTTTATCAGAAAAGATCGCCTAAAACGCTCAAATCTTGTTGGAAAACCGCTCATATCTTGAGCGGTTTTTGAGCGGGATCTCGACCCGGAAAAGAGCCAGCTTACCTGATTCCATAAGGCGTCCACAGTGTGTTTGGGTTTCTGATGTGGCCCAATGTTAGACCCAACTCAGCACAGTCTGGGGGCATCAGTCGCATCATGAGGGGGAACAGACTGACATAGCCCAGATGCGGCACGTGCACTGGCACAGAAGACACTGACTCCACCACCCTCCGCACCATCTGGGGATCCGGCTCCTGAGGGTGTTTCTTCTTTACAGCAGGACGAACTACAAAACACATTCCAGCCAAACTCAAAAATCTCAACTTCGAATTTAAAAGAAAGGACATAGCCAACTGACAGTTGGAAAAGACTATTGAACGCAAGGAAACTGAACAAAACGACTTGTTTTTCAAAAGTTTTCAACTTTTGAATTTCGAAGAAAAAAAAGATCGCCTTAAAGCCCTCTAAATTTTACTTCGCTGGGAAATCTGATAATTAATTTCCACTTTCGAAATTAGAAGTTGATCTAGCTTTTCGTGACCTTCACAATTTTGCTGTTTTCCTACCTTTTAACAATAAAATGGACTGAACTTTAAAAAAAATCACAAGTCAAAACGCGAAAAAATAAAATTGAGGGTGAACAAACTAGTACTTTTCCCGAAAAAAAAAACAAAAATCAGCAAGATCTATATAAGAGTACTCACTAGGTTCTTTACTCTTAAAAATAGATCGCCTTAAAGCCCTCTAAATTTCAGGAACATTTTATGATAGACACAATTTTTTTTGCTCTTGTTAAAAGATCGCCTCAAGTTAATTGAACTTGAAAAATGGATCGATAGATAACTTTTTTTCGAAGGAAATCTGAAAAATTAAAGTCCGCTTTGGCACATAGATTTCGATCACGTTTTTCGTGACCGCCACACTTTCGCTGTAGGAAAGTGGAGTTTGCCTTCCTTTCAACAAAGGAAATGAACTGAACTTGAAAAGAAATCATAAGTAACACCGCGAAAAATTAATAACATTTGACCCTGAACTTGACTTTTCCTCAAAAAAACATAGCCAATAAAGATTGGAAAAGAGTAATGAACGCAAGAAAATATTTAAAAAAAAAACCACTGACTTTGTTGAAAAAATCTCAACTATAGATTTTCAAAAATATAGATGCCCTTTAAGCTCTTCGAATTAAGCTACGATTAATGTTGGCGCTTTTTTGATAACATTAACCCATCTTGAGAAAACTGGATCAACATGTAAAAGTTTTATTTCGCTGGAAATCTAAAATTTAAATTCCAATTTCGAAACTACAAATCGTTCACATTTTTTCGCGCCATTCGTATTTGGAGCGCTATTTACGTCACTATCAGCAGATGAAAAGTGCATATGTATCTAAGTGCATTCATAAGTGCATCAATTTGTATGAATGCACATCCGTAGTTATTAGAGACTTTTATGCACATTTTAAAGACTGTTTCCGAAAAAAAAAATCAGCAAGACCTATATGAGAGTCTTCACTACGTTCATTACTCTTAAACAAAAAAAATCATCACAATCTTTATAAGAGTCTGAGCTACGTTCATCGACTCTTAAACAGGCTAACAAAGGCAAGTTAAAAACAAAAATAAACTTTGAAAAATCTGCCATCTGCTAGATTCGAACTCGAACTCCAAGTCTACACAACTGTGCTACGTACACTTAGCCACTAAAAAAGCAAATGAATCGAACGCATGCTATTAAATTACAAATGATAAAACGCTATCCAGCAAAAAAGTCACAAAAATGAGTTGAAAAAGTTACGCTCACAAGTTACGCTAAAAAAAAAACGCACATCCGAAATCTGAAAAAATAAGCTCAGCGTTCAGAAAACATTTTCTGTACAAGCTGGTATTGTACCTTCCAAAAAAATTTTGGGTCGTCCTGAAGTACCATTCATGGATTACAGAAACAAAAATTTTACGTATTTGCCTATGTTGACTTCTGCTAATCACTATGACCTCTGAATCTTGAACAACTACCATTGGTTAAGTACTAAAACTAATACATCTGTTCCAGAATAACGACATCAGAAGTTCTGGTGCTTTATTAACTTTCCGGTTCTAGGTCAAAGCAAGATAGCGAAGAGTTTTTGGTGCAGTGCCAGAACTCTCAACAGCTGGCCCTATAAACCTGCGATACCCGTGCTGTTCGATTCTTTCTATTTTCAATTTTTAATATCTCATCATTTTTTATGAATGTTATAACTTACGGGCTCAATCAGAGAAGAGAAGCGATTCTGGTTATTTTCTAATTTCTAGTGGTTTAGAACTGCGATATCAATTAAAGATGTCACAGACGTGACTAATTTGAAAAGACAGTATGTCATGGCATCAATGAGATTGAACTTGACTTTCCAGTACAAGGAGTCAACCTAACTGAATTGCGATTTACGAGCTAAACAGAAAACAAAACAGATCAACGATTCAACGCCAACGACGTTTATGAAAAAAAACTCCAACTTTATGCTTAATTCTTTGACCTTCACGGTTTTGAGAAGTGTTAGCAAATACACTTGCTGACAAAATTAAATGCAAATTCAGGTTTTACTTTCTAAAATGACTGTTTTCAATTTGCATTTTTGACAACATTATCTTCGATCTTCAAAAATTTTACATATAAAAAGATCAAATCATCAGAGCTAGAATCTATGGAACTACCAAGATTTGGTTTTAAAGACTTACCAATGTATTCCGGATCTGAAAGCGCCAGTTTTCCTCAACTGCACTAAGTTTTTCAATCCACGTGAAAAACTCGGTAACAGCCGATTTTAGTAAGAATTTCACACTGATTATTTCAATTTTCTCTGAGATTGTTTCACGTCGCACGAGCAATTTATTTGCTCTGCTTTTTCGAGAAAGAATTCACTAAGATGCTAAACTTAGTGCAGATAAGGAAATCTGGCTTTTTCAGACCCGGATTATATTGGTAAGTCTTTGAAACCAAATCTTGATAGTTTCGTAGATTGTAGCTCTGATGATTTACGCATCTTCTATGTAAAAAATTTGCTGAAAAAGAAAGTAAAAGTTGTCAAAAAGCACATTGAAATGGCCATTTTAGAGAGTTAACCTGAATTTGCGCTTAATTTTTTCCACTTGTGTATATGAATATGTTTTTACAAGACAGCTTTAATTCTACAGAATAGAAATCTCTGTTGTCTTTGCACGGCAAGGTGGTTCTGAAAAAAAATTCGAACTGGCATGATATAAATTTTTCTATAGTTACGATACAAACTTTGACTCAACCTTCCAACTGACACAAACATTTGTTTAAACGGAAACGAAACTTTTTTGGTCCTCCTTAAATCAGTAAAGATTTTGACTGTAACTAAAAAAACTAAGTACTAGCTAATAACTACTAAACACTAATGTTTTGACTTGGGCAATAGATGTATTTTCCCCCGTTCAAAACGTAGACAAAATGGTATTTCTATTTCGTCCAATGGAACACCAAGCAAGCGTAACTCAGATGCGAAGTTGCACTTTGCATACATAGGCAAAAATATGACCGATAACGGTACTGGGAAAGACTGAATGAGTAAAACTTTGAGTCTAGAAAATTTGTTAACTGACGCACGCCAATTATGAGTCTACATAAATGCTACGTGACGCAAGCCACTTATGACGCATTAGCAGTACCAGCCAATTTGAAAAAAAAAATGTACTAACTAACATGCCTCAATTTATTTAGCAGACTCATTTTAAATAGGATACGGAAAAGTTCATTAAAAACATCCGACCCTGCCTAAATTCGAACCCTCTTATTTTGTTGCGGTTCTCCTTACCTACCTATACTCCACAGATCCACGATGCCTTGAAGCTAAAAGTGCTACTTGTATAATAATAGTCTGTGTTAATATCCGCAGCATTGGCTGTACTTAATAGCTGGTTATTGATCGAAATAAATTGCGAACTAGGTATGGAAAAAAAGAGACTTCATACTATAACACAAGCTTTGCTTGTGTAATCATCACAGAGAGACTACCGTGCTGCTACTGACCTAGGGTTACATGGTGTGAGTGGGTGCCTATGTCGGTGAAGTGTTTGTGTTCATTTGACCAGTGCAGTGACTTCAGCAGAGAGAAGTCTGTCAGAGTATCCCTCCAGTTGGACAGAGATGTGACGTCAGAGAGAGATACTTTCTCCGACACCTTCGTCAACACCTACAAAACAAAGCTTCATTCCATTCATATTTAAAAGGATGAATCTGCCCTGACGCTTTTCAATGTTTTGACTGCTCTTCTACTAGAAACTATCCTTTAAGGTAAATCTTGATCTTCATATGGCACATAGGTTAAGCTTAAAGCTAGGCTCCCGACGCTACGGTCACTGAATCTTTTAAAAAAGTGTAGGGTACAAAGTGTGATAAGTGATAATATTATTCTAAATTATAGAATACAAGCTGCCATAAAAAAGACCCTACTTTAGCTAAACCCTAAACCTAGCTTTATCACACATAACATCAAAAAAGCGTGATTTCAACAAAACAAAATCTGTGTATAGAGCAAATAATTTTGTTAACATAGAGCCAGCCAATTAAATAGTCATCTTTATGCAGGGGTCACCTATTGTAAGCCATTGCCTAGATAGATTTGTATTTGTAGTTGTACCTGTGCAGTGAGTGCCATCCAGCACCTGAGGTCCACGTGGTACTCCTCTGGACTTGGGTGGGATGCCCTGGGGTAGTCATCCAGGCCCGAGCTGAGCGACTTCGGATTCAGTTCCAGCGCAGTGCTCGTGTTCCTCCCCTTCCACTGGAATGTTGTCGCTATTGGACCCGTCTGCGTCGTGTTGTACCTGCAACAAACAAATGAAACTTAGCGTCTCTAAACTCGGCATTCTTCGATTTATTTATCGACAAACAATTGTTGTTCGAAAACAAAAAATGAAGATTATCAAACACAATTTTTACACAGAGGCGAAGCTTCACCTCGCAAACACTAGCGAGAACACGACAAAAAGCAACTCTAGAAAGCGCAATAAGAAAAAATAGACATAAGAATCGAAAAAGCAAAAATTCGGCTAGGTCTAGGGTTCGATCTGTGACCAACTGCTATCAAGAGATTATGAGTCTCACGCACTAACCACTCGGTCATGCTCGCTTAACCACCGACAAACACTAGACACGAATAAAGCAGCTACATATGCTAAAAAAATTGTCAATTCCATTCAGCAAAAGTGGCACCAAATACAAATAGACACAATTTTGCACAAGTATCAATTTAGAAACTCAAGTAATAATTTAGAATATAACATTTTGCATGTAACAAATCGCAAAGCATTGAGCCACATTATTAAGTGGCACCAAAAAATTAGAAAAAAAGAAAGTTCTTAATAATACACTAAGCTGACTCTAGTGTAATCATTCTCGTTGGTTGTACACAGGCGCCCTTGACTCAACAATCAAAACACTGTTGTGCATCTGAGCAATCAAAACACTGTTGTGCATCTGAGCTTTATCTTACCATGAGACCCACTGGAGTAGCTTTGGATATAGTTTGCGCAGAAAGTGGTCTGGAATGAGGTCCCTGTCCAGCATGTAGTCCACAGTCAGGAGGAAAGAGGGTGGGTTGGCATTGCTAGTATGTTGCACTATGAACTCACGCGGCACCCGAGCTGAACAGACAGACTGTTTCAAATCGAATCAACGTGTGAGACTCAATCTACTTGCTTCTTTATAGACTAATAACCCTTTTCTTCGTGCTTTTACAGTCACTAATTTGAATTCTTGAGGACTTGGGGAAGTATTGAACCCTTTGGCAACAATGAATTGATACAAAATAGGTTATGAGCACCGCTATTAACCTAAAGCCTCGCTGCCGAGTATCTGTTCTCTTGGGATCCAGCCCTCCGCATTCATGAGGTCCATCCAGTGAGCCAGCACATCCAGCGAGATGGAACTGTTCCATCTGGAGATAGACAGCTGGTGGAAGCCCTCGTCCCACAGGAACCCACGCGGGAAGAAAGACCTGCCAACAAACGGAGCAAAGTTGAGCACAATGCAAAGCTGTAGGTTGTTGTGTACACATTGACGATGAGTAACGTCGGCATTGAACTGTCAACTTAATTGTTAATTACCAAATTCACCATTAGCGGGAAGTTAAGCAATCGGCAATTTCTTGAGCATTGCATTTTGTGTTCATAACAATAGCTAGCGAATCTCTAAAAAAAAATAGCGGTTTCGACATTTTACAGGATCTTTTTTTTTCAATTTTTTTGAAACTTTGCTGATTGAAAACAGCGTTAAATGAAGATGCCAATACTCCGTTCTCAAAACTAAAAAGATTGTATGTCTTCGTGAAAAGCATTTTCCTCTACTTGCTTTACTCACTGTAAAATTGCACATGAAAATAAAAACTTGAATATTATATATCAACTACTCCCATCTGACGTTTATTTATGGTACCTGACTTAGCGAGGAAAAAAGCAGAAAAATTGAAACACCCAAATACAAATTTGTTCGCCACTGTCAGGGGTCAGAACAAATCGTATCTACTTTCTCTTCTATATCGGTACTGCTGTGGCAACTATCACTGACTGACCTGGATGGGACTGCAGTGAAGAGTGGAGTGTACCAGTAGGCTAGAGGCGCTTCGAACTGGTCCGTCTGGATGGCACTGGCCCCGTAGAAGTAGCCCATGCCCCCTATGAGGTTGCTGAACACTGCCTCTGCAAACCCCACTTCCTCCTCTGAGAAGCCCTTCTCTCTCAGTCGGAATGTATGTTCAAAACGACTGTGAAACTGAGACAAGTGATCCCCCAACTCCCTCGAGTACACGTCGCCAACTAGTCTCTCTTTCCTAATAATGTGACTGGCTGACTCAAATGCAGCTTCTATGGAGAAGGCGCCTGTGCCTGACACCTGGCTCACTATCAGGTTCAGTGGCAGGTCTGGGTTACTGGCACTCTGCCTGATCTGATCAATGCGCGATCCAGGCAGCACCGCGAACCGCTGTCCCTACAGAGTATTGTATTGAAAGATTAGATTGATTACATTTCATAGAAGAAAAAGAAATTATTTCGCTTTTCATAATACAATTTTATCCAAGAATTCATCATTTTTTTAAACTGAAGTATAAGTATTTGATATAAAGGGCAACAACTGTGACAGAGCGAGGATAGGCAAAGGGTTTGATGACCCACTAAACGCCGCTATAAAATCGGGCAGAAGAACATCCCTTTTTTGAAAAATTTGGCTATTTCAAGAAATATGAACATGTCCTATAGAACCAAAACTGAGTAACCCAGATCTGCAATCCCAAACTCAGCCTTGAGTAGTCAAACGACTATGTTGTCCGAAGATAACACCTCATCTTTTGAAAGAAAACAAATCCAGACTACACTCTCCCGCGTCAGAACAAAGTCTTATTTAGATTCAATGTCCCTGCATCCCTCGCATGACAGGGAAAAAACCCATTGCATCCCCATACTGAGGCTTAATAGCCATAAGGCAATTAAGCCTATTTTCTGGAAAATGCTGAGCACCACCTGCCACGCAATAGGACATCTTAAAATCAAGCCGAGAATATGTACCGCACAAGCTCTGTATTCTTTAGTATAAACATATCCCTAACGTTATGAAACATAGCCAACTGACAGTTGGAAAAGAGTAATGAACGCAAGGAAACTGAAACAAAAACTGACTTGTTTTTTTTCCAAAAAAACTTTTTGAATTTCGATGAAAAAATTAGATGGCCCTAAATCTCTTTGAATTTGTAGAACAATTTATGATGGACACTTTTTTGTTGAAATTAACCCAATTTGACTGGATCAATAGCTAAAACTTTGTATTTCGCTGGGAAATCTGATAATTAATTTCCATTTTCGAAATTAAAAGTCGATCACGTTTTTCGGGACCTTTACAATTTTGCTGTTCGATAAGGGAGTGCTCTTCGATAAAATTAAATTTTCAGGAAGTAAACAATTTCAAAAGAACAGTTAATAATTTAGTACCTCTATTCAAAATTGAATGGCTTTTTGCTTTTGTTTTACAACGTGGAAGCTCGAAGCAAGTATTTTTGATTTTCTCCTAGTCTATAAAAGCTATTTCATAATAAAAACTTTTCCATCATAATCTATAAAAACTATATCATGGAAAATCAACGCATCGGATAGTCAGTGCTATTGGAATATCTAGTCCTACGCTAGATTCAAACGGCGAATTCCTGATTAGATCACTTAGTATAGTTGGCGAGTTAGACTCATTTTTGGCCCTTGAGCGCATGAAAATGATCAACAGTAGCAACAAAAAACAGAAAGCGTATCGCTTAAACGTACGATCGTTCTTTGGATTTAAATCAATGTCGTGTTCATTTTTCTTTCTGATCCAACTTTTCATTAGATTTGTACCTTTTTCGGCCGCTCACCTTTTTAGGGTGGTTGTTTTTCATGGTGACGGCGGAAGAGTAGTGTTGTATGGCCTCTTTGATTAGATGCAGACTGGGCGTGTATGCCTCCAGGAAGTGGTAGCTCAAGTCGCCCTCCCCCTGTTCAAACTTGAGGTCGAAGTATCCCAGTTCGTTGGAGTAGCCTCTCACTGCACTGAGGCGACCATCACTCTCCAACACAGACTCTATCTCCCCCTGTCCATCTAGAGCTACAACACACACACACACAATGCTCACAACACATCTATAGACATACTTATTGAGACATAACAAACCACTCCATCAGGGATTGCCTTAGAACACTCCAAACAACAATCGGAGACACTTATCCAACAGCAACTTATCCTAACTTATATTATTATTACACCATTTAATTTATGACATAGTTTCTTCCTGGAACGGATAAACTTTGAAATAGAGAGAATACACAATGAGCTAGCCTGTGTAGAAGAAGAGTGAGACGTGCAAGTAACTGTCTGTGGCCGGTTGTTTCTCTGGACTATCCTGGCCACTTGGCACTTGAGTGGGGGCACTTGCACTAGGTGGGTGGGGGCTGACTTGTACCCTGGCAGTCCAGTCTCCCCCGTGAATGCCCAGATGGGGTCTCTTCACGAAGGACACATTCAGTACAAAGTCCTTCTCCACAATCTCTTGGTAGCCGAACGACACTCCATCATGTGAGATCCAACCATAGCGAGGCAGTCTACACTCAACACAACAAACAATTCAATCCACAAAATCAAAATCTATTTAGTCGGTATTACATCATCTCACATTTATGGTCAAATGTCTCCATCTCCGTCATGTGAGATCAAACCATAGCGAAGCAGTCTACACTCAACACAACAAATGATTCAATCCACAAAAACACAATCTATTTAGTCGATATTACACCATCTCACATTATGGTCAAATGTCTCCATCTCCGTCATGTGAGATCCAACCATAGCGAGGCAGTCTACACTCAACACATCAAACAATTCAATCCACAAAATCACAATCTATTTAGTCGATATTACACCATCTCACATTTATGGTCAAATGTCTCCATCTCCGTCATGTGAGATCAAACCATAGCGAAACAGTCTACACTCAACACAACAAATGATTCAATCCACAAAAACACAATCTATTTAGTCGATATTACACCATCTCACATTATGGTCAAATGTCTCCATCTCCGTCATGTGAGATCCAACCATAGCGAGGCAGTCTACACTCAACACATCAAACAATTCAATCCACAAAATCACAATCTATTTAGTCGATATTACACCATCTCACATTATGGTCAAATGTCTCCATCTCCGTCATTTGAGATCCAACCATAGCGAGGCAGTCTACACTCAACACATCAAACAATTCAATCCACATAATCACAATCTATTAAGTCGATATTACACCATCTCACATTATGGTTAAATGTCTCCATCTCCGTCATGTGAGATCCAACCATAGCGAGGCAGTCTACACTCAACACATCAAACAATTCAATCCACAAAATCACAATCTTTTTAGTCGATATTACACCATCTCACATTTATGGTCAAATGTCTCCATCTCCGTCATGTGAGATCAAACCATAGCAAAGCAGTCTACACTCAACACAACAAATGATTCAATCCACAAAAACACAATCTATTTAGTCGATATTACACCATCTCACATTATAGTCAAATGTCTCCATCTCCGTCATGTGAGATCCAACCATAGCGAGGCAGTCTACACTCAACACATCAAACAATTCAATCCACAAAATCACAATCTATTTAGTCGATATTACACCATCTCACATTTATGGTCAAATGTCTCCATCTCCGTCATGTGAGATCAAACCATAGCGAAGCAGTCTACACTCAACACAACAAATGATTCAATCCACAAAAACACAATCTATTTAGTCGATATTACACCATCTGACATTATGGTCAAATGTCTCCATCTCCGTCATGTGAAATCCAACCATAGCGAGGCAGTCTACACTCAACACATCAAACAATTCAATCCACAAAATCACAACCTATTTAGTCGATATTACACCATCTCACATTATGGTTAAATGTCTCCATCTCCGTCGTGTGAGATCCAACCAGCGAGGCAGTCTACACTCAACACATCAAACAATTCAATCCACAAAATCACAATCTACTTAGTCGATATTACACCATCTCACATTATGGTCAAATGTCTCCATGTCGGTCATGTGAGATCCAACCATAGCGAGGCAGTCTACACTCAACACATCAAACAATTCAATCCACAAAATCACAATCTACTTAAACGGTATTACACCATCTCACATTTATGGTCAAATGTCTCCATCTCCGTCATGTGATATCAAACCATAGCGAAGCAGTCTACACTCAACACAACAAATGATTCAATCCACAAAAACACAATCTATTTAGTCGATATTACACCATCTCACATTATGGTCAAATGTCTCCATCTCCGTCATGTGAGATCCAACCATAGCGAGGCAGTCTACACTCAACACATCAAACAATTCAATCCACAAAATCACAATCTATTTAGTCGATATTACACCATCTCACATTATGGTTAAATGTCTCCATCTCCGTCATGTGAGATCCAACCATAGCGAGGCAGTCTACACTCAACACAACAAATAATTCAATCCACAAAATCAAAATCTATTTAGTCGATATTACACCATCTCACATTATGGTCAAATGTCTCCATGTCGGTCATGTGAGATCCAACCATAGCGAGGCAGTCTACACTCAACACATCAAACAATTCAATCGACAAAATCACAATCTACTTAGTCGGTATTACACCATCTCACATTTATGGTCAAATGTCTCCATCTCCGTCATGTGAGATCAAACCATAGCGAAGCAGTCTACACTCAACACATCAAACAATTCAATCCAAAAAATCACAATCTATTTAGTCGATATTACACCATCTCACATTATGGTTAAATGTCTCCATCTCCGTCATGTGAGATCCAACCATAGCGAGGCAGTCTACACTCAACACAACAAATAATTCAATCCACAAAATCAAAATCTATTTAGTCGATATTACACCATCTCACATTATGGTCAAATGTCTCCATGTCGGTCATGTGAGATCCAACCATAGCGAGGCAGTCTACACTCAACACATCAAACAATTCAATCCACAAAATCACAATCTACTTAGTCGGTATTACACCATCTCACATTATGGTCAAATGTCTCCATGTCGGTCATGTGAGATCCAACCATAGCGAGGCAGTCTACACTCAACACATCAAACAATTCAATCCACAAAATCACAATCTACTTAGTCGGTATTACACCATCTCACATTTATGGTCAAATGTCTCCATCTCCGTCATGTGAGATCAAACCATAGATAGCGAAGCAGTCTACACTCAACACAACAAATGATTCAATCCACAAAAACACAATCTATTTAGTCGATATTACACCATCTCACATTATGGTCAAATGTCTCCATCTCCGTCATGTGAGATCCAACCATAGCGAGGCAGTCTACACTCAACACATCAAACAATTCAATCCACAAAATCACAATCTATTTAGTCGATATTACACCATCTCACATTATGGTTAAATGTCTCCATCTCCGTCATGTGAGATCCAACCATAGCGAGGCAGTCTACACTCAACAACAAATAATTCAATCCACAAAATCAAAATCTATTTAGTCGATATAACACCATCTCACATTATGGTCAAATGTCTCCATGTCGGTCATGTGAGATCCAACCATAGCGAGGCAGTCTACACTCAACACAACAAATGATTCAATCCACAAAAACACAATCTATTTAGTCGATATTACACCATCTCGCATTATGGTCAAATGTCTCCATCTCCGTCATGTGAGATCCAACCATAGCGAGGCAGTCTACACTCAACACATCAAACAATTCAATCCACAAAATCACAATCTATTTAGTCGATATTACACCATCTCACATTATGGTTAAATGTCTCCATCTCCGTCATGTGAGATCCAACCATAGCGAGGCAGTCTACACTCAACAACAAATAATTCAATCCACAAAATCAAAATCTATTTAGTCGATATAACACCATCTCACATTATGGTCAAATGTCTCCATGTCGGTCATGTGAGATCCAACCATAGCGAGGCAGTCTACACTCAACAACAAATAATTCAATCCACAAAATCAAAATCTATTTAGTCGATATAACACCATCTCACATTATGGTCAAATGTCTCCATGTCGGTCATGTGAGATCCAACCATAGCGAGGCAGTCTACACTCAACACATCAAACAATTCAATCCACAAAATCACAATCTATTTAGTCGATATTACACCATCTCACATTATGGTTAAATGTCTCCATCTCCGTCATGTGAGATCCAACCATAGCGAGGCAGTCTACACTCAACACAACAAATAATTCAATCCACAAAATCAAAATCTATTTAGTCGATATTACACCATCTCACATTATGGTCAAATGTCTCCATGTCGGTCATGTGAGATCCAACCATAGCGAGGCAGTCTACACTCAACAACAAATAATTCAATCCACAAAATCAAAATCTATTTAGTCGATATAACACCATCTCACATTATGGTCAAATGTCTCCATGTCGGTCATGTGAGTTCCAACCATAGCGAGGCAGTCTACACTCAACACAACAAATGATTCAATCCACAAAAACACAATCTATTTAGTCGATATTACACCATCTCACATTATGGTTAAATGTCTCCATCTCCGTCATGTGAGATCCAACCATAGCGAGGCAGTCTACACTCAACACAACAAATAATTCAATCCACAAAATCAAAATCTATTTAGTCGATATTACACCATCTCACATTATGGTCAAATGTCTCCATGTCGGTCATGTGAGATCCAACCATAGCGAGGCAGTCTACACTCAACAACAAATAATTCAATCCACAAAATCAAAATCTATTTAGTCGATATAACACCATCTCACATTATGGTCAAATGTCTCCATGTCGGTCATGTGAGATCCAACCATAGCGAGGCAGTCTACACTCAACACAACAAATGATTCAATCCACAAAAACACAATCTATTTAGTCGATATTACACCATCTCACATTATGGTTAAATGTCTCCATCTCCGTCATGTGAGATCCAACCACAGCGAGGCAGTCTACACTCAACACAACAAATAATTCAATCCACAAAATCAAAATCTATTTAGTCGATATTACACCATCTCACATTATGGTCAAATGTCTCCATGTCGGTCATGTGAGATCCAACCATAGCGAGGCAGTCTACACTCAACAACAAATAATTCAATCCACAAAATCAAAATCTATTTAGTCGATATAACACCATCTCACATTATGGTCAAATGTCTCCATGTCGGTCATGTGAGATCCAACCATAGCGAGGCAGTCTACACTCAACACAACAAATGATTCAATCCACAAAAACACAATCTATTTAGTCGATATTACACCATCTCACATTATGGTTAAATGTCTCCATCTCCGTCATGTGAGATCCAACCATAGCGAGGCAGTCTACACTCAACACAACAAATAATTCAATCCACAAAATCAAAATCTATTTAGTCGATATTACACCATCTCACATTATGGTCAAATGTCTCCATGTCGAACATGTGAGATCCAACCATAGCGAGGCAGTCTACACTCAACAACAAATAATTCAATCCACAAAATCAAAATCTATTTAGTCGATATAACACCATCTCACATTATGGTCAAATGTCTCCATGTCGGTCATGTGAGATCCAACCATAGCGAGGCAGTCTACACTCAACACATCAAACAATTCAATCCACAAAATCACAATCTATTTAGTCGATATTACACCATCTCACATTATGGTTAAATGTCTCCATCTCCGTCATGTGAGATCCAACCATAGCGAGGCAGTCTACACTCAACACAACAAATAATTCAATCCACAAAATCAAAATCTATTTAGTCGATATTACACCATCTCACATTATGGTCAAATGTCTCCATGTCGGTCATGTGAGATCCAACCATAGCGAGGCAGTCTACACTCAACAACAAATAATTCAATCCACAAAATCAAAATCTATTTAGTCGATATAACACCATCTCACATTATGGTCAAATGTCTCCATGTCGGTCATGTGAGATCCAACCATAGCGAGGCAGTCTACACTCAACACAACAAATGATTCAATCTACAAAAACACAATCTATTTAGTCGATATTACACCATCTCGCATTATGGTCAAATGTCTCCATCTCCGTCATGTGAGATCCAACCATAGCGAGGCAGTCTACACTCAACACATCAAACAATTCAATCCACAAAATCACAATATATTTAGTCGATATTACACCATCTCACATTATGGTTAAATGTCTCCATCTCCGTCATGTGAGATCCAACCATAGCGAGGCAGTCTACACTCAACAACAAATAATTCAATCCACAAAATCAAAATCTATTTAGTCGATATAACACCATCTCACATTATGGTCAAATGTCTCCATGTCGGTCATGTGAGATCCAACCATAGCGAGGCAGTCTACACTCAACACAACAAATGATTCAATCCACAAAAACACAATCTATTTAGTCGATATTACACCATCTCGCATTATGGTCAAATGTCTCCATCTCCGTCATGTGAGATCCAACCATAGCGAGGCAGTCTACACTCAACACATCAAACAATTCAATCCACAAAATCACAATCTATTTAGTCGATATTACACCATCTCACATTATGGTTAAATGTCTCCATCTCCGTCATGTGAGATCCAACCATAGCGAGGCAGTCTACACTCAACACAACAAATAATTCAATCCACAAAATCAAAATCTATTTAGTCGATATTACACCATCTCACATTATGGTCAAATGTCTCCATGTCGGTCATGTGAGATCCAACCATAGCGAGGCAGTCTACACTCAACACATCAAACAATTCAATCCACAAAATCACAATCTACTTAGTCGGTATTACACCATCTCACATTTATGGTCAAATGTCTCCATCTCCGTCATGTGAGATCAAACCATAGCGAAGCAGTCTACACTCAACACATCAAACAATTCAATCCACAAAATCACAATCTATTTAGTCGATATTACACCATCTCACATTATGGTTAAAAGTCTCCATCTCCGTCATGTGAGATCCAACCATAGCGAGGCAGTCTACACTCAACACAACAAATAATTCAACCCACAAAATCAAAATCTATTTAGTCGATATTACACCATCTCACATTATGGTCAAATGTCTCCATGTCGGTCATGTGAGATCCAACCATAGCGAGGCAGTCTACACTCAACACATCAAACAATTCAATCCACAAAATCACAATCTACTTAGTCGGTATTACACCATCTCACATTATGGTCAAATGTCTCCATCTCCGTCATGTGAGATCCAACCATAGCGAGGCAGTCTACACTCAACACAACAAATAATTCAATCCACAAAATCAAAATCTATTTAGTCGATATTACACCATCTCACATTATGGTCAAATTTCTCCATCTCGGTCATGTGAGATCCAACCATAGCGAGGCAGTCTACACTCAAAACATCAAACAATTCAATCCACAAAATCACAATCTAATTAGTCGATATTACACCATCTCACATTATGGTTACATGTCTCCATCTCCGTCATGTGAGATCCAACCTTAGCGAGGTCGTCTACACTCAACATATCAAACAATTCAATCCACAAAATCACAATCTATTTAGTCGATATTACACCATCTCACATTATGGTCAAATGTCTCCATCTCCGTCATATGAGATCCAACCATAGCGAGGCAGTCTACACTCAACACAACAAACAATTCAATCCACAAAATCAAAATCTATTTAGTCGATATTACACCATCTCACATTATGGTCAAATGTCTCCATCTCGGTCATTTGAGATGCAACCATAGCGAGGCAGTCTACACTCAACACAACAAATAACTCAATCCACAAAATCACAATCTATTTACTCGATATTACACCATCTCACATTATGGTCAAATGTCTCCATCTTCGTCATGTGAGATCCAACCATAGCGAGGCAGTCTACACTCAACACATCAAACAATTCAATCCACAAAATCACAATCTATTTAGTCGATATGACAACATCTCACATTATGGTTAAATGTCTCCATCTCCGTCATGTGAGATCCAAACAGAGCGAGGCAGTCTACACTCAACATATCAAACAATTCAATCCACAAAATCACAATCTATTTAGTCGATATTACACCATCTCAAATTATGGTCAAATGTCTCCATCTCCGTCATGTGAGATCCAACCATAGCGAGGCAGTCTACACTCAACACAACAAACAATTCAATCCACAAAATCGCAATCTTCTTAGTCGATATTACACCATCTCACATTATGGTCAAATGTCTCCATCTCCGTCATGTGAGATCCAACCATAGCGAGGCAGTCTACACTCAACAAAACAAACAATCCAATCCACAAAATCACAATCTACTTAGTCGATGATACACCATCTCACATTATGGTCAAATGTCTCCATCTCCGTCATGTGAGATCAAACCATAGCGAAGCAGTCTACACTCAACACATCAAACAATTCAATCCACAAAATCACAATCTATTTAGTCGATATTACACCATCTCACATTATGGTTAAAAGTCTCCATCTCCGTCATGTGAGATCCAACCATAGCGAGGCAGTCTACACTCAACACAACAAATAATTCAACCCACAAAATCAAAATCTATTTAGTCGATATTACACCATCTCACATTATGGTCAAATGTCTCCATGTCGGTCATGTGAGATCCAACCATAGCGAGGCAGTCTACACTCAACACATCAAACAATTCAATCCACAAAATCACAATCTACTTAGTCGGTATTACACCATCTCACATTATGGTCAAATGTCTCCATCTCCGTCATGTGAGATCCAACCATAGCGAGGCAGTCTACACTCAACACAACAAATAATTCAATCCACAAAATCAAAATCTATTTAGTCGATATTACACCATCTCACATTATGGTCAAATTTCTCCATCTCGGTCATGTGAGATCCAACCATAGCGAGGCAGTCTACACTCAAAACATCAAACAATTCAATCCACAAAATCACAATCTAATTAGTCGATATTACACCATCTCACATTATGGTTACATGTCTCCATCTCCGTCATGTGAGATCCAACCTTAGCGAGGTCGTCTACACTCAACATATCAAACAATTCAATCCACAAAATCACAATCTATTTAGTCGATATTACACCATCTCACATTATGGTCAAATGTCTCCATCTCCGTCATGTGAGATCCAACCATAGCGAGGCAGTCTACACTCAACACAACAAACAATTCAATCCACAAAATCAAAATCTATTTAGTCGATATTACACCATCTCACATTATGGTCAAATGTCTCCATCTCGGTCATTTGAGATGCAACCATAGCGAGGCAGTCTACACTCAACACAACAAATAACTCAATCCACAAAATCACAATCTATTTACTCGATATTACACCATCTCACATTATGGTTAAAAGTCTCCATCTCCGTCATGTGAGATCCAACCATAGCGAGGCAGTCTACACTCAACACAACAAATAATTCAACCCACAAAATCAAAATCTATTTAGTCGATATTACACCATCTCACATTATGGTCAAATGTCTCCATGTCGGTCATGTGAGATCCAACCATAGCGAGGCAGTCTACACTCAACACATCAAACAATTCAATCCACAAAATCACAATCTACTTAGTCGGTATTACACCATCTCACATTATGGTCAAATGTCTCCATCTCCGTCATGTGAGATCCAACCATAGCGAGGCAGTCTACACTCAACACAACAAATAATTCAATCCACAAAATCAAAATCTATTTAGTCGATATTACACCATCTCACATTATGGTCAAATTTCTCCATCTCGGTCATGTGAGATCCAACCATAGCGAGGCAGTCTACACTCAAAACATCAAACAATTCAATCCACAAAATCACAATCTAATTAGTCGATATTACACCATCTCACATTATGGTTACATGTCTCCATCTCCGTCATGTGAGATCCAACCTTAGCGAGGTCGTCTACACTCAACATATCAAACAATTCAATCCACAAAATCACAATCTATTTAGTCGATATTACACCATCTCACATTATGGTCAAATGTCTCCATCTCCGTCATGTGAGATCCAACCATAGCGAGGCAGTCTACACTCAACACAACAAACAATTCAATCCACAAAATCAAAATCTATTTAGTCGATATTACACCATCTCACATTATGGTCAAATGTCTCCATCTCGGTCATTTGAGATGCAACCATAGCGAGGCAGTCTACACTCAACACAACAAATAACTCAATCCACAAAATCACAATCTATTTACTCGATATTACACCATCTCACATTATGGTCAAATGTCTCCATCTTCGTCATGTGAGATCCAACCATAGCGAGGCAGTCTACACTCAACACATCAAACAATTCAATCCACAAAATCACAATCTATTTAGTCGATATTACAACATCTCACATTATGGTTAAATGTCTCCATCTCCGTCATGTGAGATCCAAACAGAGCGAGGCAGTCTACACTCAACATATCAAACAATTCAATCCACAAAATCACAATCTATTTAGTCGATATTACACCATCTCAAATTATGGTCAAATGTCTCCATCTCCGTCATGTGAGATCCAACCATAGCGAGGCAGTCTACACTCAACACATCAAACAATTCAAACCACAAAATCACAATCTATTTAGTCGATAGTACACCATCTCACATTATGGTCAAATGTCTCCATCTCCGTCATATGAGATCCAACCATAGCGAGGCAGTCTACACTCAACGCAACAAACAATTCAATCCACAAAATCTCAATCTACTTAGTCGATATTACACCATCTCACATTATGGTCAAATATCTCCATCTCCGTCATGTGAGATCCAACCATAGCGAGACAGTCTACACTCAACACAACAAACAATTCAATCCACAAAATCACAATCTATTTAGTCGATATTACACCATCTCACATTATGGTCAAATGTCTCCATCTCCGTCATGTGAGATCCAACTATAGCGAGGCAGTCTACTCTCAACACATCAAACAATTCAATACACAAAATCACAATCTATTTAGTCGATATTACACCATCTCACATTATGGTCAAATGTCTCGATCTCCGTCATGTGAGATCCAACCATAGCGAGGCAGTCTACACTCAACACAACAAACAATTCAATCCACAAAATCACAATCTATTTAGTCGATATTACACCATCTCACATTATGGTCAAATGTCTCCATCTCCGTCATGTGAGATCCAACCATAGCGAGGCAGTCTACACTCAACACAACAAACAATTCAACCCACAAAATCACAATCTATTTAGTCGATATTACACCATCTCACATTATGGTCAAATGTCTCCATCTCAGTCATGTGAGAAACAACCATAGCGAGGCAGTCTACACTCATCACAACAAACAATTCAATCCACAAAATCACAATCTATTTAGTCGATATTACACCATCTCACATTATGGTCAAATGTCTCCATCTCCGTCATGTGAGATCCAACCATAGCGAGGCAGTCTACACTCAACACATCAAACAATTCAATCCAAAAAATCACAATCTACTTAGTCGATATTACACCATCTAACATTATGGTTAAATGTCTCCATCTCCGTCATGTGAGATCCAACCATAGCGAGGCAGTCTACACTCAACACAACAAACAATTCAATCCACAAAATCACAATCTATTAAGTCGATATTACACCATCTAACATTATGGTCAAATGTCTCCATCTCCGTTATGTGAGATCCAACCATAGCGAGGCAGTCTACACTCAACACAACAAACAATTCAATCCACAAAATCTCAATCTACTTAGTCGATAATACACCGTCTCACATTATGGTCAAATGTCTCCATCTCCGTCATGTGAGATCCAACCATAGCGAGGCTGTCTACACTCAACACAACAAATAATTCAATCCACAAAATCCCAATCTCCTGGTAGCCGAACGACACTCCGTCATGTGAGATCCAACCATAGCGAGGCAGTCTACACTCAACACAACAAACAATTCAATCCACTAAATCACAATATACTTAGTCGATATTACACCATCTCACATTATGGTCAAATGTCTCCATCTCCGTCATGTGAGATCCAACCATAGCGAGGCAGTCTACATTCAACACACCAAACAATTCAATCCACAAAATCACAATCTATTTAGTCGATATTACACCATCTCACATTATGGTCAAATGTCTCCATCTCCGTCATGTGAGATCCAACCATAGCGAGGCAGTCTACACTCAACACAACAAACAATTCAATCCACAAAATCACAATCTACTTAGTCGATATTACACCATCTCACATTATGGTCAAATGTCTCCCATCTCCGTCATGTGAGATCCAACCATAGCGAGGCAGTCTACACTCAACACAACAAACAATTCAATCCACAAAATCACAATCTCCTGGTAGCCGAACGACACTCCGTCATGTGAAATCCAACCATAGCGAGGCAGTCTACACTCACACAACCAACAATTCAATCCACTTAATCACAATCTACTTAGTCGATATTACACCATCTAACATTATGGTCAAATGTCTCCATCTCCGTCATGTGAGATCCAACCATAGCGAGGCAGTCTACCCTCAACACAACAAACAATTCAATCCACAAAATCACAATCTACTTAGTCGATATTACACCATCTAACATTATGGTCAAATGTCTCCATCTCTGTCATGTGAGATCCAACCATAGCGAGGCAGTCTACGCTCAACAAAACAAACCATCCAATCCACAAAATCACAATCTACTTAGTCGATATTACACCATCTCACATTATGGTCAAATGTCTCCATCTCCGTCATGTGAGATCCAACCACAGCGAGGCAGTCTACACTCAACACAACAAACAATTCAATCCACAAAATCACAAAATACTTAGTCGATATTACACCATCTAACATTATGGTCAAATGTCTCCATCTCCGTCATGTGAGATCCAATCATAGCGAGGCAGTCTACACTCAACACAACAAACAATTCAATCCACAAAATCACAATCTCCTGGTAGCCGAACGACACTCCGTCATGTGAAATCCAACCATAGCGAGGCAGTCTACACTCACACAACCAACAATTCAATCCACTTAATCACAATCTACTTAGTCGATATTACACCATCTAACATTATGGTCAAATGTCTCCATCTCCGTCATGTGAGATCCAACCATAGCGAGGCAGTCTACCCTCAACACAACAAACAATTCATTCCACAAAATCACAATCTACTTAGTCGATATTACACCATCTAACATTATGGTCAAATGTCTCCATCTCCGTCATGTGAAATCCAACCATAGCGAGGCAGTCTACACTCAACAAAACAAACAATCCAATCCACAAAATCACAATCTACTTAGTCGATATTACACCATCTCACATTATGGTCAAATGTCTCCATCTCCGTCATGTGAGATCCAACCATAGCGAGGCAGTCTACACTCAACACAACAAACAATTCAATCCACAAAATACTTAGTCGATATTACACCATCTAACATTATGGTCAAATGTCTCCATCTCCGTCATGTGAGATCCAACCATAGCGAGGCAGTCTACACTCAACACAACAAACAATTCAATCCACAAAATCACAATCTACTTAGTCGATATTACACCATCTCACATTATGGTCAAATGTCTCCATCTCCGTCATGTGATATCCAACCATAGCGAGGCAGTCTACACTCAACACAACAAACAATTCAATCCACAAAATCACAAAATACTTAGTCGATATTACACCATCTAACATTATGGTCAAATGTCTCCATCTCCGTCATGTGAGATCCAACCATAGCGAGGCAGTCTACACTCAACAAAACAAACAATCCAATCCACAAAATCACAATCTACTTAGTCGATATTACACCATCTCACATTATGGTCAAATGTCTCCATCTCCGTCATGTGAGATCCAACCATAGCGAGGCAAGGCTACACTCAACACAACAAACAATTCAATCCACAAAATCACAATCTACTTGGTCGATATTACACCATCTCACATTATGGTCAAATGTCTCCATCTCTGTCAAGCGAGATCCAACCATACCGAGGCAGTCTACACTCAACATAACAAACAATTCAATCCACAAAATCACAATCTACTTAGTCGATATTACACCATCTCAGATTATGGTCAAATGTCTCCATCTCCGTCATGTGAGATCCAACCATAGCGAGGCAGTCTACACTCAACACAACAAACAATTCAATCCACAAAATCACAATCTACTTAGTCGATATTACACCATCTCACATTATGGTCAAATGTCTCCATCTCCGTCATGTGAGATCCAACCATAGCGAGGCAGTCTACACTCAACACAACAAACAATTCAACCCACAAAATCACAATCTATTTAGTCGATATTACACCATCTCACATTATGGTCAAATGTCTCGATCTCCGTCATGTGAGATCCAACCATAGCGAGGCAGTCTACACTCAACTCAACAAACAATTCAATCCACAAAATCACAATCTATTTAGTCGATATTACACCATCTCACATTATGGTCAAATGTCTCCATCTCCGTCATGTGAGATCCAACCATAGCGAGGCAGTCTACACTCAACACAACAAACAATTCAACCCACAAAATCACAATCTATTTAGTCGATATTACACCATCTCACATTATGGTCAAATGTCTCCATCTCAGTCATGTGAGAAACAACTATAGCGAGGCAGTCTACACTCAACACAACAAACAATTCAATCCACAAAATCACAATCTATTTAGTCGATATTACACCATGTCACATTATGGTCAAATGTCTCCATCTCCGTCATGTGAGATCAAACCATAGCGAGGCAGTCTACACTCAACACAACAAACAATTCAATCCACAAAATCACAATCTATTTAGTCGATATTACACCATCTCACATTATGGTCAAATGTCTCCATCTCCGTCATGTGAGATCCAACCATAGCGAGGCAGTCTACACTCAACACATCAAACAATTCAATCCACAAAATCACAATCTACTTAGTCGATATTACACCATCTCACATTATGGTCAAATGTCTCCATCTCCGTCATGTGAGATCCAACCATAGCGAGGCAGTCTACACTCAACACAACAAACAATTCAATCCACAAAATCACAATCTATTTAGTCGATATTACACCATCTCACATTATGGTCAAATGTCTCCATCTCCGTCATGTGAGATCCAACCATAGCGAGGAAGTCTACACTCAACACAACAAACAATTCAATCCACAAAATCACAAAATACTTAGTCGATATTACACCATCTAACATTATGGTCAAATGTCTCCATCTCCGTCATGTGAGATCCAACCATAGCGAGGCAGTCTACACTCAACTCAACAAACAATTCAATCCACAAAATCACAATCTATTTAGTCGATATTACACCATCTCACATTATGGTCAAATGTCTCCATCTCCGTCATGTGAGATCCAACCATAGCGAGGCAGTCTACACTCAACACAACAAACAATTCAACCCACAAAATCACAATCTATTTAGTCGATATTACACCATCTCACATTATGGTCAAATGTCTCCATCTCAGTCATGTGAGAAACAACTATAGCGAGGCAGTCTACACTCAACACAACAAACAATTCAATCCACAAAATCACAATCTATTTAGTCGATATTACACCATGTCACATTATGGTCAAATGTCTCCATCTCCGTCATGTGAGATCAAACCATAGCGAGGCAGTCTACACTCAACACAACAAACAATTCAATCCACAAAATCACAATCTATTTAGTCGATATTACACCATCTCACATTATGGTCAAATGTCTCCATCTCCGTCATGTGAGATCCAACCATAGCGAGGCAGTCTACACTCAACACATCAAACAATTCAATCCACAAAATCACAATCTACTTAGTCGATATTACACCATCTCACATTATGGTCAAATGTCTCCATCTCCGTCATGTGAGATCCAACCATAGCGAGGCAGTCTACACTCAACACAACAAACAATTCAATCCACAAAATCACAATCTATTTAGTCGATATTACACCATCTCACATTATGGTCAAATGTCTCCATCTCCGTCATGTGAGATCCAACCATAGCGAGGAAGTCTACACTCAACACAACAAACAATTCAATCCACAAAATCACAAAATACTTAGTCGATATTACACCATCTAACATTATGGTCAAATGTCTCCATCTCCGTCATGTGAGATCCAACCATAGCGAGGCAGTCTACACTCAACACAACAAACAATTCAATCCACAAAATCACAATCTACTTAGTCGATAATACACCGTCTCACATTATGGTCAAATGTCTCCATCTCCGTCATGTGAGATCCAACCATAGCGAGGCAGTCTACACTCAACACAACAAATAATTCAATCCACAAAATCCCAATCTCCTGGTAGCCGAACGACACTCCGTCATGTGAGATCCAACCATAGCGAGGCATTCTACACTCAACACAACAAACAATTCAATCCACTAAATCACAATCTACTTAGTCGATATTACACCATCTCACCTTATGGTCAAATGTCTCCATCTCCGTCATGTGAGATCCAACCATAGCGAGGCAGTCTACATTCAACACACCAAACAATTCAATCCACAAAATCACAATCTATTTAGTCGATATTACACCATCTCACATTATGGTCAAATGTCTCCATCTCCGTCATGTGAGATTCAACCATAGCGAGGCAGTCTACACTCAACACAACAAACAATTCAATCCACAAAATCACAATCTACTTAGTCGATATTACACCATCTCACATTATGGTCAAATGTCTCCCATCTCCGTCATGTGAGATCCAACCATAGCGAGACAGTCTACACTCAACACAACAAACAATTCAATCCACAAAATCACTATCTCCTGGTAGCCGAACGACACTCCGTCATGTGAAATCCAACCATAGCGAGGCAGTCTACACTCACACAACCAACAATTCAAGCCACTTAATCACAATCTACTTAGTCGATATTACACCATCTCACATTATGGTCAAATGTCTCCATCTCCGTCATGTGAGATCCAACCATAGCGAGGCAGTCTACACTCAACACAACAAACAATTCAATCCACAAAATCACAAAATACTTAGTCGATATTACACCATCTAACATTATGGTCAAATGTCTCCATCTCCGTCATGTGAGATCCAACCATAGCGAGGCAGTCTACACTCAACACAACAAACAATTCAATCCACAAAATCGCAATCTTCTTAGTCGATATTACACCATCTCACATTATGGTCAAATGTCTCCATCTCCGTCATGTGAGATCCAACCATAGCGAGGCAGTCTACACTCAACAAAACAAACAATCCAATCCACAAAATCACAATCTACTTAGTCGATGATACACCATCTCACATTATGGTCAAATGTCTCCATCTCCGTCATGTGAGATCCAACCATAGCGAGGCAGTCTACACTCAACAAAACAAACAATTCAATCCACAAAATCACAATCTACTTGGTCGATATTACACCATCTCACATTATGGTCAAATGTCTCCATCTCCGTCAAGCGAGATCCAACCATACCGAGGCAGTCTACACTCAACATAACAAACAATTCAATCCACAAAATCACAATCTACTTAGTCGATATTACACCATCTCACATTATGGTCAAATGTCTCCATCTCCGTCATGTGAGGTCCAACCATAGCGAGGCAGTCTACCCTCAACACAACAAACAATTCAATCCACAAAATCTCAATCTACTTAGTCGATATTACAACATCTCACATTATCGATTCATGCCCAGATGAACGATATTTGGACCCCCTTGAACTTCAATTATGAAAAAAGAAAAACTACATTAACGATGACATAAGACAGAAATACTATTTTGGTAAGCAAACTAACTATTAGGAACCGATAAGTGCTTCATACTTTACATTGCAATAAGCATTTAGCCGTAAAAAACCGTAACACGACAACTCGCAAAAGACAACTCGTATAAATGACCAGTTACAACAACTCGCAACAGACTCGTAAGACCATCCTTTATTTTTCCTCTAAATTTAAGACCCGGGCTTGTCCCCCAATCCCCCTAACATAAGCATCAATTTTATGGTGTAACGAGGGGTTTTTAAAGGTTAAACATGAAGACCAAATATGTTTGTCATGGCCTAATTAGTTCGCATACTAAATTCCGTAACATTCGAATGAGAACAAAATTTCACAAAATTTTTGCAGATGGGGGAAGGGAAAGAAAAAAGAGCTAAGAACCGTAATCCTCCACTAATTTTAGTTAATTTTAATTTTATTCTCAATCCAAAGCAATTATTGGGGAAAGATATGAATCATTTTGTTCGTTTAACACCAAAAATTGAGTCCATAACCTTCATCATTTTGGTTTCTAATTATGTTTCTTTTCATTCGAAAAATGTTGCAATTCACTACAAGACAGCGCGGGAGACGAATCTTGATCTTCGTAAGTTCGACTTAATGAGAAAAGCGTGTTAACAATCTGGAGATGCTCAAAAAGACCTTGCAAATCACAAGCATTTACAAATGATGATTTATTTGTGGAGAAACTGGATCAATTTTATTCAATGTTGACTTATGAACGAGAAGTTGAAAAGTAAGTTTTCTACACTATTCTTAAATTTTTTTCAGTTTATGAAAATCGGTTTCAAAAAGGGTTTAAAAACATGATCGTTAAATAATCAGAGGAGTTGAAAATCATGGAGGGGATGAACAAAATGTCAACTTTTGATATATAGTTTCAAAAATTAATCTTCACTGCTCGCACTACTTCTGGGGGGGGGGGGGGGGTTAACGTAAATTTTCTACAATGTTTAATTGTCATGCAAAGAGTAAGAAAAAGTAAAAAACAGCGAAGAAGCAAGAAACAGCCAAGAAGCAAGAAACAGCGAAGAAGCTGATAAAGAGCAAGAAAGAGCGAAGAACATCTCCGATCTAATTATCGAAACGTAACGAGCACTGTTTCTGAGGAGTGCTCTGCAAACATGCCCAAAACTTACCTAGTTTGCATGAGCAATTCAACGAGAAGAGACTTTGGGGACATACCAATTCCCATGGAACTTCATACCACTCTATGAGGGCAGATATTCTTGGCCCATGACTCGGGGCCGGGGGATTTCGACTGATTTCTTCTGTTCACAATGAGGCAAACTTGGACATTCTCGAGGGTTACACAACTTGGCACGCTGATGGCATATTCAAGAAATGTTCCTCGTTATTCTATGTTACTCATTATCTACCATTGTTACTCATTACTCATTACCTACCAGTGGTTTGATTTCTGTTGCAACGCAAAACTCAACAGGAATATCAACAAGCATTTCGTGTGTTACGAAGAAAGTAGTTCATTGCTCTCAGTCGGCAATGGCTCTCATTCCTGAATGCGACTTGAAGCTGGCATTAGAAGCTCTCCACGCAAGAAAAACTGAGCAGGATGAGCTCCATTTATATCTCGATTATTCCGACAAAAAACTTTCCGAAAAAGGATGGCATAGAGCTTTTCAATTGGGAATGCGTCATGCTCACCTCACTGTATCAAAATTCATTCAGCAAAGAAGGAAGGAAATTTGCACAATTCAGCTAAGAAATTGGTAAGGAGCCAAAAAAAAGCCTTATTTGTATGAACAATTGCAAAGGATATCAAAAACTGTGAAAAACTATCAAAACAATGTCTTTCGTTTACTTTTTACTGGTAAAACCACTTTATACCAAAGAAAAAATGATGCCTCGAATGCTTTGATGTTTTACGCCTTTTTTGTTTTACATTAAGATTAAAGGAAAACTTAATTTTCTTCCTAGTTTTATACGAGTTGTCTTGTTTTGCGAGTGGTCTTCCGCTGCGAGTTGTCGCGGTACCTAAAAAACATGTAAAGCGTCAATGATAAGAAATTTTGAAAGGTACGGGTAAGAGAAAAAAAGCTGAAATTTGCACAGAGCCGAAAATTAAGCACAAACAGAATTGGTCACCCGAGTTGTCCTATTGCACTAAAATTGAGCAACCATGGCCGATTGGCTAACACGCGCGGTTTTTAGCACGAAGTTCTCGAGTTCGAATCTCACTTCACGGTTGTAGCTGCCCCAGAGTCATCCGCCTCCTCAAGGTGTGACCGGCTACGCCAAAACGGATGAATAGTCTCCCCCACGGAAAAAAGGTCAAAAAAAAGAAAAAGGAGATGAAACAGGGCTGGGGGCTAATAAGAAAATGTACTAAAATTAGGCATAAGGCGTTAGTTATTCAACAAAACAAATCTGGCCTCGTTACACGAACAACCTTGCAAAACCACTGCTTGCCATTATAAAACACATCAAGTTCAAGTAAACTCGTGAATACGCAAAAGGAGCCGCTAAATAGCAGCTAGCAGAGCTCGGTAGATCCATGGCAATGACTTGTTATAATGAGGATGCTATCTGAACTATCAGTTTAGGATATATTTAAGCTATAACATGACAGCACATGGTTGAAAAAAAATTGGAACAAAACTGAGTGGTAACAAAGCCGACAAATTTTCAGCAGACACCGGGTGAGCAAGTTTTCTACAACAAATTTAATCTACTATATATTTAAATGCGGGCTTCATTATCTCGCTATGGTAAAGCTTTTTAAACTTACTATTTTAGCATGTTTAACAAAAGAATTTTTGAAAGTTTAAGCTATATCGTATATTTCAATGGTTAAGATTTTTTAAATCTTTTTGCCCGCTTCTCATTGGGTAACAATAATCAACCAATCAGCTTGAAAGCCATAAAACAAAAAAGAAAAGCAGCAAGCAAAAACACGGATGCATTAAAACTCAAATGTACAAAGCTGATTTGAATTAACCGGACAAAACGAGCTAAACTTGAAATTTAAAACGAGTTTTTCTCAGATTGGGGTGAGTTTAGATGAAAACTTATGATGACAAAACTTGCTTAAAATTTTAGCAGAATTCAGAATGACTTTGGTGTAATTTGTTTTGCGAAATTCGGGCCCAAAAATTTACCCCAAAAATGGGTCATTTTGGCTTTTCTTGCTTAATCAAAAATTACACCAAAATTACCCAGTCGATCACAGACATAATTATATCAAAGTGACCCCCTTACGTAGCCCAACAAACTTTAAGAAGAAGCGTCACATCGGGGAAACTTGAAGTAATTAAGCAGTCGCATCTGGACAGAAGATTTGGAACTCTAGAGAGTACTCTTACAGTACCCAACTACACAGTTGGGAAAATCAAATTTTGAGAAACTTCAACATTAAGTTTTCTAAAAAAAGTTTTTTTCGCAAACCAGAAAAAATGTCACATCTCGAAAACTACCAAGATTTGAGCAGTTTTATTTGAATGCAATGTTTGCAATTTCTGACAGTACTGTGACAGCACACAACTACAGGGTTGGGAATTTCACTTTTGTGAATTATTTTTAAAATTATTGGTTTTCAGAAAAAATTACAAAAATCGCCTTATCTCTTGATCTAAAAAAGTTTGGGCATTGTTAATTGGAGGCCGAGTTCGCAACAGCTGAAATAACTCGCCCAACTACAGGTTAGGAATTTCAAGTTTTGAAAAAAAATTTAATTTTCATGAAAATTTTTTGAGAAAATCCTAAAAAACGTCATATCTCGAAACTGCAAGGATTTGAGCTGCCATATTCAGTGGCAAGATTCGCGACCCCCTGAGAAAACCCACACATTTTCCAACAACAGGATCGAGATCTTCAAAGTTTTGGAATTATTTAGCCTTCAAGTTCTTTAGAATTTTTTTGAAAATTTCACAAAAAACGTCAGATATCGAAAAGTACAATGATTGCAGCAGCTAAATTCCGAGGAAAGATTGGAAACGCTCACAATTT
Source organism: Symsagittifera roscoffensis (assembly GCF_963678635.1). Lineage (NCBI taxonomy): Eukaryota > Metazoa > Xenacoelomorpha > Acoela > Convolutidae > Symsagittifera > Symsagittifera roscoffensis. Next base: position 1,596,974 of record NC_087066.1, read on the forward strand.
CCAACGGCAGGATTGAGAGCTTCAAAGTTTTGGAATTTATTAAAATCCAAGTTTATTTGAAAATTTTTGAAAAAATCATAAAAAACGAACATATCTCGAAAACTAAAAGGATTTGTGCTGTCAAATTTTGAGGCAAAATTTGGAACTCCTGAGAGAACCCTGACACAGCCTCACTTTAAATATGGGAACTTCAAGTTTTGGAATTTTTTTATATCTTAGGACTATAAAGCCTAAAAATCGTCATCTCGAAAACTACAAGGATTTGAGCAGCCATATTCAGAGGCAAGATTCAACACTCTTGAAAGTACCATCACACTTTCCAACGACAGGATTGAGATCTTCAACAGGATCCAAGGACAAGTATCAATTTATGGAAGTTTGAAAAATTCATAAAAACGTCATATCGAAAGCTACAAGGTTTTGAGAAGTGACATCTGGAGGCAATATTCGCAACCCCTGAGAGTACCCTGACTGCACCCACTTAGTTGAGAATTTCAAAAAATTATAAGTTTTGTGAAGTGAGATTTTCTAGAAATTTTTGAAAAAACTCGAAAATTGACGTATCTTGTAAACTGAAAGTTTTTGGTTATTCATATATGGAGGATCCTAATGCCCGGGGAGAACCCTGACAGCATCCAACTATTGGGCTGCTATTTTCAAACTTGATGAAATAAACACTGAGCTCAAGCTGGAAAATTTAAAAAATCTTAACCATTGAAATATACGATATAGCTTAAACTTTCAAAAATTCTTTTGTTAAACATGCTAAAATAGTAAGTTTAAAAAGCTTTACCATAGCGAGATAATGAAGCCCGCATTTAAATATATAGTAGATTAAATTTGTTGTAGAAAACTTGCTCACCCGGTGTCTGCTGAAAAATTGTCGGCTTTGTTACCACTTCAGTTTTGTTCCAATTTTTTTCAACCATGTGCTGTCATGTTATAGCTTAAATATATCCTAAAATGATAGTTCAGATAGCATCCTCATTATAACAAGTCATTGCCATGGATCTACCGAGCTCTGCTAGCTGCTATTTAGCGGCTCCTTTTGCGTATTCACGAGTTTACTTGAACTTGATGTGTTTTATATTGGCAAGCAGTGGTTTTGCAAGGTTGTTCGTGTAACGAGGCCAGATTTGTTTTGTTGAATAACTAACGCCTTATGCCTAATTTTAGTACATTTTCTTATTAGCCCCCAGCCCTGTTTCATCTCCTTTTTCTTTTTTTTTTGACCTTTTTTCCGTGGGGGAGACTATTCATCCGTTTTGGCGTAGCCGGTCACACCTTGAGGAGGCGGATGACTCTGGGGCAGCTACAACCGTGAAGTGAGATTCGAACTCGAGAACTTCGTGCTAAAAACCGCGCGTGTTAGCCAATCGGCCATGGCTGCTCAATTTTAGTGCAATAGGACAACTCGGGTGACCAATTCTGTTTGTGCTTAATTTTCGGCTCTGTGCAAATTTCAGCTTTTTTTCTCTTACCCGTACCTTTCAAAATTTCTTATCATTGACGCTTTACATGTTTTTTAGGTACCGCGACAACTCGCAGCGGAAGACCACTCGCAAAACAAGACAACTCGTATAAAACAAGGAAGAAAATTAAGTTTTCCTTTAATCTTAATGTAAAACAAAAAAGCCGTAAAACATCAAAGCATTCGAGGCATCATTTTTTCTTTGGTATAAAGTGGTTTTACCAGTAAAAAGCAAACGAAAGACATTGTTTTGATAGTTTTTCACAGTTTTTGATATCCTTTGCAATTGTTCATACAAATCAGGCTTTTTTTTGGCTCCTTATCAATTTCTTAGCTGAATTGTGCAAATTTCCTTCCTTCTTCGCTGAATGAATTTTGATACAGTGAGGTGAGCATGACGCATTCCTAATTGAAAAGCTCTATGCCATCCTTTTTCGGAAAGTTTTTTGTCGGAATAATCGAGATATAAATGGAGCTCATCCTGCTCAGTTTTTCTTGCGTGGAGAGCTTCTAGTGCCAGCTTCAAGTCGCATTCAGGAATGAGAGCCATTGCCGACTGAGAGCAATGAACTACTTTCTTCGTAACACACAAAATGCTTGTTGATATTGCTGTTGAGTTTTGCGTTGCAACAGAAATCAAACCACTGGTAGGTAATGAGTAATGAGTAACAATGGTAGATAATGAGTAACATAGAATAACGAGGAACATTTCTTGAATATGCCATCAGCGTGCCAAGTTGTGTAACCCTCAAGAATGTCCAAGTTTGCCTCATCGGTGAACAGAAGAAATCAGTCGAAATCCCCCGGCCCCGAGTCATGGGCCAAGAATATCTGCCCTCATAGACTGGTATGAAGTATATCAACATTTACTCGTGGAATATTATTGCGAAACTTAGTACTACCCCAAATTAACTTATTTTTAGTTTTATTCGTACTTCCAGAAATTGGGCATCAATTGTGAAAAAAAAATTGTTTACTGGAAAGAAGACTTGTTCGCGAGTTGCTTAGGGGAAAAAAATTGTTTGAGAAAAAAAAAACCAAAACATCTAATTTGAAACTCAATTTTGGATATCAAAATTGAAGAAAAAGACCGTGAGAAGTCAAAGAAAAGCCGAACTGATGTTTATCTCTTGTTGAGCATATGAAAACTTGCTATACAGCTTGTAAATGAACAAAAAACGCTGAAGAACCGCTGATTACGGTTTTGTGTACTGGACCGGTTTCAGACTGGATGGAACTTGAATGAAGACTCTCTCGGATATTTTCTGAAGCACCCAGCGACATTGCAGGAATAACAAATTCCCTGCTTCGACATTCCGATATGATTTAACGTACAAACAACTGATATTGATTTAACTGAACCTTCACGACGATGCACTACGATTATATCAGACATTAACTTTATACAGCATGGATGATATAAGATGGTTTTTGAACTGAGTTTCTTCCGTATCTAAGGCACAAGTCCCGAGAGATAAGCAAAACCGAAAGAATCAAATGATTACTTTAATCCCTGGTCGCAGTTGTGGCGGAAATCTACCCTATTTGGATCGAACTGAACCAGCCAAAGAAGCCCAAACACTGGACTTTGATTGCTTCTGGTCTTCATCCCAAAATATACTCCAGGTCTGTATGCGCCCCAAAACAAATCGCTGTTTCTTGACGGTGTCGTTGATCCAGCATCCAAAATTTGTTCTAAAATGTATTAAGTAAAATGTCACATAACTTTTCGAAGATGATTGATGTGAGCCAAGTTAGTACCAATGCAATATGTATATGGCTAAATTTTATTATTTATTAGTATTTCTGACATCTATTCTATTTTTCTTGTGCACATTAAACAGATAGCGCGCATAGAATCAAATACTTCTTTTACCGCATTACTCGTTGGTTAAATAGTCTTCGGAAAAAATAACTAAGCAAGATCCCAGTAATCAGGGTAGGAAAAAGAAATACAGGAACAATTTTAATACAGATTATAAAAATTGTACCTCTAAAAGGCGTTATTGACCTTCCTCGAGCTGCTGTTTGTTTGAACGCATTGTACAAATAAATGCCACATAGCGCTAAAGCAACCGCTCCAAAAATAAACCACTTTTGATAGCGCGCATTGTTGCTGGAGTTTCTCCCATTCCTATGAGCGGCAATTCTACCAGCTTCAGACGCAGCGCCATTGCTAGGTCTGCTACGCCTGCGCACTGTCATCCAATTCTAAAAAAAAACGAACTTTTTAATGGAAGATCTAAATTAATCAAAGACAGCAGCAAGTTCAGGGGTTCCGCAAATTATATGGCCATATAATGGGGTTTCCGCCCTACATGGTAATCAGAAGGTCAAAAGTATCATAGTAACCGAGGTTATAGTCAGGAGTTCCTTCATCACGAATCAAAATCCTTGGAATTTTCTAGATATGGAAGTGATAATGATAAAAGAAGATGACAATGTACCAGTCGGTCATATTTGGAAGTTAGACCTTGAGGAATACGAACTACGTAATTTTGGGATGAAATTTAATTTTTCAAAATGTAACATTCGCCCGGAAGTAACATATCGACGGAAAATAAAACAAAGTCCTAAGACGACTGGCTAACGTCTAAACAGAGTTTAACATGCTTTTCCCCGTCCCTACCAAGCCAGTACTTTCGGTGGTCTTTCTAACATCGGGTCGACAAAAACGTTACTGCTTTCGGCTTCGGTCAAAACACTCAAATTAACTCAATTACATTCAGAAATAGTGAGCTCATGGCTGGGTCTCAGTATCCCCAGACCACGAGGTCACTCCTAAAAACAGGGCTACTACTATTTATTGAATTATTATTGTTTTAGTTCAGTAGATAAAAATCATCATCTCCATCGAAGACGGATCAACCCTTTCCCCCAACTCCTAGCTTCTCATCTTAGTAGAATGAATTCGGATGCTAATTAAATTCAATTCAGGACAGCTAAAAGTTCATATAAAATGATAAAATTCTCAGTCCCGAAACCCCTCCGGATTCTCGAATCCACTGAATCAAGCACGTTAAGCTTGATTTCTCTGTAATCCGGAAGGCTGGTTTCCTCCCCTCACTGTTGTTAGCAACTGCTTTGCAACTATTGTAGCGACACAATAGTTGCAACTTGGAGCGGTCTCTGCTACTTCTGCTCTTCTCTAATTCTGATACTCAATTTTCTCGTTGTTGTCGTCGTCGCAACTATCGCTGTTGTGTTGCTTTTCAGCTTTTCTGCCAAAATGGCCGTTTTTGACGTTTCTGAGAATCACTTCGAAAAATTAAAATTTAGGAATTTCCGAATCCTTCAGCCTTCACGATTTGTCCAATTGTTCGAATAACGTTCTTATTCCTTCTAAATCGCCAATTCGGAAGGTTCGCTGCTAAAAACTCCGAGACTGCAGAGATTGCATTTTGTCCAATCTGGTCGAATGTCACATACTCCCCGGACATTCCGGTCAATGTCCTCCTTGAATCTCGCAATGTTCGTAAAATAGGTACAGTGTCATCGAACGGAATTTACAAAATGCACTAAATTACTTTTATCCAGGTCACATCGACTCACTGCAGAATATAAATGGCATCATACTACATCACTATAGCCTTCAAATTCTTTCATCAATCTGCACATTGAGGATATGACCTAAGATAAAACATATTTTGTGACTTCCAATGTCAATGTCCTGATTAAAAACTTTTTCTCCTAGATTTAAAAGGTGTTGGTTTGCAGGACAGTCCTGCCAACCAACAAGCTAAAATTTTCCTGCTATGCTTCTTCCCTTCGGAACTCTTGCTTGTTATTGTCCTGAATAATAAAAAATTGAAACTCTGTGGTTAGAAAAAACAATGAAACAATCTCCCTCTTCGAGAGATTACCCAAGCCTCTCATGTCACCACAAAATGATCAGTTCTCCTAGCTGATTAAAAACAGTCATGTAGGCTGGAATATTTAAATATACTCCTTCACTCAAGCCTTTCTAAATAAATAGTAAGTAAGTGTCTCTAAAGCCACTCAACTAAAATCAAAATGCAAATTTATAAATGCAACAATTTCAAAACTCAACTAAATGTTTCAGTTTTCAATTACAACTTGGTTGCTTGGTTTCTCACTTGAGTTTTTTCACAGACATAAAACAATTCTTAGTTTCAGTTTTTGCTTCATCACTCCTTTGTTTTCTTCTTTTTTCGTCGTTTAGAAGTTCTAAAACGTCTAAATTTTTCTTTCAACACTTCTGTTCTTCTACCCTCTGTTTGCAACAAGGTAGGGGATCCACGTTAGATTCTCTGTTCCTGCAGAAGCTGTTGTGGAGACACAACGTCACATTTCTCTCCAAATCTTCCTTTAACATCTCTGCCTTCTCCTTTCCCCTACGTTCACTTGTCCTGGAAATTCTTTTCACAGCGGTAGTCACTGCATTCCGATGAGTCACGAGAGCTCGCTTGAAAGCTCCTGCTCCAATGTCCAGCTGATATTCACTGTACACCCTGCCGTGCTTCGACATATGCTTTTTAGCATATTCGTACAACCATGCAGTCATGTTAGCTCTGAACCATGGCATCAATCGTTTTCTTGCCCATATCTTCTTCACTTCCATCGGAATGTTGAGAATTTTGCACCTTGTCTCAAAAAGATATAAATCTTGTGGACAATCCAATTTCCGCAATTGTTCTCTCGTTGGCGCTTCCTGTCTATTTTTTTCTCTCACATGAGCTTCCAGCCATCGTATCGCCATCATAACTCCCACTATCACTATTGTTATGGGCTGTGATGAGTCTGGTAAACCCATGGAGAGCAGCTCTCCAGAGTCCCAGATCAACATCAGATTACTACGCTTGGGATACCACCAGGTCTGCAGCAAGCAGTGGCAAGGAAACTCGTCATGTGTCAACATGATGCTCCTCCAATTACGTTTTCCCGAAGCTTCCAGTAATGGTTCCATCATCACTCGGTGGACTTCATCATTCTCGTCTACTGTATTGTAATCTGTGACAGTTGATCCTCTCTGTTTCTGTCTCTCGAAGTCACTGAAGTTCCCGCTCACGTATCCCATGAACTTCTTTCCTAGTATTGATTCCAACTCTTCCTTGGTTCTCTCTGGAACCGCTGAGAACATCTTACATAGCAACTCGTAAGACTTCTCGGACATTCTCGCCAGTCTCACACAGTTCGGCACTGAGAAGGCTTGATCCACGATCGTTCTCGTACTCTTTATGTCCACAGCCACGAAATGTACCGGGTATCTGCTCTTGCACATTGGAGCCAATGTCGAACCCACCAAATATCGTGCTCCTGATGGTCTACAATAAGTCTCACTGTGTCTGATGTTCATTTCCGTCTCGATCGCTTCCCTCCATTTTCCTATGTATTTCTGCTCAGTCTGCAGAACTCCTGGGAATACTTCTACACTGATGGCTGTGACAATCTCATGTTTCTGTTCTAGATTCAATAGTGATTCTAAAGAACCAAACATGCTGTAGAGTCCTAGTGCAGTCACTAGATTCACCTCGGTTCCTCCATGGCAATCTGCTATCAGTTCCGTTTCTGTTCTTGCTTTCATCACTACGTTTCCAAACAATACCGTCAATTGCTTATGTTGTTTCTCTAGGGTCTTCACACAGTCCAGACCTCCACAAACGTGACCTTCCAGTCCACAGACTTCCGCCAGACAGCTACCAGGTTTTACCCAGTCTTCTCGTCCCCAGCCAGGCAACTCCAATTTATCTTCTCCGTTGCTCCTAGAGGCCGTTATCATCACATTATATATGACGTTAAGGTCACGCAGGTTACAGTCTGCATTCAGTTCCCTCTGCACGTCTTGTGTCGCCCGTAATATCGAGTCAGCGTTGAGACTAGGACACCATGATGGCTTCATCAATTCCCACACTGCCATCAAGCTCGTTCTCAGTAACTCATCTGAGAATCCCAACCCAAACTCCACTCTTTTGTCGGATTTTGGTACGGAAGGTGCAGTCATCTCTTCTTCCAAGAACAGTCCCAATTTGGCCTGTGGATTGTTCACGCCCTTAATCGTTACAATTCTGGACGTCCAGAATCTTAGTAACACCGCCTGCTCGTAATCGAAGAAGCAATCGCGTATGTCTTCACTCAGGAAAGGGTTGTACGCTATCCCTATGATTCCGGATACGTAGCTATACGATTTCTTCTTGACGTATTCACTGGACTTCGGCAGTGCCCCCATAGATTCTTTAGCGAGTCTCAGCTCCTTGTTTGAGAATCTCCTGATTTCATCTATCTTTCTCATGGGTTCTAATTCCTCGGGTTCTTTCATGTTCACCCTCATCGGTTTGCTTTGCTGCATATCCAGCAGTGCTAGCAAGAGTAAGGCTTTCGCTCGCTCGTCGCCTTCCCTCAACATCTTAACACAAGTGTTTAATGCAGGTACTGAAATCTGCTCTATCAGGAATCGAATGAAACAGAGAGCGTCTCTCCGCTTCGCACACGCTACTGCTGCTCCCTCTTGGACTATCAGATCCCTCAGGTTCGTCATAAGGAAAACCTTCTCTTCTTTTGACCTCTTCCTTTCTTCTGAATCATATTCTTCGCGAGTTAGTCCCATCATGCACCAGGCGAACCTGATTTGTAACTCTGTTCTTACGTAAGGTACTGCCACGAGAGCATGTATTCTTGGCGTAGTCCTCATCTCTTCTTCGAATTACCTTAATACCACTGCTTTCCATGGAAGGCTCACCAACTGCTCCATCGTTTCTGCCTGTATCTCAGACGACGCTTAAGTCCCGTACGCCTTCTGCTTGAGGGTGGTGCCGTGCAACATCGTTTCCAGATAACCTTCCATGGCCTTTTCGTCTTCCAGGGCCATCACATACCCTCTAGCCGAGTTTCGGTATTCTAACATCTCCATGTATCCACCGGCGGGTTCATCTATCGACACAGTCTCCGACACTGTTAGTCGGTTATATTCCACTGGTACTAGTTGTCCTGCGACACTTCCCTTTCCGTGATTCATGGGAGATGGCTTAAAGTCTCTCATTGTGATCTCTCCACATTGGCTGAGTGTTTCCATGTCTAAGGTTGCTCCAGTCAGAGTGCGGTCACTCCTTTTGGATTTATAACCTGTTGACTTTATCCCCGCCATCAGAATGGGTGGCACCATCGCTATATCAGTTAACATTTTATCTGTGCCAGGCAATTGATAATCACCTTGCCCCAAATCCATGACCTCCTCGACTCGTTTCCTTTTCGCTGAGTTAACAGCTTTCATCGATATCTCCGAATCCACCTTCGTCTTTCCAACTCTCCTCGGTATCACTCTGCTGCCCAACTTCATTTTCATCGCATTGATTTTATCAATCACCAATTTTGATCGCATTGTCCCTCTCCTGGTTGTTGACAGATACACCACCTCTCCTTTATCGTCCTGCGGTGTCATCTTGATGGGAGAATTCGCTTCACTTTCATCAGTGGCCGAGTCGATCAACACCTCACTCAGTCTCCCTTCACACTCATCAAGCTTGTCAAGGACTTCCCTCATCAAGGGTTGGTTGAGACCCGGTTTCAGAATGGACTGGGTCCCATAGCTCTGAACCACTGTCCAGACTTCTTCCATGAACGCCACTCTATCCAATTTGCATCCCTCCTATTCCCGTGGTCTCGATGATATACTTCCCATTCTTCTTCGGGCAGTGTTCCCAAGAAAGGTACTCTGGCTGAGGCCTCTACTCTTCTCCTTCTAGGTGATCCCATGAGAACTCTTTGGTCGTTATCTCTTGAATTGCCAGGAGAGCTGCTCTCCGGCAAATTCCGTTTCATTTCCATAAAGGCTGACGGAGGCTCCAGTGTCGAGATGCCTTCATCCGCTGGCTCAGTCGTCTCAAACGTATCTGCATTGTTCTCAAGATCACTGAAGATATTGAAATCCAGGCTGGATGCTCCTCCTGTCGATGCCCTGTCGTCTTCCCCACCAGCTTGACTTGCATCTTGTTGCATGGGTTCTTCGGTTTGACGGCTTCCTCCCTGTCCGTCATCTCCTTCTGACATATCCTTGTTTGAACTCGAGGGTCCTTGTTCATCATTGTCGGCTCTTTCCGGAAATCTCGGTATGATCAATGTACCGGCCGATGTATCTTCCTCTTCTCCATGGACCACTTTGATTTCCTCGCAGCCGAAGGGTGCTAGGAAGGTTCTCGCTTGCAGTGTTCCTCCCACTTTCAACTCCGGTTTCACACTAGTCAGGATCAAGGAGGCTTCAGGCAGTTCGGTCCTGCCTCTCATCTTCATCGGAGCTAAGCCTAATCCCGTCCATTCCTCATCAAAACTTCCAGGCTTGGGAGTCGCGGAGTTGCTTATTCGCCTTCTCGTCGCTTGATCCGTATATGCAAATCGTGTGTATTGTAACACGGCGGCATTTCTCCCTACAAAGTATGGATCCATCGTTCCCACGAAATTCCCTACTCTCCTTTCATTGGTTTCGAATGCTCTCAACCTAGGAGTGTGTACCACGGAGACTGCTCCGAGCAACATCCTTCTTATCAGAGGGAATTCAGGGATTGCCTCCGGCAGCTTCTTGTAATCGCCCCAGTCCTTCGTCTCTTCTCTCACTTTGTGATATGCTGCAGTGAGACGAGGCACTCTGGTTATTTCACCATTCGTTTTATCATAGGGTCTCAGATTCCAAAGCTTTGGAAACACCTCAACGTGTCCTCTTTCTACTTCTCCCATGCGATCACGGAAGTGATCGTCAAAATTGATGACTGTCATCTCTGGCTCCGATATTTTCGTAAACAACAGATCTTCACTCATGAGCTTCCGCAATGTGTGCTGCTCACACCAGTTCAGTGTACTACCGTCCACTGCTGATATGAGGTTCAGGTGCAGCACCGACCTCCTATATGCTTCCACTTTAACGTCAGGGAACGCAAACGTGACTGCTGGTCCATAAATTACCGTCACAAACTCCGTGACTCCTCTGATCAGCGCTAAGGGATCGGTTCTCATAGCCAAGCTCAGATCGGTTAACAGGGGCATGCTTCCAACATGCCGCCTTACATCTTTCTCTCTTTCAATCGTCTCGTCTTCTCCCGTTCCAAAGCGATTTTGTTGTAAGAGATACTGGATGAGAGTGTGTCTCAGTTCTCTTATCTTATTCCACGAGTCCGTGGACTTCTTCATATCTAAGTTCCTCACTCTCTCTCTCTCATCTGCTCCGGATAACGTGTCAGTTTCATCAGTCGTCCCAAGTTTCCGTGGGTAATCGCAATCAATGTCAGAAGTCCATCTAACCGCAGGTTCTGAATTCCTTCGGTGAGCAGCATCGCCGGTCCTTTCACGAAACTCTCTGCTCCAAATGTCACGAACAAGGCTATTAGTTCCACTATTGACACTTCCACTACTGCTTGGAGGAATTCTTTTATCAAGTAATGCGAGACTTTCGGGTAGACTTTTGCCAAGAAGGACGCGGTCCATCCGGCTCCCAACCCTTCCAGCATGCTGTCTGTCCGTTCAAAGCCCTCCTGTCTCTTCACTTCCTAGGTCCAGAAGGTTTCCAGAATAATCTGACACATCCTGTTCACAAATTCAGCGGTCTTTTCTCCGCCATTTTCCGCCAGGTTTACCTCCTTCAACAAGTAGGCATGTATCTTTGTGATCATCACGGGGCCTTGCTCAAAAGCATCTGCACCCAATGCCGCTACTCTAGGATTCAGGTGTAGCCACTGGTTGGCTTCCGGCTTGGTTCTCAAAACCATCGCCTCCAAATGAGCTCTCGTCTCTAGTGAATTTTTCCTTCTCGTGTTTTCACCTGTCACTTCCATTGCTCGGAACCACAAGTCGTTGGAACTCGCCGCGATCACTCGATGGTCATCGTCTATTCCCGGTTTCAGTTTGAGCTGTCGACTAAAGTTGGGCTGTCGACACCTCGTCCAACACTAACATGTGTAGCGCATTTTCCTTGAATCCTCTCATCGCGTTTGAGATATCTGACCACACTGCAGGTAGTTCAGCCTTGAGTGGCCTCAGGTTCTCCATCTCTATCATGCGATTCGGGGCTGATATGATCACATCATATTTTCCTTCCGAAAGCAAGTTCACAATCGCATACACAAGTTTAAGTTCATCCGGGAGATGTGCATACCCCGGAGACAACGCGAATACTATTCTCGGTGTCACTTTGGTGAACGACCCCTCCTTCGTCGCATCCACCACTTCACCCATCGACTCAAGGATATCTTTTATCGCTGGCCACACAGCGTTCTCTGCCGTTGTAGGATCTCTGAGTCTGCTCAGAAAACCTCTACTGTGTAGATTGTCATTGATGCCAGGGAACACGATCGTAATTGGGTTCATGTCCGTCTGCCTTTGTACCCCTATAGCCAGAGATATCGATTGCAGTAGGTCCAGGTCGACCGCTGCCAACATTATGACGTCCGGCCAAAACAGAGACTTGGAGGTGTACACGAACTCTGAATTCGCTACTATCATAATCTTGGCTTCCTCATTTCTGCTTTGTCATAGGCGGCGAAGATGGTCTCATCTTTCTTTATCGCTTTCAATCCGCCGTATCTTTGGACATCACCATCTTGATTCACTAGTTTTGGGTATATTCTCTCCTTCACATGACCAGGGGGTGAGCTTACTTGCCTGAACATCTTCACATGTTGTCCGATCGGCGCCCTTGTCACTAGAAATCTTCCAGGTCTCTCTTCTCAATTTCCTTCATCATGATTCAATCTCACGTCCTGCAATGGTCTCGCGTTCACTGGTCCCATTCTGTTGTTAGAGGGCAGTCCCTCTAGGTCAGCAAATCTCAAGGCCGTCGTGGAGCTGAAATTTATGCTAGCGGCTATCAACCAGTCTACGCCGGTTATCGAGTACAATCTGCTGACGGATAGCGTCGCTCCATTCAGCATCCTCCTTGCATCTTCGATGAAGCTTACCCTCTGGAGATCCAGCTTCATTAGCTCGTCTTTGTATATATGCCAGGGAGACGGTATGGATCTTGACCACATAAACGAGCCTCTGCTCGGGCGTCTCTTCTCTTGACTGGTACTTGTCGTCTCCGATCTAGTGTCCGATCTAGACGTGCCGGCTGTCTCCTCGATTGGGTTGACAGATCCTATTCTTCTCCTAGGATGGATGGTCCTCCTCATCGGCGCTTCTCCTAATCGATCCTGTACGTCTGTCCTTTGACCTGGTTCGCTGGAGCTTTGGTGCCTGTAGTTCGTGACGGCCGGGACCGTACCCAAGCGTGTTTCCAGGCTAGGAGGCACAAAGGTGGTAATCACCGCGTCACTCGCTGTTCCTTCTTCCTTCAGCACTCCTGTATCAAAGAGCTCCGCTTCTAGTTCGTCCAACCGCTCTTGGAAGACTCGATTCAACCAAGCTTGTCCTTCGATACTGTCGAAGTGGATGCCGTCCGTGGTCAGTCTGGCCTGATCCATAGCTCGCAACTCATGTTCGATGTCCATGAGGATCATTTTTCCGGCGTTCCGACTTGCGAGGTTCCTCAAGATGTTATTCCACCTGACGACTCCCTCGTTCTGTCTTCTTCCTGCTGCTGTCAGGCTTCTCGTGTTCATTGGCACAGTGCAAATGGTCAGTACCGCGCAATTGAATTTCTGCCAGAGGGTAGTAGACAAACACACCATCATTGACTCCCATAGTGCTTCCTGCTCATCTGAACTTCGGGAGATGTCATTCGTCGCAACCAAGATAATCACATTGGGGATCCTCCCTGGATTCATCAGTTCCACCATTCGATATAACTGGGCTATCGTCGCGCCTCCAAAGGCCATCACCGTGGTGACCCACGAGGTCCTCAAATTCGACATCACTCTGACCAAGCTGTCTCCCAGTATCAGATGAGATGTCCCGAGTGTTGGTTGCTTCAGGTTTTTTGCCGGGCTCCAAGTCGCTCGATTGAAGCAAGCTCTCGGATCTGTCTCCGGAACCCCCGTGAAATTATATTTCAATTGATTATTCTTTTGTACGTCTATTATGCGAGACACTTTCTTCGCTGGCATCTTCTGTATTCTCCTCTCAGGGGCCTTCGAGCTCCCCATGAGTGGCGTCACGTCACTTACCCCCTGTCTGATCACGTTTTGGGAGAGTCGTACTCTGCCCGTGTCGTCGATCGTTCCATAGGGTGCAGTCACCCCGGAACCTGGCGCATTCTTGTTGGCGACCAGTCGTCCAGCTGTCTCTATCAGCTTCCTCACTGTCTGTTCCACGACGGGGTCACCCAAGGTGTCACTAGGATCCGGGATTGTCACTCGATTTGTCTCTGTCGGCAGCCGTGTCTCCGTTGTTTGACTCATTTCTCGAGGCGTCAAGAGCTCCATCGGGGACTGTCCACGAGGAATATTCCTTGCAGGTATCACTTTCTCCACGGCCGTTGTGAACGCCATCTGTTCCGATCGCTCTTTGTAGTCCTGCCTCAAGCGCTCAATTTCTTGACCCTGCTTCTTGTTGCAGTCTTCAAACAACCTTCTCCACATGTCTCGATCGTCCTCCATCTTGAGCATGCTTTTGGTCATCTCGTCCAGCTCCCTCTTCGTACTTTCCAGTTCATCCTTCATCTCATCCAGATATTGCATGGTTTGGTTTGTCTGAACCTTTTGTCCTACTTTCGCCCTCTTCGGTGGCACAGCTGCTCTCAGTGGTGAACCAGACGAGGCAGCCTCGCTATTCATCTCCTGATGCATTCTCGTCAGCCCAGGTTTGGGCCTGGAGGGCATAGGCATCTCACCTGGTTGGTAAGTCCTAGAACTTCCCAATCCAGGCTCATTCGCCAAGTCACTCCCTGAGAGAGCCTCGTTTCTCCACCTCATCACTCTCATGTTCGGGCGGTCTAGTACTCCCCTTTCTCCATATGCTGCCATCAACAGGACTTCCGTGGGGCGGTCCCCACGGTTGTCATGCCCCAAGATATTGATCAGGGCGGTCAGCAACATGACTACCTCTGGGTCCTCCAGAGCGAAGTCTCGTTCCATCAGCCGACGATAGATCGCATCTACCATCGGTCCCACATATGCCTCTGCCAGGTCCATCAATTCATCCAATTTGAAGTTATCCATTCTATTCTTTCAAGTTCGATTCGGTTTTGATTCAAAGATTTGACTCAAGTGAGTAATTAAACGATCAATCAGGATCTAGAAAAGAGTTTATCCTAAAATTTATTAAAATCAATCGGTCTCTAAACTTTTGGAATTCGACCTAAGATTGGACAGTCCAAACTTTGGATCTATTCCTAAGATCGTCATTCAGTTGTTCATGGTCAATAACCCCTACTTACCCAAGAGCTTAATAACATAACACATAACATCACATAACACACATATCACACATTACATACAACTTAGTCTTTGGCCTAACACCCTCTCGCACGTCACTCAGCCTATACTTAAGTAATATTTCTTATGTAGATATACTTGTATATTAGTATCAGAGAATATCAAGTGTACAAGCGCATACAATTCCCGAGGATGCAGTCTTCCTCTGTTTGGATCGTACACTGGAAGCGAGAGTTCCTTCACGTCCATTTCCACGAGGAAGTCCCTCAGCCTCGTCAAGGACAAGACTAGGTTCTCTGGGTCCACGTGCTGCTTCTCCGTCGCCCTCGTTACCAAGAAGCATAGGTATTTTCCCGGTATCTGCAACGCCGCCGGAGGTAAGGCCGCTACGCCCCCTATCCCTGGTCTGTGCTTCCAAAGGAATTCCACGTTTTTGTATTCTCTCTTAAAATCTGCCGCTAACGCTGTCCTAAAACTCATGTCTGCTGTGATTTCTATCGCACATGTTCTATTTGTGAGTATGAAATCACTGTCTGTTAGTATTATGTTACTTGAATATTCATTTGGTAAGTTACAATATGACTCAACTACCCTACCTATGTCAGGTTTCTTAGGTTCTTCGCCTGTTTCTGCTTCTGAGTCTCCTGTTTCTCTTGCTATTCTTAATTTTTTTATTATCAAGTTTTCAGTGTGGGTAAGCCCTACCCCCACTCCCCGGACAAAAATATCCATCGACGTCCCCGTCGAACGCATACCGGGTATCAAGTCGAGGTTAGAATTTGGAATGAGTAGTCGTCCTTCCCGGGCAGCCCAGGGAGGATCATCTCGTTCGGTCTTGATGTACTTCATGCTTTCACGATCTACGTCTTGAATCGTGACGCTGGTCTCCTCAGGGTCCGAGGTCGTTTCAATCAGCCACTCTAAGACACGCAGGTTTGTCAAGTCTTGTTCATATGACTGCTGTTGCTCGTCGTCGAATTCTACCTCGGGTTTCGACCGGTCGTCAACCCACTCATCGTCGTGATCATCGACTATGTCAATGTCTTGTGACACAGTTATTTCCTCTAGACCCACTACTTCTTTAGATCCATCCTATCCACTACAAAGTCGTCACCGTAAGGATTGTATTTCCTTCTTGGTCTTGTCCCGTCCTTCTGACGAGTCTGTAATCGTGAACGGAAGATCCGGTTCCAAATTCTTGGGAACCTCTATCTGTTCGGGATCCTGCCAATCTTCTTCTGCGTAGGGTAAGGTTTCATCGTCCGCTTCGATCTCCTCGTTTGGATCCAGGTCCAGCGGTGTGTCCGTTCCTTCCTCCACGACTTCGTTTCCATCGTTCTTCTCCCTGGTGCCCTTCTCGTTGACCTCACAAGCAGGATCCATCATTAGATAATCCCCTTCTTCCATGTCCTCAGGTATACACCAGTCTTCTGTCGATGGATTGTGTGGCTTGATGTTCTCGTAGTGGGCGGCTCGGCCAGTACTGAGTCTATAAAAGTGTCCCTCCTGGTGCACCTCTGTAATCATGAAGGGTCCCCTCCATTTCTTTAGGAGCTTTTTCGTTCCTTTCGGTGGTATAACGTTCTTAAAAACCCATACGTAGTCCCCCACCGAGTAAGCCTTTGCACCAGCTGCTTTCTTGTCGAATCTTTTCCTCTGCCTTGCCTGTGCTTGCTGAGTATTTCGTCTACACAAATCGTTCAACTCCTGTTGGCGTCTGATCACATCCCTCACGTAGACCTGTGGGGACGTTTTCTTTCCCTCATACTCTGGGTAGAAGAAGGTTAAGGGTAAAGACTTTTCGTGTCCAGTTAGCATCATGTGTGGACTGACTCCGGTGGTGGAGTGTTGCGTGCTGTTGTATGCTCCCATCACCTGTGGAACGTATCTGTCCCAATCGGTCATGTACCTGGAACAATATACTCTCAGCATCGACACTAACGTCCTATTCTGACTTTCCACTAAGCCATTCGTCTGAGGGTGGTATGTCGTGGAGTGAGCTTGAGCGACCTGTGAGCGTCTCATGAGCTCTTTCGTAAGCTCTCCTACGAAAGCTGTTCCATTATCCGATTGAAACGTCATCGGACAGCCATGTCTCGCTATCCACGTATTGATCAGGTGGTCGCATGTCTCTTCCGCCGAGGCAGTTATGCAGGGCACGGCCTCTGCATACTTCGTAAAACAATCTATCATGACCAACACCTGATTATAACCACTGTCTGTCATGCATATCTTCTGGTGATCTATCTGCACCACCTCATTGAATTCAGACGACTCGATCGATTGTAAAGGAAATCGCAACTTCCTTGGATCCTTGACCTGTTGGCATGACAGACATGCTGTTACCCATTTCTCGCATGCCTTTTTCATTCCAGGCCACTCAAAGCGCTTCAGGATCCTCTGATATACTTTATCGATCCCCTGATGGCCCATCTGATCATGCGACCTGAATAATAGTTCTGTCTGATAGAGTTGCGGTAACACTATCCTGTTATATTTGTATAGGACTCTGTCTTCTTCTCTTCTCTTACAAGCCACAATCCCGTCCTTGTTCAAATATAACCTCCCTTCCTTCTGCACGAAGTACTGTCTCAGGATACGATAACTATCTTCCTCGAGGTCCCTTTTGTCCGGAGAACCATTCTCGATCCACCTTTTCAGGTTGCTTGTCATGCGATCGTTTCTCTGCGCCCTGAGAAAATCCGACAGTCTGTATCTCGCCTTCAAGTACGTCTTCATAACCCTCATCTGACTATTCAGCTCATTGGGCTGGTGTGTGTCTTCTTCCATTTTAACGCACCAAATCTTCGCCAACGGCTGTGTTTCTTGTTTAAACGGCTGAAGATCAGTCCTGACTGCCTCTTTCTGTGGCAATAAGCTCATCGACCGCTTCGATACTGCCATTGTTTCTAAGTCATCCGCTGCGTTGTCAGCTCTTTCGCTTGGTATAAGGTAGCGATCGCTGTCAGGATCCTGGTACACCTCTCTGTCCAGATCCCTTGCCCGAGTTTCCACTAGCAGTGTGTGGATCGCTAGTTCGGACAGTTCTGATCCCGAGCTCGAGTTCCTGTCTGAATAGGTGTCCATTCCTGAGTTTCGGGAATTGTCATCCCTTGAAGAGGTTGTGCTGGAGACTGCACGCTCCTCCAGATCATGTCTGTGCCTTCTTCGCATCC
The DNA here is from genome assembly GCF_963678635.1 of Symsagittifera roscoffensis. Lineage (NCBI taxonomy): Eukaryota > Metazoa > Xenacoelomorpha > Acoela > Convolutidae > Symsagittifera > Symsagittifera roscoffensis. The sequence goes on from NC_087066.1 coordinate 1,614,874, forward strand.
ATCTGAACTCCCCGGACAAAACCTTGTTCTCTAGGTACTGTTTCTCATCAGGAATTTTCTTGTCTATCTCAGACTCCCCGGTAAACTTTCTTGTCCCGGGTGTTGATCTTGTGATCGCTGGTTCTTCTCATCATTCGTCTCCCCGGACAAATAGTCTTGCAGCAGAATTTGTTCTACCTTTTTACCTTCCTTATCCTGGTCCACAAAGGTGACGGTTTTCTTTCGCTTGCTGCTCCCCTGTTCTTTCTGTCCGTAAGAAGTACTGGTTAAAATCTCGTGGGGTATTGAGGATACTAGTTGCTGAACTATTGTCCTACAATCCCTCTCGTTCTCTGCGTGCTGTCGTCTGGACGGCATGATCTCCACCTTCTCACTGACTGTTAGCGATGCCACTGCTGCTGTCCACTCGGGGTCATCTCTGGTCACTTCTTTTTCTAACAATCCACCCAGCATCCGCATCACTTGCGGTGTGACTTGCACCGTTTTATCCAATAATGAGAGGCTGTTTATGTTCATGCGAGAGAGTTCTTGCTGGACCAGATTCGAGCGCAGCAACAGATCCAAGAGTACCGAGTCCTCCTTGGATAGGATCTTTATCTCGGCTGCTTTCTCTACAGGTAACTCAGGATGCCCTGGAATTGGATGTCCAGACTTATCCAACCATCTCGTTAAGGGAAGCGCTTCATAAGTTTCTTTGTCCAGAAACGAAAATCCCTCCTTTATTTCCGCCTGATTGGCCTGTTTCTGCTCCAATCTTTCATAGAACTCAGTTTTCTTGCTGAGGCTGTCAGCATTCTGGTGTTTATCACGCATACTATGTTCGATTATCATATGGTAGCCATCCAATCTTACTATCCATCTACAAATATAACTCTGATCCATCGAGTAGGTCTTCAACCAGGATAACGCTCTGTTGTCCACGCGTAACTTGATGGGAGCGCTCCCCAAGTATGCACGGTACTTCTCCACGAAGGTGACTACTGCAAACATTTCTGCTTTTGGTGCGCCATATTTCATATCTGTGTCACTCAAGACCTTGCTGCCGTATGCAATGGGACGCAGAACCGTTCTTCCGTTCAATTCTTGCTCTTGATGCAATATTCCTGAGATGGCTACTACCGATGCGTCTGTGTCAAGAACATACATGCCCTTTTCTGTAGGCATGCCTAGCACTGGCGCTTCACACAGTTCCCGCTTTTTGTTCTCGAAAGCAACCTGTGCCTCATCGTTCCATTCGAACTTTTTCCCCTTGTTGCGCATCAGCTTCTGCATCGGATACACCTTGTCCGCATATCCTTTTATGAAATCCCGGTAGTAATTGGCAAACGCTAGGAAGCTCAGGAGCTGTGTGGCCGTTCTGGGAGCTTTCCATGTCAACACTGCTTCCACTGCTTCCGGGTCCGGCCTCACACCATGCCTGTCCACCATTCTTCCCAGGTACTTAATCGAATCCCTAACGATTTCACATTTCGATGGTTTGCACTTCAATCCTGCTCTTTTCATGCATCCAAAGACCTCATCGAGCCTATCAATGTGGTCTTCAAGGGTCGGTGTCGCTATGACTACGTCATCCACGTAACACATCACGAGATTCCCGTACTTCTTGGTCACTCCCGTCAAAGCCTGAGCCATCAGTCTTTGAAAAGTGGCCGTTGCATTGCACAAGCCGAAGGGCATCCTCTTCCACTGGTACAATCCCAATTCGCACGCGAATCCGGTTTTCTCTCTATCCTTCTTCCGCAGAGGGACCTGCCAGAAGGCAAAATCCAAGTCCAATGTGGTGAAGAACTTGGCATCACCAAGCTTAGAGAGGCTCTCGTCTATTCGCGGTATCGGGTGCGCATCTTTTATCGTTACCGCGTTCAAGTAACGAAAGTCGCAACAAAATCTAAGCTGCCCCCTTTCTTTTTCACCATTACTACCCCGCAAGCCCATGGCGATTTCGCGGGTTCTATCATGTCGTATTCAAGCAACATTTCTATTTCCGCTCGGCACGCTTCCGATTTGTGTGGCGTCATTCGTCTTGCGCCTTCCCTATGGGGAACGGCGCCCTCTTCAAGTTCGAATTGGTGTTCGACGAAATTACAGCAGCCGATATCCGCCTTATGTTTTGAAAAAACATCTGCGTTCCGATTTAGGAGGTCCCGCAATTTTTCGAAATCTCCCTCACCTATTTTTCCTTTTAAATGTTCTATCTCTGGCAAAACCGGTTTGTCAGATTCTAGTTCGTATGACGAGGGGCGTTCCGGAAAATTCGAGCAGCTTGATAAGCCATCGTCCGTTTCGGATTTCATTGAAAACAATTTATGAATAGATTTTAATTCATTAATCCTCTTTAAAATTTTATCTTTATTGGCATGATAAGGACAGTCTTTCACACTATGTTTCTTCAAGTTTTGTGTCTCCTCATAGTCGGTCCTCATCGGCAAAGCGTAACCAAGCTTCTTTTCACGCCGGATTGAAACCGTGGTGTCCAGTGTGTTCAATAAAACACTGACACAGAGTCCGTTTCGCGTTACCGATAAGCTCCGGCCTAAAATCACCGAACTCTGACTATTTGGATTCGGTACTAAGCAACCCTGTTTACTATCACTTAACGAATTCAAATTTCTCATTCTAAAAATTGCCACCACAGCTTGTCCTGGCTGTAGTTTTACTTTTCTATCTAAGAAAATTGGTACCTTCTGTTTGTCTGTTATTATCCTAATAATTGGTCTCTTAACATACTTCCGGTCCGGGCTTCTAATCCGTATCAGACCGTTGTTCAAGTCAATCATCACGTCAAAATTCCTGACAAAATCTCTGCCCAAGATGAATTGGTCGGCGTCGTCCAAATTCTCTACCACCAGGAAGCTCATCCAAAGATCCCGTCCTCCCATGTGGAGGACCGTGATTGGTGTTCTTCCGGCTACGTAAATAGCTCCTCGGTTGGCGGCGGCCAGTCGGAGATTCGTTGGAATTAGATCTTCCCTCGTGAAGCCCATTCATTCCCAAGTCTTTATCGGCATCACACTCACTACCGCTCCTGTGTCCAGAAGCCCTGTGACTCCGATTTTTGTTCCGTTGGTGTCGAGCTGATGTGCGGTCACATCTTCTTCATACCCAATGTGTACTGCATCTTGTTCCATCATGGCGTCATGGCCTATCCTGCGGACTTTGAGTTCCTCCTCACCCAAATAGATCTGCCCCATTTGGTCATCATCTGTTGTTACATAAGTCCTGGTGTAGATACTGATTCCATCCACGTTCAGCATCACTTGATACGGCCCATAGACCTCTAGGTAGCGTCCATGAAGTTTCTTGTTTCTTCATGCGAGGGCCACCCGTCTTTAGTAGTGCTCGCACAGCTCTCGACTCGGTGCGTGGCTCCACCTGCCTCAGATAATCTGCATATGTGTCCAAATACATCAAAGTGAACTCTGATGGTTCACTCAGATTTCTGATTACCTGGTGTCCAGCCACTGAGATTATCGACTGTATCATGCTTCCTTGCGGCACCATGCCGAACCTCTGACCGGAGATCACATTAAGTTTCATGCTCAAACTGCTTGGTGCTTTAGTTTCTTCAAACTCCGTTGCTTCGAAGGTATTCAGTTGCTCCTGAAGTTTCTCATTCTCCAGTTCAAATTTCACTTTTTGTTCGATCTCTTTCGTCACCAGTTCCTGCTGCACTCTATTTAGAGCATCCCTCGCGGCTGCCCTATAATCGATCTTGAAGTCATCAGCCGCAGTTGCTGGTTCCGGTTCACGTGTCTCCTCTGTTACCGCTTGCATTTTCTTTGCCGCCAGCTCTTGAGGTTTATCCTTTCTGCGTGCCTCCGCTTCACTCAAAAGGCGAGCCTTGCTGGCTTTCACTCCTGACAAAGCTTCTTCATGTCTTGGATGCTTGATGTCTGCCACTGCATCCCAGAATTGCGGTTAATCTGATTTAAAATGACCTTCCAAGTTGCAAAAGAAACACCTTGGGCCGAATTTCGCAATTACTCCTCTCATGAAATCATCATGGTCCAATTCTGACGCATCTTCGTCCTCGAGGTTAAAGCCTATTGCTTTCATGCCTTGTTTGTAAGTTGGGCATGCTGACACATGATGGTCCGTTGAACTGCAATTGGCACAAGAGCTTCTCTTGTCCATATCATCCCTCGGTTTGTACCAATTGTTCCTTTGGTTTGCTGGTCGGTTGTTAAAATTTCCATAATTGTTCTTGTAGTATCCAGATCTTGAAGGAGGTTTCAACAAAAGATACTCTTTTGACTTTGAGTTCCTCCTCACCCAAATAGATCTGCCCCATTTGGTCATCATCTGTTGTTACATAAGTCCTGGTTTCCGACGGATTCTCCGACGGATTTAATGATTTGTTAATCTTGTTAATTTTTGCTACTACGAATTCCTCGTCGTAATGTGATATTGGAAGGGCTTTTCCGGATGGAATTCTAGAAATAAGGTCAGTGAAACCGATGTCTTTTTCCTGCCATATGTTTGATTGTGAACCAGGACTTATGTAATTCTCTACCACCAGGAAGCTCATCCAAAGATCCCGTCCTCCCATGTGGAGGACCGTGATTGGTGTTCTTCCGGCTACGTAAATAGCTCCTTGGTTGGCGGCGGCCAGTCGGAGATTCGTTGGAATTAGATCTTCCCTCGTGAAGCCCATTCATTCCCAAGTCTTTATCGGCATCACACTCACTACCGCTCCTGTGTCCAGAAGCCCTGTGACTCCGATTTTTGTTCCGTTGGTGTCGAGCAGATGTGCGGTCACATCTTCTTCATACCCAATGTGTACTGCATCTTGTTCCATCATGGCGTCATGGCCTATCCTGCGGACTTTGAGTTCCTCCTCACCCAAATAGATCTGCCCCATTTGGTCATCATCTGTTGTTACATAAGTCCTGGTGTAGATACTGATTCCATCCACGTTCAGCATCACTTGATACGGCCCATAGACCTCTAGGTAGCGTCCATGAAGTTTCTTGTTTCTTCATGCGAGGGCCACCCGTCTTTAGTAGTGCTCGCACAGCTCTCGACTCGGTGCGTGGCTCCACCTGCCTCAGATAATCTGCATATGTGTCCAAATACATCAAAGTGAACTCTGATGGTTCACTCAGATTTCTTATTACCTGGTGTCCAGCCACTGAGATTATCGACTGTATCATGCTTCCTTGCGGCACCATGCCGAACCTCTGACCGGAGATCACATTAAGTTTCATGCTCAAACTGCTTGGTGCTTTAGTTTCTTCAAACTCCGTTGCTTCGAAGGTATTCAGTTGCCCCTGAAGTTTCTCATTCTCCAGTTCAAGTTTCACTTTTTGTTCGATCTCTTTCGTCACCAGTTCCTGCTGCACTCTATTTAGAGCATCCCTCGCGGCTGCCCTATAATCGATCTTGAAGTCATCAGCCGCAGTTGCTGGTTCCGGTTCACGTGTCTCCTCTGTTACCGCTTGCATTTTCTTTGCCGCCAGCTCTTGAGGTTTATCCTTTCTGCGTGCCTCCGCTTCACTCAAAAGGCGAGCCTTGCTGGCTTTCACTCCTGACAAAGCTTCTTCATGTCTTGGATGCTTGATGTCTGCCACTGCATCCCAGAATTGCGGTTAATCTGATTTAAAATGACCTTCCAAGTTGCAAAAGAAACACCTTGGGCCGAATTTCGCAATTACTCCTCTCATGAAATCATCATGGTCCAATTCTGACGCATCTTCGTCCTCGAGGTTAAAGCCTATTGCTTTCATGCCTTGTTTGTAAGTTGGGCATGCTGACACATGATGGTCCGTTGAACTGCAATTGGCACAAGAGCTTCTCTTGTCCATATCATCCCTCGGTTTGTACCAATTGTTCCTTTGGTTTGCTGGTCGGTTGTTAAAATTTCCATAATTGTTCTTGTAGTATCCAGATCTTGAAGGAGGTTTCAACAAAAGATACTCTTTTGACTTGAGCCTCAACTCCTCTGGTGTTGGCGCATTGGTTTATAGTGGTGTGTAATGCGTTGCTAGCATTGTTCGAAGTTCATCATTCTTCACACCATCGATGAATTTTGAGGCTACGGCCAGGTTCATCCTTCGGTTTGACTCATCCGGTTAGCTGCTCCTTCTCAGCATATCCAAGTCATCGAGAAACTTGTCTATCGTTTCATCTTCTCGTTGCCTCCGTTTCTCGAAGCGCATCATCGCTTGGTGCCCCTGCACCCCTGACTCGAAACGGTTTAACATGATTTCGAAGATTTTCTCAGCTGTGTCACGCTGATATTGCTTCTTCCCTTCCAAGTTGCTAGTGAGCGCACTGCATTCCTGTCTCTCCGACAAGTCATCTTCCTCGAAATACAGCTTCATTACCTCTATCCAGGTTTCAATACAGCCATCAGATTCATCTTTATAGCATCTTGGTTTCTTAAAGACTCTTCTCGACTTCTCACTGCGTTCGTTGGTTCTGGATAACCTTGTAAGGAATGTCTCCAAAGACCTGTTTAGGGGTTCAAAGGCTGTGGCCATTGCCGTAGCATCCCTTGAGTGTCCCGCCTGAGTGTCCTCACACCTTGTCAAAGGCTCTGTATGCGGTGCATCCCTGCAATCCGAATCGCCGTGAGTGTTTCCCAATTGGCCCACATGACTCCTCTGCGGGCTTGCATGCCCCCTGTTACCGGAATCACTTCTCCCAGTCGTATGTGTGCCTTGCGTTGGTCGTTCATTAGAGGTCTGTCTGTTCGCCGTTGAACTTGCTCTACTGTTCGGGCCCCATGTTCTATTATCCCTTGTGGCATAGCCTGATGAACTGCCCCTGCCTCTAGTGGATCCATACGTCTTCCTCTTTTGATGTTCATTGAAGTTCACCTTCAGCTCCCTGCTGGGACCTCCCGAGTTCGGTTACCCTTCTATTGGTCCACTTTTGCTGCTTAGGCTATCATGGATAGGTTGGACGGGCTACTAAGCAGCAAAAGTGGACCAAAAGAAGGGTAACCGAACTCGGGAGGTCCCAGCAGGGAGCTGAAGGTGAACTTCAATGAACATCAAAACAGGAAGACGTATGGATCCACTAGAGGCAGGGGCAGTTCATCAGGCTATGCCACAAGGGATAATAGAACATGGGGCCCGAACAGTAGAGCAAGTTCAACGGCGAACAGACAGACCTCTAATGAACGACCAACGCAAGGCACACATGCGACTGGGAGAAGTGATTCCGGTAACATGGGGCAAGGCGGTAAAAGTTACCCTTCTTTTGGTCCACTTTTGCTGCTTAGGCTATCATGGATAGGTTGGACGGGCTACTGAGTTCGCCTCTCCATCATCGCGTCTATCTTTGTGTCAAGAGTCCCAAGAGACTGCTCTTGCTGAATTATTAACTTCTCCATGTCGTCTCTTAAGCGTAACTCTCGCTGTTCCGCTTCTCTTGCCATTCGCGACAAGTTCTTCGCCATATGTTCGTCCGTTCTTTCTTTCAAGCATTTTTCCCTCCTACCAACTTCTTGTCTATTGCGGTTTATTTCTTCCCGCAGGCTTTCTCTTTCAATGCGAGCTGCTCTTTCTAGCTCACTCATTCTTATGGACATCTGTTCATTTAGTTCTCCTAAACTGTCCACTATGCTGTTCAAGGCTTCTTCTAGTGCTGCCCCGTTATCCACGAGTGGCGTCACTAGTGGCGGTGTAACCCTGTCGGTCCCAGGTAGCTTCGTGCTGGTCGAGATCCGGGCCTTGACTCTCTGCCTCGACGTCTTTTCATTATCTACCTCAGGATCCGCCAATGCGTTGCCTAACCCTCTGTTTCTACTCTCTCCAGTTTGCGGCTGTGAATTTGTCATAATCGCGAAGCCTCTCGACTGGCCCGGTGTGTTTGCCTCTTTGCTTATCGTTCTCACCACACCAAATTTGTCCATGGTTCCAGTCTCTCTTCCGACGTATGCCTCATTCTCCTGGGTCGAACTATTGAGGCTGACTTGAGACCCAAAGTCCACTTGCTATTCTTCATCCTCCTCCTCCTGGGATTCACCTTCATTTCCTGCGCCCCCTCCCATGGTGAATGGAAAGATGTTTCCTAAGGTGTTCCTCATTCTTTCTGAGAACGATGATGACGTTGTTTGTTTCTCAGTTCCGCCTGCCATTATAGTGTTGTCAGTTGGAGATCTTTTAGTTGCCGCTATTTCAATTGAGATGTCGGACAGTTCCGACATCTCTCGATCCAATGTTCCGGTGGAAGTGGCAAAATCATGGTCTTGTTCTACCGGAGTAGATTCACTCGCAAGCCTTCTGCCTCTCCCTTCCAGTCCATGTACCTCCTGGTTGTCGTTCATGGCATGGTCCTTATTGACCTCCACTTCTAACAGTTTTTTTCGCTCTTCTGAAGTCTTCTGACTTCTCGTTTCAACCATTCTGCCTGAAACCGTCTCCCCTTTGTCGGTCCGGGCTCGTTTGATCCAATCCACAAAAGGATCGGTCATCGTTTTTCTTTGCTTTTCAAATATAAATTTCCTAGAGCTATTACCTCGTTTAGGTATCCTTGACTTGTCTAAACTCATTCTCTATTTGTCACTTCTAATGCCTATACACTTAATTCGATTGCTAGTGACCTTATAGTTTGACTACCAATCATAATGACACAACACAATAAATTTCACAAGATTCTATAAAATAGTGACCACGAATCCCTGTATGTTATCAAAGTACAGTTTGTGTATAATTTATTCACACTAACCGATTATCGGTCGTAAAAAAACCAGCACAATATGATGTTATCAGTCAATTTAAAAGATAGTGTACTCCCTACCCAATCATGCACAGTCTATGTTGATTTAAAATCAAGAACAAAAGAAATATATAATGACAGAATATAAATGCATCTATGAAAAAACGTATGTTTATTGTACTTTTAGTCGATCGCAGTACAATAGTCGAACTCGTATTTTAAAGAAAAAGCTTTCCCTGCTCGGTGCTGCACCAAACAGATAAAACTTTGAAGGCAGTAATTTTCTCAAGTGGGCGTCTATTGCACCCACCGAGTACTGTGTTACCTATTTGCCTTCGGACTGCCCGAGCTAGACCTACTAAATCCTCAGGGCAGTCACTTTTCGGTACCAAAATAGTTCCAACCACTTCTGAACTATACTTAACTGGTTCTATCTATTATAGTAGTGCAGTTACGATGTACTTAGCTAACTTAGCGCTTTTTTTCTGTTTCAAAAAATATCGATTTCTCCAAAATTGCGACATGTGGGGGGATCAAAATATCGCTATTTTGACCCTAAAAACCGGTCTGCTTTCTGTGTTTTTCACTGAAAAACGGTATAAAAGTATTAATATAGTCTTTATAAATAATAAAATTAGTAATACTATACCCCTCCGGGTTTGTTTAATATCCGAATTAAGGTACTTAACTCGGATATTCGCAGTTCGGTGAAGGGTCACTACAGTGCAGCACTGTCGAGCCCCCCACAGATTACTATCTTACTTTTTGTACCAAAAGGGATACAAAACTTGTTAACGATACCCAACAGTCGATTGTTGTCATCGTTGAGCCCCTTCTTGTTGCTCCTTGCACTGCTTGCCGGATCAGTATTCTCCCAAGACCCTTCCGAATTGAGCGCAAATCAGCTGACCCTTCGGATTGAGCGCAATTTATCATTAACGTGCTTAAATGCTCAAATAACCCTACAGTACAAGCCTCACAAACGGGCTACAAAATTGATCGTAACAATCCTGACTGATATAAATGCCTGTAACAACAATATATCTATCAACAACAAACGGGAGGGTCGGATCACATCTTGGCTGGGGGGATGATTTCTACTGATTTTTTACTTTTTTTTTATTGTTTTTGGTTTTTTCGGTTATTTTTATGTTTTTTGTTTTTCTTGGGTACTATACTACTTTTTGTTTGGTTTTATATATATCTTCAAGTGTTTTTGGTCACAAACCCCTCAGGGAACGACGGGACCGCGAATCCCCCCACCCTTCCTGGTTCGTGAATTTTCGGTCTCAACTAAGTTAAAAAGCTATTCACGGTAATCCGGAAGGCTTCCGCATTCCGAACTACCCTTCCGCCCCGGCGGTTTAGGCCTATTAAGGGCGTTAATGTGAGCATCCGCTCGGCGCGGAGTGCTCGTTAACGGTTCTGCCGGTCATGATGTTAAAAAAGAATAACACCCAGGAGCGCCATTAAAAACATCTATGTAACATTCGCCCGGAAGATACATATCGACGGAATATAAAACTAAGTCCTAAGACGACTGGCTAACGTCTAAACAGAGCTTTACATGCTTTTCACCGTCTCTCTCAAGCCAGTACTTTCGGTGGTCTTTCTAACATCGGGTCGACAAAAACGTTACTGCTTTCGGCTTCGGTCAAAACACTCAAGTTAACTCAATTACATGCAGAAATAGTGAGCTCATGGCTGGGTCTCAGTGTCCTCAGACCACGAGGTCACTCCTAAAAACAGGGCTACTACTATTTATTCAATTATTATTGTTTTTGTTCAGTAGATAAAAATCATCATCTCCATTCTCGAATCCACTGAATCAAGCACGTTAAGCTTGATTTCTCTGTAATCCGGAAGGCTGGTTTCAACCCCTCACTGTTGTTAGCAACTGCTTTGCAACTACTGTAGCGACACAATAGTTGCAACTTGGAGCGGTCTGGGCTACTTCTGCTCTTCTCTGATTCTGATACTCAATTTTCTCGTTGTTGTCGTCGTCGCAACTATCGTTGTTGTGTTGCTTCTCAGCTTTTCTGCCAAAATGGCCGTTTTTGACGTTTCTGAGAATTGTTACGTCATCACTTCGAAAATTTAAAATTTAGGAAATTCCGAATCCTTCAGCCTTCACGATTTGTCCAATCGTTCGAATAACTTTCTTGTTCCTTGTAAATTGCCAATTCGGAAGGTTCGCTGCTAAAAACTCCGAGACTGCAGAGATTGCATTTTGTCCATTCTGTTCGAATGTCACAAAAATTCGAATTAAGCCTGTCATGCTAAACTTTCTCGCGAAAACTGAAAATCTCAGAAATACAAGATCAGAACGACCGGATAACAATCGCGGGAAAATGGTCACTTTAAGCAGCGGGAAATTGCCATTCGCAATTTCCGACATCTAAATAACACGAGAGCAGAGCTGTCCTATCTTGATACGGAAAATAAAGAACATCAAAATTCAGTTGGACCAGAGAGAACCATCGGTGGAAAGGTGGACAACCGAGGTATCCCAATGGTCCAGAACCAAAACTCCATTCTTGAGATAAGACTTATTCGATTAGAACTTTCTGAACCGAACTTGATTTCCCAATTATTCTCAAGTTGCTTACTAATTTATTACCTCTAATTCTTGAGTGTGCTGGTATGTGAGTACCCAATTTAATTTTCTTGAGTGTGTTTTATGACTGTTATGTTGAGGTAAGGAGAGTTTTAGGTTGATCCATCTGAAATGGATCAAAGTTCCACTGTCTAATAAAAAGTAACTGTACGGAAAATTCCGACCCTGTTTTTAACGGCGTTCGCGTATTTTGGGTGTTTTGAGACTTGAGTATGGGGACGTTCTTATTTTCTAGAGTAGGGGGGGGGGGTTATTTTGGTAGTGGCCCTTAAGATTTAACGGGTTTTTAGTCTCATGTCGCAAGCGAACCGAATTGGCTCCGACCGATCGAGGTAGAAAAACACAAGAGATAGTGTCCCTGACTCTTGAGCCAATGGTTATAGGGCCTATTTTTCTTTAAACTCATATGTGATTGAAGTAGGCGACTGTCACATAGTGTTTTTATGGCGCTCCTGAGTGTTTTTACGACATCATGACTACGGAGTCGAACCCACTTGACACAGCTCCGGGCTACATGCCCATTCTAGAGTACCGGTGGTACGGTTCAGCGGAAACGTGTAAACCTTCCGGTTGTACCGTGATAGCTTTTTAAAAAACCTCGAGAAAACTTCCTGGTACATTCTCTGAACGAGGCTTAACTAACCGAGTAAGGGGGAGGGGGTAACTAGGGGGATGAAAAAACAAGCAAAAGACAAAAAGCGAAACAAAAAACCGAAAAAAAAAATAGAAAAGGAACAAAAACCATAAAACAAAAAAATGACAGTGACTTTGGCACCAAATTAGATGGATCGAACCTTTATATTGATTAAATAGTATACCCATACTGTTTATAAGACCGATCGTTTCGATCATTTCAGCAATCTGAAAAGGTGCCCGAGTGTGGGGCGTTGTGAAGGATTTTCAGATAGCGTGCAACTTAGCTGGATCATTAGGAGACCTGACTGGAACAGGTGACCAGTCGAGTGGGAAAGTGGTGCTGGTGATCAGGTGCAGGACAAGTCAAGGAAACAACCAGCACGGAATCAGAGCAACAAAAGAGGACGGAGTGTTCTCAAGTTTGTCAAACGGGTATCGTTAAAATCCACATTACATTATAGGATATAAGTGTAAAACTTGATAAGCGGAATCGCACTGTTTTGAGGAACGTTTTTACTCAAGCAGGCCTGGAAACAGGTTCTACGGTTTTCTCTCAAGAGCTTTAGCACCCGTCGCTTAAGGTAATTTTCGGCTTAAGAGGGGGCTAACGAGGGGGGAGGTTAGAAGGGGGGCTGGTTAGGTTAGAGGTTGGCGGTTGTAAATTGTAAAAGGAGGGACACATTAGAGTAACTAATTGATCGACATCGTCAATTTAGTTACATTAGGTTCTTACACGCGTTGATTATAAGAAGCGGATATCCAAATTTAACACCGAATTAAGGTAGGTACCTTGGTTGGATCGGGGGGGGGGGGGGGGGGGACGGACGTAAACAGTTTTTGTGATACCCCATAAGATCGCTAGCAGGGGGGAGGAAAATGCGTGGCAATCAGGTACCAGACATTTTTTTTGTTGTTGTTCAAATAAAGGGTTGACACAAGTCACCTATGATTTTTAGGTGGGTTAATTTCTCTGTTTTTATAATTATTTTTTCTCATATCAAATTTTGACTCTTTTGGTAAAAAGTTTTAGTCGGTTTTGAACAAACATGTGATCACAAGACACCCCGAACAAGTCGGTTGTCAACTTGCATCAAAATATTGAAAGGGAAATAAAAACAGGGGGGTTGGTACTTCTAACTTTTGGCCAGTAGGATTGGATTTGGGAAATTTTTTACTAGAGCTCAAGTGGTGGTAACAGGTACAGTGGTTCAAGAGTCCCGACAACGAAAGAGAAGAGTTCCCATTGTCCCAACACTTAGTGGAGCAGTCCTGGGACAGTACCGAAAAGTCTTGGGACAGGCAGTCTTGGGACAGTAATCTTTGGACAGTAGTCTTGGGACAGGCAGTCTTGGGACAGGCAGTCCTGGGACAGTAGTCTTGGGACAGTAGTCTTTGGACAGTAGTCATGGGACAGGCAGTCTTGGGACAGGCAGTCCTGGGACAGTAGTCTTGGGACAGGCAGTCTTGGGACAGTAGTCTTTGGACAGGCAGTCCTGGGACAGTAGTCCTGGGACAGTAGTCTTGGGACAGGCAGTCTTGGGACAGGCAGTCTTGCGACAGGCAGTTTTGGGACAGGCAGTCTTGGGACAGGCAGTCTTGGGACAGTAGTCTTTGGACAGTAGTCTTGGGACAGGCAGTCTTGGGACAGGCAGTCCTGGGACAGTAGTCTTGGGACAGGCAGTCTTGGGACAGGCAGTCTTGGGACAGGCAGTCTTGCGACAGGCAAATTTGGGACAGGCAGTCTTGGGACAGGCAGTCTTGGGACAGGCAGTCTTGGGACAGGCAGTCTTGGGACAGGCAGTCTTGGGACAGGCAGTCTTGGGACATTTAGTTTTGGGACAGTAGTCTTGGGACAGGCAGTCTTGGGACAGTAGTCATGGGACAGGCAGTCTTGGGACAGGTAGTCTTTGGACAGTAGTCTTGGGACAGGCAGTCTTGGAACAGTAGTCTTGGGACAGGCAGTCTCAGGACAGGCAGACTTGGGACTGCAGTCTTGGGACAGGCAGTCTTGGGACAGTGCGGTCTTGGGACAGGCAGTCTTGGGACAGTAGTCTTTGGACAGTAGTCTTAGGACAGGCAGTCTTGGGACAGGCAGTCCTGGGACAGTAGTCTTGGGACAGTAGTCTTGGGACAGGCAGTCTTGGGACAGTAGTCTTTGGACAGGCAGTCCTGGGACAGTAGTCCTGGGACAGTAGTCTTGGGACAGGCAGTCTTGGGACAGGCAGTCTTGGGACAGGCAGTCTTGGGACAGTGCGGTCTTGGGACAGGCAGTCTTGGGACAGTTGAGAGAAGTCTTGGCACAGTACCTAAGAGTCTTGGGACAACACAAGAAAGTCTTGGGACAGTACCGAAGAGTCTTGGGACAGCACCAGAGAGTCTTGGGACAGTACATATAAGTTTGGGACAGTACGAGGAAGTCTTGGGACGGTACAAAAAGGTTGTGTGACGGGACTAGAAGGTCTTGGGACAGTGCTAAACGCTCAATTAAAAGCAAGAAGACCGGTCCGGACGATTAAATTGAGAAAGATCCATTTTTATTAAGATCACGAATTGGAGATTTTGCTTACTTCAGAGAATTAGGATTATTTTTAGAAATTTTATCCGTTCAAAAGAAAATTGTAAATATTAGTATTGTAGATAGAAAAAATTGTAAATAAAAAACATGAGGCGTAAGAGGGTACCAATAGCAGAAAAATGAGTTCTAGAGTCGAAGACAAAACACAACTCGTCGCAACGAAAATTGATGCCGTCGGACCAAAAAGTAACAAGGAAGAACTTTTCAGTGAGCGCTGAAGAGGGACCGACAGAACCTGCTATAGAAACTGATCTTAAGACACCAGATCAGAGTGTTGATGAAGTAGAGAAGAAGACAACCGAGTCGACACCGATGCCGAATGCAGAAGAACAGAAGCAAAAGTCGATGGAATTCTCACCGATAGACACTGCGGAGGACACGACGGGCAACACGCCAGAAACAATAAAGGACGAGTCTCAAGCGAAAAGAACGTCATTCACAGAGAGGATAGCAATGATGGTCGGAATGAAATCGAGAGACATAGTGGAAGAAGAATAAAAAGCCGAGAAAGGCAAAACGTTTGGGACAGTTTCCACGAGAATAACAGAGGCCAACCGAGATGACGATCAGGCCAAACATGTGGCAACAGCTAGTCATGGGGCAACAGCTGACCAAGAAACAACAACTCCTCTTGAGCTAGGCAATTTAATGGCGAAGTTAGATCAGATCGACAGAAGACTAAAGTGCAGCGAGGAGGATCGAAAAAAGATAAAGAAAGAATTAAGATACAACAAACATGAGTACATGTACAACTACTTCAATCTGGCGAAGGCGACGGAGGAGCAGCTTCAGCAAATGTCAGACAAGGTGGAGGCCACTGACAAATACCGCGAGGAAAATATCAACAAAGACATGCAAGCAATGAAGCAACGGTGTGACGCTGTGAACAGCCAGTTAGGAAGTCTGGAAACGAGAATGGACACAATGAGTAGGGACCAGGCTGAGAGTTCATGTGCCATAAAGGCCCAACTGGATGCCATCTTGAGAAACTCTACATCACAAGACTGGCCGGTAACGGATCGAATGCAAGGTAACAGAGTTGATTTCGTGGAACCACAACGGAATAAGCGTGAGTCAACACCATTACCATTACCCCAGGGCGCAAACTATGACAAATTGCCCGGGGAATTCCACAACAAGCAAAAATGTGGGCTAGCCCCTGGGAGTTGATTAATATGACATTAGAAGCGTTCGCTAGGAGAACACTGATTCGCGTGAGAGAGGTAAATCCAGGAAAACCTTCAAGAAGCCAAAAGAATTTAAGGATGACTCAGACGAATGCATCGATACTTGGGTAGAAGTCATGAGACTACATTTGGAACAGGACAACTTGAATGACGAGAGACAAGCCTGCACAGCGATACTCAGCAACTTAGAAGGCAGGGCGTTGAAATGCGTAGTTGCAAAGAAGGAAGAGGAACGCGACACAGTGGACAAGATCTTCGAGATATTGTTGATTCGATTCGGGTCAGGCATGGAGCGTCACCAAGCGATGATGAGATTTGAAAAGGGAAGGCAAAGGGACGATGAATCAATTGATCGGTTCCTGGATGATCTTGAGAGCTTGAGACGAAGGAGTGATCCTGAAGAGTCAACAAACAGAAGGAACTTTAGCATGGCCTCGAAGTTCATCAATGGGGTGAAAAGTGACGACTTGAGAACAATGTTAGCAACGTACTATACACTGTCGAAAGATAGTGCATCGACTCCAGAAGAGTTGAGACAGAAGTCAAGAGAGTACATGCTGATGAAACCCAAGAAATACTCATACTCGGATAACAGGAACGTGCAAGGGGGGGGGAGTCAACCACAGAGTTCGTCATGGTATAAGCCTAGAGATGATGTGGACAAACGCAGGTCATGCGCAAATTGTGGATCAGCGGATCATCATGTGGCGGACTGGACGACGTATAAACAAGGCATGAAGAGTCTGGGGTATGCTCCGGATGAGGAAGATATGAGCCAGATGGAAGAACACGAGTTCTACAGCGGGCTAATCATCAAGATAGGTGCGAGATGCTTCTTCTGCAATCAAGAGGGCCACTTTAGGATGGACTGTCCATTATGTTGGGAAGCAGTAAAGAATCAAACCATCCGAAACACAAGCTAGCGTTAGCTGCGGTGCAGAACACGAGGAACAGACAAGCCGAGTTTGAAACAAGAAATTCATAGGCACCGAATGCGTAACTACCGACGAAGACGGTGAAAGCTGTAACGCAGGTCAATAGTGCCATAGAGACCATGACCAGGAAGTCTCCAGAGATAAATTTTGAGAGAGCAGCTGCGGAGGCTATTAACAAGGTGAAACAGGACCTAGCGACGAAGGAGATAGAGCAACGATTGAAACAAGAGATCGAAAAGCAGAAGTTAAACGAGACGTTAAGTTGGTCAGTGCCAGTGCCAGAAGCCGTAGTGGGAGCGACAAAGAGTGGAAACTGCAACCCTCTGAAAATGGTGACGGGAAAGCCATTCGGCATAACAAAGATCGGAGCCAGGATAATGTCGATAATGACTGTGGGCGGCCACGAAGTAACGAGGAACTTGAGTGAACCCAGCGACTAGAAAATAATGCACATTGATGTGTACGCAGATTACTTGAGTGCAATAAGTCCACAGACGACTTCTAGAGCCTTGAGGGCGTTGCTCACAAGAGGTGGCAGCAGCAAGTCAGCCCGTGTGGAGAATAGATACACAGAAGCTTATGGTCCGCATGAGGTGATGTTAAATATAGATGGGATAAACATCTACACGAAAATCTTGATAACATGTGATGAGGACCTTGCCGGACAGATCTACGTGGGCAAACAAGAATTGAAAGTAAGATCGATTGGAAACTGCGCAATGTTAGAAGAGGATACAATGCATATCGGGACGGAGGCAGACGTATCAGCACACGTGCTCGACATAAGTGGCAAAAAGACTCAGTTACGCGGGTTACTTGATACGGGAGCAGTCTTGAGTGTTATACTAATCGAGAAATGGGAGCGAATGGGTTACAACAAAGATGAATTGATAGACTCAAGAATATGACTGTCAGCTGCAAACAAAGGGGCGCTGCGGGTACTAGGCAGGACACCAATAATAGCCCTCAGCCTGGGGGAACGCAACCTGTGGATGAATTTTCTTGTGGTGGAGAACCTAGACGAGTCTGACCAGTTCATTTTAGGTAGAGACTTCATCTGGACTTCGACGTAACGATTGATCTAAACAATGCCATGTTCAGGACTCGGAACCCGGACAGGAAGTACGTAATTAAACCCGTAAATTTGATAATGAAAAATGAGAATAAAGCGCCGGTATTCTTGAAGAGGAGGGTAAGGCTGAAAGCGAACGAGGCGGCAATTGTAGGCTTATGGATGAAAAATTATAATGAATTAAGTGATAACAAGCAAGTATGCATAGTCCCAAATCCAAACAGTCAAATTGCTGCTGTTTTAGGAAGATCCTTCTCGATAACCAAGAGCGGCCTCTGCGTCAGTGTCTTGTTGACTTTTTTTTTGACATACCCATAACAATCCAGAGGGGAAGGAAGCTGGGATATGCTTTACCCGTGAAAACTCGATATGAAATGACTGAAAATGTAAAAGAGAACGAAGTACTTGAATGCCCCAATCACAGGGACAAAATTTGTATCTTGAGACGATTAAAGAAAATAAAAGATTCATCAGCTCTTGTAAAGTCACTCAAGTCAGATACAGATGTTGGACTCTCGAGCTGTTCAAGTTTTCCAGAAAGACCAACACTAGAGGAAATGGAAATGGATCAACCAGTTTTACCTGAAATAGAACACTTAAGGGGTAAGGTAACGGATGAACGGCTCGAAGCCATCAAGGACGTACTAGAGCGGAACGAGGACTTTTTGTCGAGACATAAGGCAGACATTGGATGTTGTAGTTTCGTTGAACATGAAAAAGAGCTTGAAGAGTCTGCGGTGCCGCTCAGGGAGGGGGCGAGGCGCATGACCCCGCACAAATTACTAGAGTGACCCCGCACAAATTACACGAGACATTACTAGAGTATGATATGATAGAACCATCCAAATCACCGTGGGCGTGTGGAGTAGTGATGGCCAAGAAGAAAGGCGACCAATTGAGGTTTTGTTGGGACATTTGGTGTCTGAACTCCGTCACGGTGAAGGATGCATATCCCATACCTAGAATTGATGAGATCCTCTCTAAGTTAGGTGATGCAAAGTTTTTTACGACTCTTGATTTAGGTTCGGCATTTTGGCAACTCCCACAGTGGAAGCAGGACAAGGACAAAACAGAGTTCGCCTGCGAGCTAGGTCGGTTTCAATGGAAACGGATGCGAGTTGGTCTATGCAATGCCACGGCCACATTTCAACGGTTGATGGCACACGCATTGATAGGTGTGACAAAGAAACACGGCAATTTGGTAATGTGCTACGTGGATGACGCGGTAATAGCGACGCCTATAATGGAAGAACACATCGAGCGACTAGACGAGGTGTTTGCATGTATGAAGAGGTCAGGACTAAAGTGCAAACCGTCAAAGTGCAAGATACTCAAGGACTCAATCAAATACTTGGGGAGGATGGGGACAGGCATGGCATCAGATCAGACCCAGATGCAGTGAAGCGGTTCTGACTTGGAAATCGCCAAAGACGGAACATCAATTGATGAGCTTTCTGGGTTTCGCGAACTATTACAGGGAGTTCAAGAAGGGCTACGCGGACAAGGTATACCCGATGCAACAATTAATGAGGCACAAAGGCAAGAAGTTCACGTGGAACAACGCGGCGGAAGAGTCATTCCAGAGAAAAAAGAAAGAGTTGTGCGAGGCACCGGTGCTGGGGATGCCAACGGAAAAAGGGATGTACGTGCTGGACACGGATGCGTCGGTAGTCGCGATTTCTGGAATTCTCCATCAAGAACAGGATTGGAACGGGAAGACAGTCTTGAGACCAATAGCGTACGGGAGTAAAGTCTTGAGTGATACGGAAATGAAGTACGGGGCGCCGAAAGCAGAGATGTTCGCGGTGGTTACCTTTGTCGAGAAATATAGAGCATAGCTAGGCAGTGAGCCATTCAAGCTGCGAGTCGACAACAGGGCACTCAGCTGGCTGAATACGTACTCAATGGCCAAAGCTACATTGGGAGGTGGATAGTTCGTCTCGACGGATACGACATGATAATTGAGCATAGAACAAGATACAAACATCAAAATGCCGATAGCTTGAATAAGAAGACGGAGTTCTACGAGAGAGAAGAACAGAGGGAGGCGGATAGGACAGAAATCAAAGATGGCTTCTCCTTCATGGATAAGGGAACGTATGATAGTCTTCCACTCACAAGATGGCTCGACAAGTCAGGCAAACCGATAGAAGATCACCCCGAACTACCAAAGGAGCCTCCAGAGAAAACAATCTTGAAGAAGACCCGGGGGATGCCCATAGGGATAATGCTCAAGTCAAAAATTGTGAGGGAGACGCTCAAGGCAAAAGGCTATGATCTCAACCAGGTAGAAACGGGAGATGCACAGATAGATGGAGACTTGATGAGATTACTCGAGAAACTGGCAGACGATAAACCCGTGATCAAAGAAAAGTGTAAGGAGGAACCGGAAAACACGATACTGAGAAGGAATGAAACTGGTGGCGGCGAGGACTCCTTAAAAGAAAAAGCGGACGGGAAAGAAGTCGTGCAGTCATTGGTTGATAAAATCCCTGATGACATACTTGAGGGGACACGGGTTAGGAAGAAGAAAATGACATTTAAGGAGGGGGCTGAACACCTTGGACTAGAACAAGAGTCCGGGGAGTGGCCCACAGTGGAAGAAGATGCTAAAGAAGAAAAATTGTCCGGGGAATGTGAAGAGTGGGATGAAGATTCGGAGAAGAGCAGCAATGACCAAGATAGTCTATGCATGATACTGGCGGAAGAGAAGACGAGACACCGAAACGGGGAGCTACAGACGGATCCTGCCTCAGGAATGTACAACTTGGATCAGCAGGAAGTGCGAGGAGGTGAAGAACTTGAGAAAATTGCAGTGTCGAGGAAACCATTTAGGGAGCTATCGTGGAACTCAAATGTCAGAGCAAATCTGGTGCCAGAAGATGACAGGAAGATCATAAGGAGGATAGTATGCGTAAAGCTGAAGGATGACATCCATAACCCTGGAGAAATGAATGGTCAGATAATGGCACTAAAAGAGCACGTCAGGGCAAGATATAGGCTGGCGGATCTAATACGGTCCCAAAAGAATGACAAGATGACAATTAACATCTCCACATGGATCCGGACAGCATCCAAAGAGAGGGTGGACCTAGAAGAAGACAGCTACAAGATCTTACGCCAGTTCTACAAAGACAGAAAAGATTTACTCTATCACACAGCTGATGGGGTGGTGGCATGCAAGAGAAAAGATGAGGAGAAGATATTACACAAGCATAACCTCATCATACTGCCACAGTTGTATCAGACGGAAGTGTTATTCAGATCGCTAGACCGAATGGGGCACCAGGGGATAGACAAGGTGCAACAAAGGATACTTCACAGGTTTGACAGGCCAGGATTAAGGAAAGCTTGTGAGAGATGGGTGAATGCATTCCTGGCATGCCTGCAAGTGAAAGACCCAAGGAAGATGAAGTTCCCACTCAAGTCCGTTGAAAGCTCGGAATTTCACGAGGTTGTGCTGATAGACCATCAGAAGATCTGTATGACAGAATTGGGATATAACCAGATACTGGTCATAATAGATCATTTCACAAAACTGGCAGAATTGGTGCCGTGTCAGACAGCCTCGGCAGAAGAGACTTGTGACCATCTGATAACACATAGGATATCACGGTAAGGTTGTTCCATGACATTTCAGTCGGACAACGGCAAAGCCTTCGTGGGGGACCTGACAAAAGAATTGATGAAGAGGTCACACATTGCTCAAGCGCACTCCACGACCTACTATCCCCAAACCAACGGGTTAGTGGAGAGACAGAATAGAACATTGGTAAACATGCTGAGGGTATACTGCTCAAGATATATGACAGACTGGGACAAATATCTGCCGCAAGTGGTAGGGGCATAAAACAGTACGCAACACTCAACAACAGGAATCAGTCCCTTCATGATGTTGACGGGCAGGGAAAGAGTGATGCCTCTAACATTCTTTTAACCAAAATACGAAGGGAAAAAGACATCACCTCAAGCTTATGTGAAAAAAGCTGTTAAGAGACAGCAGGAACTAAACGAGCTCTGCAGGAGGAACACAGCGCAAGCGCAAATGAGACAGCGGAAGAAGTACGATGAGAAAATACTGCAAGCGAAACCATATGCAGTGGCCAATACGTCTGAGTCTTCCAGAATGTTATACCTCCCAAAGGGACAAAGAAACTACGTAAGAAATGAAGAGGACCGTTCATGATAACGGAAGTGCACCAGCAAGGACGGTTTTACCGCTTGAGTACGGGGAGTGCAGCGCATTATGAAAACTTGAAACCTCATTCCCATCTCCAGAAGACTGGTGCGTTCCGCAAAATATGGAGGGACTCGAGTACCTATTGGTGGAACCAGCTTGCGAGATGAACGAAAAGGGCAACAGAGAGAAAAATGATGGCAACGAGGACTTGAGTTTGGATGATAATGAAAAGATAGAAGCGGACTCAGAGGCGGAATCTGTTGTGCAAGAAGACTGGAACGATCCGGAGCAGGACGAGGGGCCAAAGTGGACGGAATCAGACTTGCCGATAACGGCAGGAACCAGCAGTAGTAATCGTAAGCGGACAGGCATGAGGTATAATAGGTACGGGGATGACTTCTTGATTGACAACATACGGCCTGATGAGTTGGGCGACGAGTTACTGAGTGTGGGCGAATTGGTGGCAGACTATGAATGGCAAATCATCAACGACAGCGAACACTACCCGAAGGAAGACTACTCCACACCAGAACAAGAAACAGATCTGGAGCAGAGTGAGATAGAGAGGAGGGAGAACACAAACCTGAGAATACTAGAGTGGATGCGTGATGTCAAGAGCAAAGGAGATGAAGGGCAAAGCATCCAGCAGGTCGACGTGTCAGCAGAACGGCACGTGAAAACGGAAGATCCCCTCTTCAGTTGGACGGCAACCGACAGGCCGCTCGAACTACCACCAGATAATTTAGACCCAGCATCATCGACGGGGACGTCGATAAATATTTTTGTCCGGGGAGTGGGGGTAGGACTTACCCACACCAAAAATTTGATGAGAAATAAACTCAGGGAAGTCAGAGGGACCAACGGGCTAGAACTGGGCGAGGAAGAGGCTGAGCCTACTAAAGGACGAAATTTCAAAACGAAATTTGAAATACCCAATGAATACTCGGAGAACATCCTGATAACGGACAGCGACTTCATTCTGTCAGACAGGACTAGTGCAATCTGTATCACGGCGGTCATGAGCTTCAAATAGAGACTGGAGGCCGACTTCAAGAGAGAATACCAGAACGTGGAGTTTCTATTCAGACAAAGACCGGGGCTGGGATGAATGGCTGCGCTTCCCCCATCAGTGGCACAAGTCCCAGGCAACGACCTGTGCTTTCTAGTGACGAGGGTCAATGAAAGAAATACGATAGATCCTGAGCACGTGATGTTAGCACTAACAAGGCTGAGAGACTTCATGCTTGAAAGAGGGATAGTGGAGGTCTCGATGCCTGTTTATGGCCCAAATAGGGGCAAGTTGAGCCCAAGGGAGTTATATGCCATCCTACACGTGGTCTTCGCAGAAACGGAGATAATGGTACACCTACACAAGAAATACTACTTGAGTATCGCCTGAGCTACGGGTGGACAACGGAGGTCTTGAGTTGGGGGTACATGGGGATCTCGAGTAAGGGCACATGGGGACCTCGGGGCAGGTAGATGGATTTTAACGTTCCAATTGAATTATTTTAGTAAAACAAATGGAGGAATAAGGTTTCAACTACAATAATGGGGGGGTTTAGGTTAAGAACATAACACCTTAGTCTAAAAAGTGGATTTAGTTTCAGATTGATTTGTTCGACCCAGACACACTCATTGGAAAGAGAAAAGAAGATCTTGAACAAAGTTCACGATCAGCAACATTCGAAAAAGGTATTTCTCAATTACTCAAGTTGGTTGGTACGGTAAAACTCAATTTGGTTATTGCGCGAGTTAATCTAGAAATCGTAAAAATGGCAGATCAATTTTGGAAATCCATGCCTGCGGCGCTAAAGAGGCCTACGCTCGATGAGTTGTACAGACGCTTGAGGGACCTGGACTACACCCAAGTGGACGAGAGGATGGCAGTGATGTTGAACGCAATCCTGCAATTAGAGGAGCAAGATGAATGCAGGAAGTCCGCGACCGAAGCTGTCTTGATGGTCGGCTACACCGCAGAAGGCATATCTAATCAAGAACAGACCAGGTGGCTATCCTGGAATGTGGATGGAGGGATGAGAGGATTCGACTTCGCAAAGAATCCTGGCTCGAGTACGGCGCGGGAGAAATCCCATTACCGACCAGACCATCGGCAAGATCCGCAAGCCAATCCACAAACAAGCCACCTTCTATGACGCGAGCACAGCAGAAGGAAGAGACGTATCCGGACCTCAGCAAACTGAAGAAGGAACTTGAGAGGGCGCAGAGGGAGAAGAATAAAGCGAATCTTGACCGGGATAGCGCGAAACTCGAGTGAAATCAAGCGAATCTGGAGAGAGACCAGGCGATCCTTGAGAGGGACCAGGTGCGGCGTGACCTTGATATGTTGAGAGCAGAGTACCAGCAAGAACAGAGGGTGCGAGAGAACGCGGCAAATTGCGAGCAGTTGAAGTCGGAATTTGAAAAGATCCAGCGGCGACAACGAGAGCTCGACAGGCAAAAGGAAAAAGGAACCAGGACTACGAAGAGAGCTGTTACAAGCTCAAGGCCGGAGTCACATACGGAGGTGGATGAGGCTCCCAGGTCGAAAGGACGATTCAACTTAGACCGCGCGACTCAAGAACACATAAACGAGGGACTGGAAGTGTGGATACCAACCGAATCAGCGTCCTCCCTGCGTGGTTTGGAGACGCAACCGATACGTCCATTGATGGACGTGGCACTGCCGGGATATACCCCGAGCTCAACCCCGAGCAGCAGTAAGGTGAGAGGGAGCTCGTCGCGTCTTAGGAAACTAAATGAAAGGCTACAGCTGAGGAATCGTGAAAGTCCAGCTAGCGTGGAGCTACCCCCGACTTGGAGGGAGCAACCGGTCAGGAGTGTGGTGATCGCAAGCTATAAAGAAATACGGATGGCAGATACCACAGGCACAACCGCATGGATTGGAACGCGGCGCTGCGGGCGAGAAGGGATTGTTTTCATGACGCGTCTTGGGCTGAATACTACGCACAGCCACAAATACCGGAGGATGCAGTTCACCTGATTGTAGGGGACAGCCTGGTACGGGTGCTGACCCGGATCCAGTCGCACTGGCAGACTGGAGACTTGAGTTTCTCTGGAGCCGCAACCCGCAGATGTAGGCATCACTCGAGATGTTAGGGATGGCAAGAATGTACACAGCGACTCTAATGATGGGGACCAATGATCCCGCCATACTCCACCACAGTTTGCACCACCCCTTACAACATGAAGGCCGACCAACACGCGATGGAAATGAACGAGAAAGTGCGGAACCTGAACGAGATAATCAGGCAGATACATCAAAGGAGTGTCCTTCCCGTCAGATTGCTGGACGTAGCCGACCAGATGGAGAGATCCTTCCCGGAGGATGCGTCCTCAGACGGAATCTATTTCGACAGACCTAGGGGTGTGGAGTGGTTGAACGACGTTTTCCAGAGGCACATAAGTGAGTTGGAGGCAGACCTGCTTGAAATGGCCCAATTCACATTCGGTCCACCCCCAAATCCCCCTTTCTTTGCCACAAGACCCCTGTTCAGTCGCCTGGGAGCGAGAGTCGACTCAGGAGACAGCTCGAGGAGCAGCCGGACTAGATTACCGGGTTCCACGCCAATGGAAGCCGAGACAGCGGAGTCATCAACGCCACAAAGTTCAGTGGTGTCCTCAGTGGTAGTGGTAGACAACAAGAGAGTGGAGAAACCAGCGGAGGCAAGCCGAACGCGATATCTGGAGAAAGTAAAGGAATTGGACCTGGAGGATCTGGAGTGCAGACAGGAGTTGGCGGAAGTCCTGGGGCTCAAGCACGTGTCACACGAGGATTTGAGTCGACACCAGTGCTTAGACTGACAAAAGGCCCACGAAACGGATTTCTACCGCGGCATGCGGCTGGGCTTCTAGAGCAGTTGAAAGGTGATGAGCCTACGCCAAAGAAAATCTCTAAGGCTATCCAGACGTTGTTTTTCGCGATGAAAGAGATGCAGGAAAATGTCAGTTCGCGATTTGGACCCAAGACGAAAGTGGTATTCACGACGTCCCCCGGATACGCGAGCATGCCTCCTGCTCTGCAGTTTGTGTATGCTATTTTGATCCTAATAGCCGAAGGCAACGCATGGCGGATCCTGATGGCTGCTCCAAATCAAGAGCTTGAACCCACGAACTTGAGACTTCGGAAGTCAGAACTGGCAGCGGCGTGGGCGGACGTGTCCCACGCATTGAGGGGATTCTATGAATTAGCAGACATCCTCATCGTATTGGACGAGGTCCTCTTACTTGAGATCTCGAATCTCGCCAGGCAACTGAAGTTCAGTCCGTTAATAGGGGATTACCACCCAATAATAAGTCACCTGACAGCCAGCCTATGGTTCCGAGGTATGGACTTGACCATCACGAGCTCCACTAGCAAATCGAGGGGACCAAGCAAAGAAAGAAAGAGTGTGGCTGCGACTGAAAAACAACTGGTATCGATGGTATATCGACTAACACAAGAGAGAGGCAGGTGGCCGTTTCTATCAACAAGGCTAGAGAATGCTACGGACAAGACAAGGGAGAGTGCCCCACCCCTCGTGAAGCAGATCTGGGAATTTCTTGAGGAACAATTGGAGGTAGCCGAGGGTAGGGAGATGACGGTGGCTAGGTTCGTCACGGCAGCGAACGAGGTCACCATTGGAGGATAATGGAGGGAGCATGCAAAAGGTGAGCTGAGGACGAGGAAAGTTCACGAGATCCTGAAATTCTTGAGTCCTTGTTGGGAAAAGAAAAACATGGCTGGAGTGTTTTGCGCGAAAGAGACCATTTTCGGGGCCTTTGTACAAGAACTATTGAGCCTCTTGCTAGTCCTATACTTAGTTTACCCAAGGTACCTGTTTAAAATGGGTCCAGCGTACATGTTCAGTCGGGGTGTAGAGACACTTCGGTTTGATGGGTATCTGGCACTGGTGCTCCTGACTCATGGCGAACTGGTGTCATTTCATCGGTTAATGAAATATGGGGAACCCCTGTCGATGGAAAGACCCACTCAAGTATAGACATTTACTTGTACAAGTGCGCGGCGGGGTTGAAGACGTTACTGGTGGAGTATCTTCTGATGCAAAACCGACACTTGACCGGTGAGGAGAAGAATCCAAAGACAAGAGATGAATGGAGGCAGGCGAATGGTGGTATCCCTCTACTGACAGATCTATGCCTGGCGATGAGATCTGATCCAGTGGGAATGATCAGGGGACTAGAGGAGGTTGTAACTTGTATTTACGGTTCAGCGGTTTCGTACGCCTTTCCGGACCCTCTAGTGGCGGCATACCGCCATTCAGTAGTGCACGTGAGCTTAATAAGCGTGTTGGATGGGACGGCGCTGAACTGGTGTCGACAAGAGGTACTAAGGGCACAAATGAGTAATACTGGTGGAGTATCTTCTGATGCAAAACCGACACGTGGCCGGTGAGGAGAAGAATCCAAAGACAAGAGATGAATGGAGGGAGGCGAATGGTGGTATCCCTCTACTGACAGATCTATGCCTGGCGATGAGATCTGATCCAGTGGGATTGATCAGGGGAATACAGGAGGTTGTAACTTGTATTTACGGACCAGCGGTTACGAACGCCTTTCCGGACCCTCTAGTGGCGGCATACCGCCATTCAGTAGTGCACGTGAGCATAATAAGCGTGTTGGATGGGACGGCGCTGAACTCGTGTCGACAAGAGGTACTAAGGGCACGAATGAGTTAGACAGTTTCTTTGGGAAGGTGAAAGATCCCGAGTTGGTGGTGTTTAACTTCCGGGGGCCAACTGCAATGCAGGATGGGGGGAAAACGTGAAGGCCCCATTGAGACGTATCCCAAGTTTTGGAATCTGAACCCCCTAAAGGCGAACGGACAAGAGATCCTGAGAATCTCCGCGTGGAAAAAGAGCTTCGATTTAGTAAAAAGGGAGCTAGAGACGACACTAGAGAAGAAAATCTTGCCCGCAACCATTCCTGAGTTTCCAACAGTCAGGAGAATGACTTTGGGGATAAATAGCTTGCTGGTGGTCCCATCCCTGTTCGCAAGAGCTACGGTAGAGAGGCAGCAAGAGGAGTTCACCGATGGCTGGGACCCTTTGTTCATTGTGTGTACGGCAGCGGTCTACTTCCACACCTGCGACATCAAGATAAACTCATGGACGACTCAAGCGAAGAAAATGAGAGGCTCAATGCCTCCAAAATTCGAGGTGCGGGGGATCTTGAGAGCGCTCGATCAGGCGAGCTTGGAAAAAACACTAACGATATGGGATGATGGCAGGATGATCGTAGAAGAAGGGCACATCGCGCTGAAGGACAAGATGAAGTTTGCCACAAGAAAGTACCGGGCGCCTTACGGATTAGAACAGGTGGAAATGAAACAAGAAGGGAAAGAACTGGATGCGGCAGGCTTGTTATATGTGGCTCTAACGGGAACAAGAAACAAGACCCAGCGACACCCTTACTACTATCAGTAGGCACCCCTGGGGACAAGAGGAGCGGCCCCGTAGAAGACCGATTTAGGGAGATACTTGAGAGAAGGCGAGCCGAGTCAGAAGAAGAAAGCATGGACGAAACTCTCAGTGAAACAGGAGAGGAAAAGGAAGTGGGGAAAACACCTGAGCCGAAACCAGCTGAGGAGGATTTCACCGCCCAGTAGCTACTGCAGGACCTGTGCTGAGACGATTGTGCGGACACTGCCACGCCGCCTCTGACCTCATCCGCTCGTAAGAACCTATAACTACCATTGACAAGCGAGACTTCCAACATGGGGATGATACTCTTGAGTACAGAATAGAGCCAGAAGAACACGTTTGAGGGGAAGAAGACTATGTTTCTAGGGACCATGGATGAGAAGGCTTGGCGGGATTTCTAGAGTGAATTTAATCATGAGACGAAGAGTGAGACCACGCTAGAAAACTTCAAGGAAGAGCTGTGGAACATGGTGGTCAAGTTCGGGGAACCGGTGTTGATGGGCACCGGGCTGGATGAAAAAGCAAGAAAGGAGTTCCTGAGCAAGATGGTCAAGTTGAGGGAGACGCGACAGAAGACCAAGGATGATGAATGTAAAGACGGCTCTACTCTGAAGAAAAAAAATGTTGATAAAGGGGAGGATAATATTAAGACTAGTAATATGATTAAAAGTACTAATATCCTTAAGGCTCGAGCAGGGAGAGGCAAGAGTTGGAAGGGTCGGACCGGGACAGAGAGGTCGAATCAGTGATGATAGTGACGACACTCCCAAGCAAAGGTTTGAAGTCTCGAAGGAGGAAACGGGAGATAAAGGAGTTGAGCAGCCCATCGGTGGATACTGTCTCGGAGAAGAACTTGAGGGAGACTTTCCCCATGATCCTAGCGCGGTGTAAGACGGCAGCCTACAAGAATAGCTCCGAACCAAGGAGGCTAGCCGAAATAGTGGAAGAGATAGAGGTCTCGACAAGTCTGGTAACGGAAGAAGAATTTAAACCTCAGAAGGCAGGCTCGAAAAATGGTTCGACGAATTAACAAACATAGGAAGTGGATGTTGGCAGAGAATGGATCTCGAGCGAACATCACGCTTTTGGCAAACAAGCGTCCAACGACCCTCTTGAAAATAATGCGACAAGGAATACGGCTCGACCTTGGTGGGTGGCCCTAGAGACGATGAAGGAATTGGAGGACTGCCTGAAGAAGCTTGATCATGGGGTGTCCCGCAAGCGTCGCACTTGGGCTACTCAACAGAAAGCCGAGGTCAACAGGTTAAAATTGGGAAGTCAGCTAAAGCGGACTTGTCAGAGCGTGTTGCGGGAATACTTTGAGGAGGCGATGAGAACAACTTCATCCGCATTGCCTCTGATGGCAAATCCCTTCGTCAGAACAGCGGGACAGCTGATGTTCGCGTGGAGCCTGGTGGGAATAGAATTGGAGGTATTGACTCCACGTGACAAATTGAAATTGGGCAACAAAAGCCTAGAAGTCTATCAGATGCTGGTACAACACGTCGCGAGAGATAACTCCGGTTTGAGCCTGGCGAGAAGAAAAGATGCCACTTGTTTCTTGAGGTGGATAATGTCCGTAATGACTAATAGTACTGTCCAAGCGTGTCATCAGAAGGCCAAGGGGAGCAAAACCATGGAGAGAAGAGTCTCCACCGTCATACTGAACGTGTACCAGAGTACGGGGATCGAGAAGGAAGATGAATCGAGGCAATCCCTAGAGAACCATGGGAAACTTGATGAGATACGAAGATTCCACAACAAGAAATTTGAAGAGGAGCATGATGTGCATCGCAACTTAGCCTTGGCTGCGGATTACTCGAGACCCAATAAAAAGGTAGAGTATCAATACGTGTCTGGAGTGATGGGAATAGCGTACAATCCTTTCAGAGGCCGGGAGAGCTCACAGAAATCACGAGGTGACGGAGCTGTTGAAGTTTTGGACGGAGAAGGTAATCGTAATCGATTCAATGGAGAGGGAGAAACCGAGCAAAATGTGATAAGCGTGCCGCGCTCGAGCAAAAGAGTGGAATTAAGGATGGAGAATGGAAATGGCATGATGACTACGAATTTGGGAACGGTTTGGAATTTGCTGAGACCCTCCTGGTGTCCACATCCCCATGCGAGCTTGATTGAAGAAGTCACGGAAAGAGTGAGGCTTACACCAACAAAAGATGAGGATCTGGGAACGTTGAACGTGATACACAAATTGATCCTACCACAGAGTAAAGAGTCCGGCGAAGCAACAAGTAAGCTGGGATCAATAAAGAAGTTGGAACCTGTTAGCTGTCTTGACTTGACGTGCGGAAGCGGAGGGCACACCTGTGATGGACGATCATGTGTCACAATACAATCTTTCCAGAGAGAAGACCTAGTCACTTGGTTTGGTGATAAACAGAAAGAGAGAAAAGCGAGGTGCAGATAATGGCTGAGTGCTATACGAACACTACAGCGAATATAGCAACGGCGCTTGGGTTCTTCTCTAGAATGTGTAGTCTGCAATCACTGGAGATGCTGGAGTCTGAACACCATTTGATGACGGCCGGGGGAATCGTGGCCGGGGGCGTTGCAAACCACCCAGAAACATATCAGAGGGTGGAAGATTGGTCTAGAGGCGGAGATGGGATTTCTCGTGAGCGAAGCTTATGGCCTGCCTGTAAATGCAAAGTACTTGGTGGGATCAGTAATGGCAAACCAATGTGGGAGCCATTATCCATTGCACATGGCAATGGTGGAGGTATCCAGCCAAAGGATACTAGTGGATAAGGCCTTCTTGGTACCCATGTGCGTACGACTGGCTCGAATGTCACATAATTTACATAGGCTCTTGAGGAAGATCCTGGGAACGGTGCCAAGGGCACAAAGAGATGACTTGAGTGAGATCTGGTGAGAAGAACTCTTGAGCTTGGGGGACGAAAACACGAGTGATTTTGAGAAACAGAATGCCATCGGGAAGCCGATGAATAGTGTTCCAGCGAAGGACGAAAATGATATGACGCACGAGAAAATGATGGAACTAGAGCATCTGATGGAATCCTCGGGAGAACTCAATCTTCGAAACATAGAGATTACACATGGGGAAGGCCCATGCCATTGCTTGGCACAGACAGTGTGGTACCCGGAGCATTCAAACCTTTGTTTAGTGTGAGATGTAGAAGAAATTTGGTCAATCGGGTTACCCGATCATCTGCAGAAATTGACTATCTTGGTAGTAAGTACGATGTTGGCGTTACGATGGATCGAAGAAATTGTAACGAAATATAAGGAGTCGAAGACACCAACGGCA
Organism: Symsagittifera roscoffensis; assembly: GCF_963678635.1. Classification (NCBI taxonomy): domain Eukaryota; kingdom Metazoa; phylum Xenacoelomorpha; order Acoela; family Convolutidae; genus Symsagittifera; species Symsagittifera roscoffensis. The sequence continues at coordinate 1,646,472 of NC_087066.1, forward strand.
GAATCGATATGCGCTATAGATTACAGCAGGAGACTTGAGTTGTTTGAGACTGCATGCAAGTTTTTCGCCATACCAATTGAAGTTAGGCACGTATGGAGCCGCATAAGGTTCTTTCCGTTGTTTCGAGCGACGTTAACATCATGGTTGTATATAGCGACGAAAGATCACATGAAGAAATACCAAAAGGAATATCGACGATTCTGGCGGAGGTAGGTCCGGAAGCCTTCAACAGGTTGGAACAGGTTGGAAAAAAGTCGGTAGGGTGTCTAGAGATAATACCAAAGCAAGAGAATTGATACTTGAGGAGGTTGGATCACAACAGGTTGGAAAAAAGTCGGTAGGGTGTCTAGAGATAATACCAAAGCAAGAGAATTGATACTTGAGGAGGACTTGGCAAATAACGTGAGCTTGAGCCTGCACAATTCTTTTTGCTTGAACAGGGAGTTGAAAATGGAAGGCTTACCGAATCAGGCAATGAGGTTGCAGGAGCAGAAGGAGTGGATGCAATCCTTCGAACAGTTGAGAGCATGGTATGAAATCGTGATCAGCTCTGATGATGAGGAAGCGCTACTAGGGCAGAGCACGGTGTCAAATTCATCGGGTCCTAGCACTTCGAAGGCAGGGAGCTCAATGTGGGTTAATTGAGTCTTGAGAGGGAAAGGAAGGGACTCGAGTGTGAACTCGGATGAAATCCGAGGTCACGAAAAAGAAATTTTAACGAATCAAAATATTGTTATTAATATGCTATAGTTATTATATAAATCAAAACGCTGCATGACAATTTCCTGATTGGATAGGACAAAAGAATTTATAATCATAAGCTTCAAAAGCGGAGATTTAAGGTGCAGTTACATGAAAATTTTGATTGCTGTTTAGCGATAGTGTGACACTTTTATATGGTTCTGAATTTTGGGGTGTAGACAAACTTAAGTCTGCTGCAAACTTCTGTAAATGACCACTGTCACTGTATGTTGAGCAATACTCGGTATTCTGGGGACTCACTGGCAGGCGGCACCACGCGATGAGGACATCGATCTTGAGTTCGGGGATAATGTGCCAATCGGTCATATTTGGAAGTTTGACCTTGAAGAATACGAACTACGTAATTTTGGGATGAAATTTAATTTTTCAAAAATTCGAATTGAGCCTGTCATGCTCAACTTTCTCGCAAAAATTGAAAATCTCAGAAATACAAGATCAGAACGACGGGATAACAGTCGCGGGAAAGTGGTCAATTTAAACAGCGGGAAATTGCTGTTCGGAATTTCCGACATCTAAATAATACGAGAGTAGAGCTGTCCTACCTTGATAAGAAAAACAAAGAACATCGAAATTCAGTTGGACCAGAGTGAACCATCGCTGAAAATGAGGACAACCGAGGTGTCCCAATGGTCCAGAACCGAAACTCCATTCTTGAGATAAAACTTGTTCGATTAGAACTTACTGAACTAAACTTGATTTCCCAATTATTCTCAAGTTGCTTACTAATTAAGTAACCTCTAATTCTCGAGTGTGCTGGTATGTGAGTACTCAATTTAATTTTCTGGAGTGTGTTTTATGATTGTTATCTTGAGGTAAGGAGAGTTTTAGGTTGATCCATCTGAAATGGATCAAACTTCCACTGTCTAATAAAAAGTAACTGTACGGATTGTTCCGACCCTGTTTTTAACGGCGTTCGCTCGCGTATTTTGGGTATTTTGACACCTGAGTATGGGGACGTTCTTATTTTTTAGAGTGGGGGGGGGGGTATTTTGGTAGTGGCCTTTAAGCTGTAACGGGTTTTTAGTCTCATGTCGCAAGCGAACCGAATTGGCTCCGACCGATCGAGGTAGAAAAACACAAGAGATAGTGTCCCTGACTCTTGAGCCAATGGTTATAGGGCCTGTTTTTCTTTAAACTCATATGTGATTGAAGTAGGCGACTTGGAGCGGTCTCTGCTACTTCTGTTCTTCTCTGATTCTGATACTCAATTTTCTCGTTGTTGTCGTCGTCGCAACTATCGTTGTTGTGTTGCTTTTCAGCTTTTCTGCCAAAATGGCCGTTTTTGACGTTTCTGAGAATTCTTACGTCATCACTTCGAAAATTTAAAATTTAGGAATTTCCGAATCCTTTAGCCTTCACGATTTGTCCAATCGTTCGAATAACGTTCTTATTCCTTCTAAATCGCCAATTCGGAAGGTTCGCTGCTAAAAACTCCGAGACTGCAGAGATTGCATTTTGTCCATTCTGGTCGAATGTCACAAAATTTTGAATTGAGCCTGTCATGCTAAACTTTCTCGCAAAAACTGAAAATCTCAGAAATACAAGATCAGAACGACGGGATAACAGTCGCGGGAAAGTGGTCAATTTAAACAGCGGGAAATTGCTATTCGGAATTTCCGACATCTAAATAATACGAGAGTAGAGCTGTCCTACCTTGATAAGAAAAACAAAGAACATCGAAATTCAGTTGGACCAGAGTGAACCATCGGTGGAAATGAGGACAACCGAAGTGTCCCAATGGTCCAGAACCGAAACTCCATTCTTGAGAGAAAACTTGTTCGATTAGAACTTACTGAACCAAACTTGATTTCCCAATTATTCTCAAATTGCTTACTAATTTAGTAACCTCTAATTCTCGAGAGTGCTGGTATGTGAGTACCCAATTTAATTTTCTGGAGTGTGTTTTATGATTGTTATCTTGAGGTAAGGAGAGTTTTAGGTTGATCCATCTGAAATGGATCAAACTTCCACTGTCTAATAAAAAGTAACTGTACGGAATGTTCCGACCCTGTTTTTAACGGCGTTCGCGTATTTTGGGTGTTTTGAGACTTGAGTATGGGGACGCTCTTATTTTCTAGAGTAGGGGGGGTATTTTGGTAGTGGCCTTTAAGCTGTAACGGGTTTTTAGTCTCATGTCGCAAGCGAACCGAATTGGCTCCGACCGATCCAGGTAGAAAAACACAAGAGCTAGTGTCGCTGACTCTTGAGCCAAAGGTTATAGGGCCTATTTTTCTTTAACCTCATATGTGATTGAAGTAGGCGACTTGGAGCGGTATCTGCTACTTCTGCTCTTGTCTGATTCTGATACTCAATTTTCTCGTTGTTGTCGTCGTCGCAACTATCGTTGTTGTGTTGCTTTTCAGCTTTTCTGCCAAAATGGCCGTTTTTGATGTTTCTGAGAATTGTTACGTCATCACTTTGAAAATTTGAAATTTAGGAATTTCCGAATCCATCAGCCTTCACGATTTGTCCAATCGTTCGAATAACGTTCTTATTCCTTCTAAATCGCCAATTCGGAAGGTTCGCTGCTAAAAACTCCGAGACTGCAGAGATTGCATTTTGCCTATTCTGGTCAAATGTCACAAAAATTTGAATTGAGCCTGTCATGCTAAATTTTCTCGCGAAAACTGAAAATCTCAGAAACACAAGATCAGAACGACCGGATAACAATCGCGGGAAAATGGTCACTTTAAGCAGCGGGAAATTGCTATTCGCAATTTCCGACATCTAAATAACACGAGAGCAGAGCTGTCCTATCTTGATACGGAAAACAAAGAACATCAAAATTCAGTTGGACCAGAGAGAACCATCGGTGGAAAGGTGGACAACCGAGGTGTCCAGAACCAATGGTCCAGAACCAAAACTCCATTCTTGAGATAAGACTTGTTCGATTAGAACTTTATTGAACCAAACTTGATTTCCCACTTATTCTCAAGTTGCTTACTAATTTATTACCTCTAATTCTCGAGTGTGCTGGTATGTGAGTACCCACTTTAATTTTCTTGAGTGTGTTTTATGACTGTTATGTTGAGGTAAGGAGAGTTTTAGGTTGATCCATCTGAAATGGATCAAAGTTCCACTGTCTAATAAAAAGTAACTGTACGGAAAATTCCGACCCTGTTTTTAACGGCGTTCGCGTATTTTGGGTGTTTTGAGACTTGAGTATGGGGACGTTCTTATTTTCTAGAGTAGGGGGGGGGGGGGGGTATTTTGGTAGTGGCCTTTAAGCTGTAACGGGTTTTTAGTCTCATGTCGCAATCGAACCGAATTGGCTCCGACCGATCCAGGTAGAAAAACACAAGAGCTAGTGTCGCTGACTCTTGAGCCAAAGGTTATAGGGCCTATTTTTCTTTAACCTCATATGTGACCAAAGTAGGCGACTGTTACAACTGTCTGAAGAAGCTTGATCATGGGGTGTCCCGCAAGAGTCGCAATTGGGCTACTCAACAGAAAGCTGAGGTCAACAAACTAGAATTGGGAAGTCAGCTAAAGCGGACTTGGCAGAGCTTGTTGCGGGATTACTTCGAGGAGGCGATGAGAACGACTTCATCAGCATTGCAACTGATGGCAAATTCCTTCGTTAGAACCACGGGACAGCTAATGTTCGCGTGGAGCCTAGTGGGAATAGAATTGGAGGTATTGACTTCACGTGACAAATTAAAATTAGGCAACAAGAGCCTAGAAGTCTATCAGATGCTGGTACAACACGTCGCGAGAGATAACTCCGGTTTGAGCCTGGCGAGAAGAAAAGATGCCACTTGTTTCTTGAGGTGGCTAATGTCCGTAATGACTAATAGTACTGTCCAAGCGTGTCATCAGAAGGCCATGGGGAGCAAAACCATGGAGAGAAGAGTCTCCGCCGTCATACTGAACGTGTACCAGAGTACGGGGATCGAGAAGGAAGATGAATCGAGGCAATCCCTAGAGAGCCATGGGAAACTTGATGAGATACGAAGATTCCACAACAAGAAATTTGAAGAGGAAGATGATGTGCATCGCAACTTAGCCTTGGCTGAGGATTACTGGAGACCCAATAAAAAGGAAGAGTATCAATACGTGTCTGGAGTGATGGGAATAGCGTACAATCCTTTCTTGAATTCAGAGGCCGGGAGCGTTCACAAGAATCACGAGGTGACGGAGCTGTTGAAGTTTTGGACGGAGAAGGTAATCGTAATCGATTCAATGCAGAAGGAGAAACCGAGCCTAGGCCTGCTACTTGAGGCGACACCCAAGGTGATAAGCATGCCGCGCTCGAGCAAAAGAGTAGAATTAAGGATGGGGAATGGAAATGGCATGATGACTACGAATTTGGGAACGGTTTGGAAATTGCTAAGACCCTCCTGGTGTCCACATCCCCATGCGAGCTTGATTGAAGAAGTCACGAAACGAGTGACGCTAACACCAACAAAAGATGAGGATCTGGGAACGTTGGACGTGATACACAAATTGATCCTACCACAGAGTAAAGAGTCGGGCGAAGCAACGAGTAAGCTGGGATCAGTAAAGAAGTTGGAACCTGGTAGCTGTCTTGACTTGACGTGCGGAGGCGGAGGGCACACCTGTGATGGACGAGCATGTGTCACAATACAATCTTTCCAGAGAGAAGACCTAGTCGCTTGGCTTGGTGACATAACAGAAAGAGAGAAAAGCGAGGTGCAGATAATGGCTGAGTGCTATACGAACACTACAGAGAATATAGCAACGGCGCTGGGGTTCTTCTCTAGAATGTGTAGTCTGCAATCACTGGAGGTGCTGGAGTCTGAACACCATTTAGTGACGGCGTTGATCGTGGAGTCGTGGCTGGAGGCGTTGCAAACCACCCAGAAACAGATCAGAGGGTGGAAGATTGGTCTTGAGGCGGAGATGGGATTTCCCGTGAGCGAAACCTGTAAATGCAAAGTCCTCGGTGGGATCAGTAATGGCCAACCTATGTGGGAGCCATTATCCATTGCACATGGCAATGGTGGAGGTATCTAGCCAAAGGATACTAGTGGATAAGGCCTTCTCGGTACCCAAGTACGTACGACTGGCTCGAGTGTCACGTCATTGACATAGGCTCTTGAGAAAGATCCTGGGAACGGTGCCAAGGGCACAAAGAGATGACTTGAGTGAGATCTGGGGAGAAGAACTCTTGAGCTTGGGACGAAAACACGAGTGATTTTGAGAAGCAGAATGCCATCGGGAAGCCGATGAATAGTGTTCCAGCGCAGGAGGAAAATGATCTGACACACGAGAAAATGATGGAACTAGAGCTTCGGGAGAACTCAATCTTCGAAACATAGAGATTACACATGGGGGATGCCCATGCAATTAATTGGCACAGAAAGTGTGGTACCCGGGGCATTCAAACCTTTGTTTAGTGTGGGATGTAGAAGAAATTCGGTCAATCGGGTTACCCGATCATCTGCAGAAGGTGACCATCTTGGTAGTAAGTACGATGTTGGCGTTATGATGGATCGAGGAAAATGTAACGAAATATAGGGAGTCGAAGACACCAACGGCGGAATCGATATACGCTATAGATTACAGCAGGAGACTTGAGTTGTTTGAGAATGTATGCAAGGTTTTCGCCACACCAATGGAAGTCAGGCACGAATGGAGCCGCATGAGGTTCTTTCCGTGGTTTCGAGCGACGTTAACATCTTGGTTGTACATAGCGACGAAAGATCACATGAAGAAATACCAAAAGGAATATCGACAGTTCCTGGCGGAGATAGGTCCCGAAGCCTTCATGAGACCTCTGCTGACCCATCGAAATGCGATCACAACAGGTTGGAAAAAAGTTGGTAGGGTGTCTAGAGATAATACCAAAGCAAGAGAATCGATACTGGAGGAAGACTTGGAGAAGAACGTGAGCTTGAGCCTGCACAATTCCTTTTGCTTGAACAGGGAATTAAAAATGAAAGATTTACGAATCAGGCAATGAGGTTGCAGGAGCAAAAGGAGTGGATGCGATCCTTCGAACAATTGAGATCAAGGGAAGAAATCGTGATCAGCTCTGATGACGAGGAAGCGCTACTAAGGCAGATCACGGTGTCGAATTCATCGGGTCCTAGCACTTCGAAGGCTAGGAATATGAAGTGAGCAGGGAGCTCAATGTGGGTTTCTTGAGTCTTGAGAGGGAAAAGAAGGGACTCGAGTGTGAACTCGGATGAAATCCGAGGTCACGAAAAATTTTTTTTAACGAAACAAAGTATTGTTATTAATATGCTATAGTTATTATAGAGATCAAAATGTTGCATGACAATTTCCTGATTGGATAGGGCAAAAAAAATTTTAATCGTAAGCTTCAAAAGCGGAGATTTAAGGTTCAGTTATATGAAAAATTTGATTGCTATTTAGCGATAGTGTGACACTTTTATATGGTTGTGAATTTTGGGGTGTAGATAAACTTAAGTCTGCTGCAAACTTCTGTAAATGACCACTGGCACTGTGTCTTGAGCAACACTCGGTATTCTGGGGACTCACCGGCGGGCACCACCACGCGATGAGGACATCGATCTTGAGTCCGGGGAGTATGTGCCAGTCGGTCATATTTGGAAGTTTGACCTTGAGGAATACGAACTACGTAATTTTGGGATGAAATTTAATTTTTCAAAAACTCGAATTGAGCCTGTCATGCTCAAATTTCTCGCGAAAACTTAAAATCTCAGAAATACAAGATCAGAACGACCGGATAGCAATTGCGGCAAAGTGGTCAATTTAAGTAGCGGGTTATTGCTATTCGGAATTTCCGACATCTAAATAAAACGAGAGTAGAGCTGTCCTATCTTGATAAGGAAAACAAAGAACATCGAAATTCAGTTGGACCAGAGTGAACCATCGGTGGAAAAGTGGACAATCGAGGTGATGGCCAACCTATGTGCTAGCCATTATCCATTGCACATGGTAGTGGTGGAGGTATCCAGCCAATAGATACTAGTGGATAATGCCTTCTCGGTACCCAAGTGCGTACGACTGGCTCGAATGTCACATCATTCACAAAGAAGATCCTGAGTACGGTGCCAAGGGCACAAAAAGATGACTTGAATGAGATCTGGGGAGAAGAACTCTTGAGCTTGGGGGACGAAAACCCGAGTGATTTTGAGAAACAGAATGCCATCGGGAAGCCAATGAATAGTGTCCCAGTGCAGAAGGAAAATGTTATGATGCACGAAAAAATGATGTAACTAGAGCCTCTGCTGGAAGACTCGGGAGAACGCAATCTGCGAAACATAAAGATTTTTCATGGGGAATGCCCATGCCATTGCTTGGCACAGACAGTGTGGTACCCGGAGCATTCAAACCTTTGTTTAGTGTGGGATGTAGAAGAAATTCTGTCAATCGGGTTACCCGATCATCAACAAAAGGTGACCATCTTGGTAGTAGGTACGATGTTGGCGTTACGATGGATCGAGGAAAATGTAACGAAATATAGGGAGTCGAAGACACCAACGGCGGAATCGATATACGCTATAGATTACAGCAGGAGACTTGAGTTGTTTGAGAATGTATGCAAGGTTTTCGCCACACCAATGGAAGTCAGGCACGAATGGAGCCGCATGAGGTTCTTTCCGTGGTTTCGAGCGACGTTAACATCTTGGTTGTACATAGCGACGAAAGATCACATGAAGAAATACCAAAAGGAATATCGACAGTTCCTGGCGGAGATAGGTCCCGAAGCCTTCATGAGACCTCTGCTGACCCATCGAAATGCGATCACAACGGCGGAATCGATATACGCTATAGATTGCAGCAGGAGACCTGAGTTGTTTGAGACTGTATGCAAGGTATTTGCCATACCAATGGAAGTCAGGCAGGTTCTTTCCGTGGTTTCGAGCGACGTTAACATCTTGGTTGTACAAGCGACGAAAGATCACATGAAGAAATACCAAAAAGAATATCGACAGTTCCTGGCGGAGCTAGGTCCGGAATATTTCAAGAGACCTCTGCTGACCCATCGAAATGCGATCACAGCAGGTTGGAAAAGAGTCGGTAGGGTGTCTAGAGATAATACCAAAGCAAGAGAATCCATACTGGAGGAGGACTTGGCCAAGAACGTTAGCTTGAGCCTGCACAATTCTTTTTGCTTGAACAGGGAATTAAAAATGGAAGATTTACCGAATCAGGCAATGAGGTTGTAGGAGCAGAAGGAGTGGATGCGATCCTTCGAACAATTGGGAGCATGGGAAGAAATCGTGATCAGCTCTGATGATGAGGAAGCGCTACTAAGGCAGATCACGGTGTCAAATTCATCGTGTCCTAGCACTTCGAAGGCTAGGAATACGAAGTGAGCAATGAGCTCAACGTGGGTTTCTTGATTCGTGAGAGGGAAATGAAGGGGCTCGAGTGTGAACTCGGATAAAATCCGAGGATAAGAAAAAGAAATTTTAACGAAACAAAGTATTGTTATTAATATGCTATAGTTATTATATAAATCAAAATGTTGCATGACAATTTCCTGATTGGATAGGACAAAAGAAATTTTAATCATAGGCTTCAAAAGCGGAGATTTAAGGTGCAGGTATATGAAATGAAAATTTTGATTGCAGTTTAGCGATAGTGTGACAATTTTATATGGTTGTGAATTTCGGGGTGTAGATAAATTTAAGTCTGCTGCAAACTTCTGTAAATGACCACTGGCACTGTCTCTTGAGCAACGCTCGGTATTCTGGGTACTCACTGGCAGGCGGCACCACGCGATGAGGATATCGATCTTGAGTCCGGGGAATATGTGCCAGTCGGTCATATTTGGAAGTTTTACCTTGAGGAATACGAACTACGTAATTTTGGGATAGAATTCAATTTTTCAAAAGTTTGAATTGAGCCTGTCATGCTCAGTTTTCTCGCAAAGACTGAAAATCTCAGAAATACAAGATCAAACGACCGGATAACAATCGCAGGAAAGTGGTCAATTTAAGCAGCGGGAAATTGCTATTCGCAATTTCCGACATCTAAATAATACGAGAGTAGAGCTGTCCTATCTTGATACAGAAAATAAAGAACATCGAAATTCTGTTGGACCAGTGTGAACCATCGGTGGAAAGGTGGACAACCGAGGTGTTCCAATGGACCAGAACCAAAACTCCATTCTTGAGATAAAACTTGTTCGATTAGAACTTACTGAACCAAACTTAAACTCCCAATTATTCTCAAGTTGCTTACTAATTCAGTTACCTCTAATTTTCGAGTGTGCTGGTATGTGAGTACCCAATTTATTTTTCTTGAGTGTGTTTTATGATTGTTATGTTGAGGTAAGGAGAGTTTTAGGTTGATCCATCTGAAATGGATCAAAGTTCCACTGTCTAATAAAAAGTAACTGTACGGATTGTTCCGACCTTTTTTTTAACGGCGTGCGCGTATTTCGGGTATTTTGAGACCTGAGTATGGGAACGTTCTTAATTTCTAGAGTGGGGGGGATTTGGTAGTGGCCTTTAATCTGTAACGGACTTTTAGTCTCATGTCGCAAGCGAACCGAATTTGCTCCGACCTATCGAGGTAGAAAAACACAATAGATAGTGTCCCTGACTCTTGAGCCAATGGTTATAGGGCCTATTGTTCTTTAACCTCATATGTGAGCGAAGTAGGGCAATGTTACACAAATGTTTCAGTCCTTTTCAAAAAAAATCAATACGGGTTACGTTTCTTCAATAAGAACACGCAACTCGACACGAGATAATATAATATACAAGTGTTACAAATAAAAAAATTTCGTCGAAAGTTATTTTGTCATTTATTGTTCCGAAAACGCAAGAGGCGTTCGCAAGCTGTATTGCCAGGGAGATTCTCTGTTTTAAAAAGCTGCCTGCTCTGGGTTCCTCAGTGCATATTCTTAGGTTCTTACAAAGCTTGCTCAAAAACATTTCTGTGCTGGGGCCGGCCGCGCCCTGAATTTCAAAAGATAGCGGTTGAAAAAGATATCCATCAATTACAAGATCTTTATACTTGTCAATTTTTCGCTCTTCCGCTTCAGCGGCAGCCGTACCAGGATTACAAACAGACCCGGCATTAATCCTACAAGGAGCTAAGGAGTCTACTACCGTTACATCCCACAAGAGCTGCCTGCCAACAGCCCATGGAACAAGCGTTAAACCGTCTGGTCGCTTCTGATCGGTCCTGTAGAGGTGTTGTGGTTCTAAAACAGACGAATTGCGGGTAGATGATAAACTCTGCTTTATAGAGGCATTCAGGTGTGAACGCCTAGAGAATCTCCCTGCACTTTTGAGGCAAGAAAGACCATGCCAACCATCCTCGGTAACGTCTTTTCCGCACGCTCATTTATGCCGTTCGCATATTTTTGAGCCTAATCGACGTCCGATCGCAATTCTGAGTTGATGGTTCGACAGTTTTGACATTAAATTTTTTCACGGGATAACGTTCAACCTTTGGGAGCCAAATTTATCTTGGAACGCGTTAATTTTTTTTACATTCGTTGGTTGGAGTCGTAAAATCAAGTCTGCAATTTCGCTGTCAAAAATTGGCTCCGTCCAATTTTTTCGGATTTCATTTTCCGGAGCCATTTCACTTTTTCCAAGTTCAAACCACCGTTTTGGTGTATCATCATAGGTTCCATCCACATGCTCCAAACCAAAGTTTTCGCTCAAGGCATCTTTTGCTCCTACTGCTGAGGCTAAGAAAGCGGGTAAAGCGAGTAGACGGGCGGTGCAAACGCCCAAGCCACTTTTGGCTACCGGGAAAACTGCTTGTAAAAATTGGTTATGATCCATTTTCACGTTAGTGACCTTGCATAACGAATTTCTTAGTAATTTATAGTAGCGTTCCAAAAAATCATTCTGCAAAAAAACAAGGGCTCGTACGCAAAAAATATAGGAATTTTGGCATGCTAAAGCAAATTTTTCAGGAGGTAAAAACCACAATGGGCGTTTAGTTTGTCAATGACATCCGAGATTTTTTCAAGCTCCTTACTTTTTTCGTCGAGCAGTTCTTTTCGGAAAAGTTCGCCGATTGGAGATCCTAAAATGAGGAGTTCTTCTTTTGTTTTTATTTTTATTTTGGGGCATATTTTTCGAAATTGTGTTAAAATTGAATTATACTGTGTACTAGTAGTCGGTCCCAAAAAACAAGGTTCGCACTTCTCAGTGTTCAAGCGCAGGCCGTAACTTGTTCCGATTTCAGAATGTTTTTAAGGTCCCGGAGTACTACTTTATAATCGTCGCCTAAGTTCCCATCATCTAAATAGCAGATGTTAATTTTCGACTCCAACTGTTTGACTAGTGTATGAATTGTTTCCGGAAAAAGGGTGGGGTTTCAGGATCACCTTGCTGAGTTCCGACTTCTGACATTATGACAGGGATTCCGTAAAAAAGGTAACTAGGTTTACTATACGCGCAATGGGTGTAATTGTACAATTCGGGGCGATTTGAATAAACTTGATTCAGCATGGTTTTTTAAGATTTAGAGAGTAAAGGCATTTTTAAAATCTAGTTTTAAAAGAGCAGTTGCATTTTGGATTGTCGTCGCGTTCAATTAGGTTTCGAAACGAGTATGCCGTTATTTCTGCCCCTCGTTTGGTAACGCATCCTACATTTACGTTTCCGAAAAAATTTTGTCGCTCGGAGAGAGCCTTGCTTCCAGCGCATTTAGACGTGATACGTCTCAGCGTGTTGCCTATGGCAATCGGTCTCAACCGTCGGTCTATCTTTATGAGGGCGGTAAGCTTTGCGCCAAAAAAGAAAGGTCTCAGGGGTTCGGGTATGAGGTTTATCAGCTTAGTAAGCGATTTCAGAAAAGTAAGTTCTGAATTGTTATTCGACTTACAAACAAGATCTTTAAAAAGAGGAACTATTTTATCGGGACCTTCTGCTGATCTGTTCGGAGAGGACATTATCGCTTTGTATAGGTCAAAATCGGTTACGAAAAAACTATCCAACTTTTCTGGATTTGGAGCTGCAAATTTGGCTCGCTGAGGGTGCTTAGACAACAATTTTTGATAGTTATCAGTTGAAAAAGGAGCAATTTTGTCATCCAAAGCAGCAAGCCTTATTCCTCTCGTTACATTTCCTTCGTCGAGCTTACTACTTGTTGACTTTATTCTCTGCTCGAGGTCACTCAGAGGCGGGCTTGAAACTTGGGGATGGGGTCTTGGAAGTGACACGTCATTTGCTCGAATTTTTTTATTTATCAAAGAGCTCATGCTTGTGGTATGTTTGCGTCCGCTTCTTTTCGGTTGCTCCAAAAAAAAAACAAGAACGACGTTAAAAATTAGCCATTTTGTAACATCTTCTACATTGTAGACGATGTCATTTATTTTGTCCGACAGACTTTGCGCCAAGGGAACACGCGAGTCTTTTGGTACTCTCTTGAGTACTCGGACATTTGAGATGGCTGTATTAACATAATTGTCTAGCACTAAATTATTACCTATTGTTGCTTTATTAACAGATTTTACATCAACGCATAAAGAACACTGAAACCATTGGGTTTTCTCTTAGAGTCGCTAAGAGAAATAGTTACACAACTGATATGATACCAACTAGAACAACAATCACATCTAATCCAATTTATCAGTCCTGAAGGTTTTAAGCAATCTTTGTTTGTACACTCTTTGTTGTTTTTCCTCATCGTGACGCAGCATAAAGGTAAAAAAGGATTTTGACTGGACTTTAGGGGACTGAACTAACCCATGATAAGCGGTTAGTGGGAATTTTACAAATCAGCAAATAAAAAAAATAAAAGACTTACAAATTAATTTTAATTTTAAAATCGAATTATAAAAATCAAAAACAAGGAACAATCTCAACCGAGCTCAGTAGGTCCAGCGGTGCACCACCAGACCACAAACAGGCACAAACATCAAGCATAACAATTCTATTTAATAAATTTATCACAACAATTAGGCTAAAAGCCCTACATTATGCCATAGTCATCCTTCTTTCCCTCCATTATTTCCATAATCCCTCAGAAAAAATAAATGATGGCCATTATGAGGTTTTCTTCGTTTCATAATTTTGAGTGAAAAATCAAAACAAATTATTCAATTTTACAAAAGTTTTGAAACGAGTTTAGTATCCCAAAGCTCTTTATTGACTTTTAAGAAAAGAGTAGCCTCAAGGTGATGTGGAGACATGCTTTACAAACTCGGTTTGAACAAAGCAAAACCACGCTGGCTCAATACGAACCATACAACAAGTGCGCGCATTGTTTGTTTTGCAGGTGAACGCGCTTGCTCGCTCACTATTTGTTTTACATAATGGGTTTACGTCATTTCTAAATTATGGCCATAATCGAAGGCAGTTCCATACATAATGGCCATACTTTTTGTCCTTTCCATAATGGGCCACTCCCATTATTTTTGCGGAAGCCTTGAGCAAGTGTCTGTTCTCGTAGTAGTAGAATAGACTACAGAGCGATAGCTATAGGGAGTGTGTCAGTCGGTCATAATTGGAAGTTAAGCCCTGTTTTGGGATAAAAAGAAATTTTTCAAAAAATGGAATCGATCCTGTGATGCTCAAGTTTCTCGCGATAACTGAAAATACAAAATAAGACAGATCAGATGACTCGAAATATAATTGCTGGAAAATTGACAGAAATCATAAGAGTAACATTGCTATTCGCAATTTTACCAGAATCTTCAGTACGAGTAGAGCTGTCTTGTTCCTGATAGAGAGAATCGAGAGTTCAGAAAAAGAAATCTAATTGATTGGGCGAGAGTGAACCTTGACTGGGAGGGTGGACAGCTGAAGCTGCCCAATGGTCCAGGGGATAAAACTTCTTGAGCTAAACTTATTTACTTCAAACTAATTCTGGAGTTGCTTTAGTATTATCATTCACCTAATTCCAGAGTCGCGTGACTATGTGAGTACTTATATAATTTCTCGAGTAATTTTTAAAGTAATTGTGTTGATATAAGGCGACTTTTAGTTTGATCCATCTGAAATGGATCAACGGTCCACTGTCCAATAAAAACTAACGGTATTCTTGAGCTTCCGACCCTGTTTTTTTGGGCGTTTGCTTGTTTTAGGTATTTAAAGTCCTGACCATAGGACGTTTTAGTTTCTAGATGGGTGGGGTTATTTTGGTAGTAGCGTTCAAGCTGTAACACGGTTTGTAGTCTCATGTCGCAATTGAACCGAATTGGCTCCGACTGAATGAGGCACAAAAACACATGAGAAAGTGTCCCTGACCCTTGATCTGTTCGATGGCACTATACCATTTTGATGAAGACTATGAGACTCAATGAGGACATTGACCGGGCTGTCCGCGGAGTATGTGACATTCGACCAGAATAAATCAGAATAAAAATCGAATTGGAATTTTTATTATAGCAGCTGAGCGAGAAAATTGGTAGCTTTGGCACAATAAAGGTGATTATCGTCCATTTTTTGACGAGCGCGGATTGATTAATTTGGACTGACATGTTAATTTTTAATAGTGCGTTCAAAATGAAAAACACATGACCATGTCAAATTTTCGCGACAACTGAAATTTTTAAAGAAGAGCAGAACAATAGAATTCGTTGAGAAAAACGGTGAACAACAGTTGTGAGAGACAGATCGAGATTGGAATAGAAAACGTAATTCAGATCATTCCGGGTTGTAACGATTGTGCCGCTATAATCGTTACAACACGAATCCATAGAATCAGGAGGGTAGTGGGACGGCTTGTCCAGCCCTCCTAGAAAAAACAAGAGCATTATTTGCCGGGATCCCAGAATCCCGAAGGGTCTCGGGAGAAAACTGCAAATCTCTGTTTTGTGAATTTTTAGCTTCTGGTTATATCTTGAATTGAATTATTACCATCTAAATTCGTTTTAAGATTATGAGAAGCTAAGAGTTAGGGAAAGAGTTGATCCATCTTCGACGAAGATGATGATTTTTATCTACTGAACAAAATCAAAAGTAATATAAAATATAAGCAGTAGCCCTGTTTTTAGGAGTGACCTCATGGTCTGGGATACTGAGACCTAGCCATGAGCTGACTATTTCTGCACATAATTCAGTTAATTAGAGCGTTCTGATCGAAGCCGACGTTTTTTGTCGACCCGATGTTAAAAAGACCACAAAAAGAACTGGCTTTGGCAGAGACGGTGAAAAGCATGTAGAGCTGTGTCTAGACGCTCGCCAGTCAATTTAAAACCTAGCTTTATTTTCCCTCGATATGTTATTCTTTTTTAACTTCACGACCGGCACAACCGTTAACGAGCACTCCGCGCCGAGCGGATGCTCACATTAACGCCCTTAATAGGCCTAAACCGCCGGGGCGGAAGGGTAGTTCGGAATGCGGAAGCCTTCCGGACTACCGTGAATAGCTTTTTAACTTAGTTAAGACCGAAAATTCACGAACCAGGAAGGGTGGGGGGATTCGCGGTCCCGTCGTTCCCTGAGGGGTTTGTGACCAAAAACACTTGAAGATATATATAAAACCAAACAAAAAGTAGTATAGTACCCAAGAAAAACAAAAAACATAAAAATAACCGAAAAAAAACCAAAAACAATAAAAAAAGTAAAAAATCAGTAGAAATCATCCCCCCAGCCAAGATGTGATCCGACCCTCCCGTTTGTTGTTGATAGATATATTGTTGTTACAGGCATTTATATCAGTCAGGATTGTTACGATCAATTTTGTAGCCCGTTTGTGAGGCTTGTACTGTAGGGTTATTTGAGCATTTAAGCACGTTAATGATAAATTGCGCTCAATCCGAAGGGTCAGCTGATTTGCGCTCAATTCGGAAGGGTCTTGGGAGAAGACTGATCCGGCAAGCAGTGCAAGGAGCAGCAAGAAGGGGCTCAACGACGACAACAATCGACTGTTGGGTATCGTTAACAAGTTTTGTATCCCTTTTGGTACAAAAAGTAAGATAGTAATCTGTGGGGGGCTCGACAGCGCTGCACTGTAGTGACCCTTCACCGAACTGCGAATATCCGAGTTAAGTACCTTAATTCGGATATTAAACAAACCCGGACGGGTATAGTATTACTAATATTATTATTTATAAAGACTATATTAATACTTTTATGCCGTTTTTCAGTGAAAAACACAGAAAGCTGACCGGTTTCTAGGGTCAAAATAGTGATGTTTTGATCACCCCACAAATCGCAATTTTTGAGATATAAGCGCTTAATTTGTTAGTTACTGTACTAGTATAATTATTGAAATTGGTTAATTTTAGTTCGGAAGTGGTTGGAACCAATTGGTCACCGAAAATCGAATTTTCTTGATTTTTGAAAAAACGAAACGCTACAAAAGAAGAAAATTTTTTGAAATTTTTGCGTTAGGACGGTAAAAATTGTTGTCTGGACAACATTCACTAGTGAATCGACAGCTTTTAAACTCCGTTTGCCGATAACCTTCTACATTGAAATTCGACCTTAACGTGTTTGATTTAGTGGATTCATCATTCAGGAAGGGTCCAGATCGCATTGTTTTTGGCAAAATTTTCCTGCTGGAACATTTAAGATCGGGTTTTTTGCATTTAACTAGAAAAGTATAGGCTTTCTGAGCTCGGGTCAATATTTTTAAGTCAAAACAATAAGAATTGCGAAAAAAGTCGGAACCTATAGGTGAGAAAATTTTTGAACCTTAGAAAAAAGACGTTTTGGTTAATAACTTTGGAACTACTGGAGAAATCCAGTTAATCTTGGTACCACAAGATCAGAAATTAGTTAAACTTACTAATTAAGCCTTCAATTATTTGAAAAAAAGCGTAAAAATTTGTTTAAGATTGTTTTTAGCAAAATTACCAATTTGTGAAGGTAGAACCTTCACGTTTTGTAAAAATTTTTTGGAAAGCCCTTATACCCCTACTAAAGGGTAGTGACGACTGAATAGGGCAGTTTTACGCTGTTGTTGACAAAAAGGGAGGGCTAAGAGAGGCAGAAAACGATAGTCGAGTCGAGACTAAGCTAGTTAAAGACCCTTCACAGTTGAGGGGAATTGTCAAATAAGCAGCTTAGCTTCAATCCGGAGGGATCTAAGGCCGGAATACACCCATCCTAGTTAATTCATGTAGCATAATAGATCGGAGACCGTATCGGGATGGGTCTCGTGTGTATTTTTTAAAGTCCCGGGAAAGCCATTATTACAAACCCGGAGGGGTCCTATTTTCACCAGCCCTGAAGGTTCCTATTTGCACCAATTCGGAAGGGCCCTATTTTCACCAATCCGGAAGGGTCCTTTTTCCATCAAACCGGAAGTGTCCTATTTTAACCAGTCCGGAAGGGACCTATTTTCACCAATCTGGAAGGGTCCTACTTTCACCAATCTGAAAGGTTCCTATTTTCACCAATCCGGAAGGGCCTTATTTTGACCAGTCCGGAAGGGTCCTATTTTCATCAAACCGGAAGTGTCCTACTTTAACCAATCCGGAAGGGTCCTACTTTCACCAATCTGGAAGGGTGCTAGTTTTACCAATCCGGAAGGGTCCTAGTTTTGCCAATCCGGAAGGGTCCTAATTTTACCAATCCGGAAGGGTCCTATTTTCACCAATGCGGAAGGGTCCTAATTTTGCCAAACCGGAAGCGTCCTAATTTTGCCAATCCGGAAGGGTCCTAAGTTTGCCAATTAGGAAGGAAGTGACTTTGTCAATACATAAGTAGACAAAAGAAAAGTAAATAGTCAAGAATATTAGGTAATTAGAAGTCAGGCTAGAAACCAGTGACTGCACTGGTAACTTGCCTTTTAAAAAGACCAGAGTAAAACAAAACAGGGTCTAAACTCGGATATTCGTGACACTAAGTCTAATTGAAATAAGAAGTTTGACACTGAATTGTGTGGATTAAAATCCAGATCAATTTTTTGGAAGAAAGATTGCCTGGAGGATTTTGGTAGGTCTTGCGCGGAAAATCCGAATGCAAATAGGTAACACAGGACTCGGTGGGTGCAATAGACGCCCACTTGAGAAAATTACTCTCTTCAAGTTTTGTCTGATTAGTGCGGCACTGAACAGGGAAAGCTCTTTCTTTCGATACAAGTTCGACTATTGAATTGCGACTGACAAAAGTACGGAACACGTATATTTTTTTGAAATTTTTTTTTATCTTGCATAGTTTTTGGTTTTAAATCTATAATAATTATTTTTGATTGGTTAGTCAGTACACTATCTTTTAAATATATAGATATCATTAGACTGTGCTAGTTTCATATCTTACAACCAGCTATCGACCATTGTGAATAAATTATATAAACGCTGTACAGTGATAACATACAAGGATTTGTGGTCACTATTTAAGTGAAATTTTTGGAATTTTTTGTGTTGTGTTATTATTACCAGTAGTCAAACAATAAGAACGTTTGCAATCGAATTGAAATTATAAGCAGTATGAAGTGATAAAACAAAAAGGAGTCTAGACAAGTCAAGGATACCTAAACTAAGTGATAGCTCTAGGAAATTCATACCAGAGAAACAAAGAAAGGCAATGAACGACCCTTTTGTGGAAAAGATCGATCGAACCCGGGCCGACAAAATGAAGTCAGGCGGAATGGTTGAAACCAGGAGTAAAAGTCCTCAGAAGGACAAAAGGCAATGTTAGAAATAGAGGTCCATCCGGACCCTGCCATAGATGGGATTTGGGCGAGACATGTATCGGAGGGGAGTGGACACAGAAGATTGGGGAGAGAACAAGGCCAAGATTTTGCCGCTTCCACCGGGACACCAGACCGAGCAGAGATGTCGGAACTGTCCGATATCTCTACAGAAAACTCGAAGACTACAAGATCGCCCAGTGACAACACTATAATGCATGGGGTGACGGGGAAACCTTCAACGTCCTCCTCGTTTTCAGAAAGAGTGAAGAACACTTTGGGAAACTTTTTTTCCCTTTACCATGGGAAGAGGTACAGGTGATGAAGCAGAAAGCCAGAAGCAGGAGGAGGACGATGGCGAACGATATGTCTGCGAGCCTCAAATATGCCTCAATAGTTCGACTCAGGATAATGATGCATACACCAATGGAGAGACTGGCTCTACGGACCGATTTGGTGTAATCAGGACAATAAGCAAGACCAAAAAAGGATCAAGCCAGTCAGGAGATTTTGTGACCATGACGAATTCGGAAGTGCAACCTGGGAAGAGCAGAAATACGGGTCCATGTAACCCACCAGCAGATCGAGAAGCGGATTATGAAGAGACGTCGAGGCAGAGAAGTAAGACTCGAGTCTCGACCAGCACCAAGCTGCCTGGAACCGATAGGGTGACACCATCACTTGTGACGCCATTAGTGGATTACGGAGCATCAATCGAAGAAGCCTAGACCATCATAGTGAACAGCATAGGAGAACAAAATGAACAGATGTCCTTAAGAATGAGTTAACTGGAGAGGGCAGTCCACGTCGAGCGAGAAAGCCTGCGGGAAGAGATCAACCGCAACAGACAAGAAGTTAGCAGAAGCAAAAAACGCTTGAAGGAGAGAAAGGTAGAACACTTGGCCAATATCATGTCGCGAATGACGAGGGAAGCTGAGCAAAGAGAGTTACGATTGAGAGATGACGTGTAGAAGTTGAGAATTCAACAAGAGCAGACTCTTAAGACTCTTGACAATAAGATAAAGGCGACGATGGAGAGGCGAACTCAGGCTATCATGGATAGGTTGGATGGGCTCCTAGGAAACAGGAGAGGATCGAATAATGGGGAAACAAACTCAGGGGAACCCAGCAGGGAGCCGAGAGTGAACTTCAATGAACAACCCAATAGAAGAAGGACATATGGATCCTCGAGAGGAAGGGGCCGTTCATCCAGCTATGCCACTGGGGACAAAAGGCCACGGGGACCAAACATCAGAGCAAGTTCAACTGGCAACAGACTGAACGACCGACGCAAGACACACATGCGACTGGAAGACGTAATTCCGTGAACTGGAGTCATGCGTATCAAGGAAGAAGTCATCCAAGCAACTCGAACGGGAGGGAGCCTGTATCAGAGGGCAATGATGCACAAGCGGGGCATTCACGGGACGAAACATCGATGGCCACAGCCTCTGAACCTCTGAACAGGTCTTTGGAAACATTCCTTACGAGGTTACCTAGAACCAGTGAACGCAGTGAAAAGTCCAGAAGGGTTTTTAAGAAACCAAGATGCTATAAAGACAAATCTGATGGTTGTATTGATAACTGGATAGAGGTTGAAACTGCATTTTGAAGAGGAGGAATTGACTGAAAGACAACTGCTGATAAAAACTTTGGAATCTTGTTAAATCGTTTTGGCTCAGGGGTACAAGGACACCAAGCGATGATGCGCTTCGAGAAACGGAGGCAACGTGAAGACGAGAGGATAGACAAGTTTTTAGATGATTTGGAGATGCTTAGAAGGCGTAGCCAACCAGATGAGTCAAACAGAAGGATGAACCTAGCAGTAGCCTCAAAATTCATCGACGGTGTGAAGAATGACGAGCTTCGAACAATAGTAGCGACGCATTACACACCACTTTCAACCAATGCGCCAACACCAGAAGAGTGGAGACTCAAGTCAAAAGAGTATCTTTTGTTGAAACCTCCTTCAAGATCTGGATACTACAAGAACAATTATGGAAATTTTAACAACCGACCAGCAAACCAAAGGAACAATTGGTACAAACCGAGGGATGATATGGACAAGAGACGCTCCTGTATAAATTGCAGTTCGACGGACCAACATGTGTCAGCACTTCCAACCTACAAACAGGGTATGAAAGCGGTAAACTTTAGCCTCGAGGATGAAGATGCGTCAGAGGTCGATCATGAAGATTTCATGAGGGGAGTAATTGCAAAATTCGGCCTAAGGTGTTTCTTTTGTAACTTGGAGGGTCATTTTAAATCGGATTGTTAACAATTTTGGGATGCTGTGGCGGACATCAAGCATTTAGGGCATGAGGAAGCTTTATCGGGTGTGAAAGCCAGCAAGGCACTCGTGTTGAGTGAAGCGGAGGTACGCAGAAAGGAGAAACAGCAAGAGTTGGCAACAAAGATGATGCAGGCAGTAACGGAAGAGATACGTAAACCGGAACCGGTGACTGCGGCAGACGATTTCCAAATCGACTATAAGGCAGCAGCAAGAGATGCCTCATACAGAGTCCAGCAGGAACTGGTGACGAAGAAGATCGAACAAAAAGTGAAGCTCGAACAAGAGAATGAGAAAACTCAGTAAAAGCTAAGAAACGAAAACACCAAGCAGTTTGAGCATGAAACTAAACGTGATCTCTGAGCAGACTTTCAGCATGGTGCCACAAGGAAGAGAATACAGTCAATAATTTCAGTTGCGGGACATCAGCTGATCAGGAACCTAAGTGTACCCTCAGAATTCATTATGATGCATTTAGATACATATGCAGATTATCAGAGACAGGAAGAGCCACGAACTTAGTCAAAGGCTGTGCGAGCGTTGTTGACAACGGGTGGCCATCGAACAAAGAAACTCCATGGGCACTACGTGGAATTCTAAGGACCGTATCAGGTGATGTTGAACGTTGACGGGATCAGTATCTACACTAGGACCTACGTAACAACAGATAGTGACCAAATGGGGCAGATCTATTTGGGTCATGAAGAACGAAAGGTCCGTAGAACCGGCCATGATGCCATGATGGAGCAAGATGCAGTACACATAGGGTGCGAAGCAGAGGTGACTCCACATCTGCTAGACACCAATGGGAAGAAAATTGGAGTAACAGGACTACTGGATACAGGATCAGTGGTAAGCGTGATGCCGATAAAGACTTGGGAAAGAAATGCGCTTCACGAGGGAAAATCTAATTCCGACGAACCTCGGATTAGCGGCCGCAAGAAAACCATAGCCGAAAGAACACCAATAATGTTCCTTCACATGGGAGGACGGACCCTTTGGATGAGCTTCCTGGTGGTAGAGAACTTAGACGACTACGACCAATTCATCCTGGGCCGTGACTTCGTCAGGAATTTCGATGCGATGATTGACTTGAATAACGGCCTAATAAGGATTAGAAACCCCGACCGGATGTAAATTATGCGACCCAATTAATGGAATAATAACAGATGAAAACAAGGTGCCAGTTTTTTTAGATAGAAAAGTAAGACTACAGCCGGGACAAGCTGTAGTACCAGTTTTTAGAATAAGAAATTTAAACTCGTTAAGTGATGATAAACAAGTTTGTCAGGTACCCAACCCAAATAACCAAAGCTCGGTAATTTTAGGCCGAAACTTTTCAGTAACACGAAACTTATTGAGCGCACTGGACACCACGGTTTCGATCCAGCGGGGAAAGAAACTTGGTTAAGCTTTGCCGATGAAGACCGACTATGAGGAGACACCAAATTTGAAAAGATGAAACGTGAAAGACTGCCCGAATCATGCTGATAAAGATAAAATTTTAAAAAGAATTGATGAAATTAAATCTATTAATAAACTGTTTTCATTGAAGTCCGAAACGGATGACGGCTCGTCGAGCTGCTCGAATTTACCGGAATACCCCCTGTCATACGAACTACAATCTGACAAACCGGTTTTGCCGGAAATGGAATACTTGAGAGGGAAATTAGGTGAGGGAGATTTTGAAACATTGAGGGCGGTTTTAAATTGGAACGCGGACGTATTTTCAAAACATAAGACGGATATTGGTTGTTGCAACTTCGTCGAACACGAAATACAATTTGAGGAAGGCGCCATTCCTCATAGGGAAGGCGCAATACGAATGACGTCTCATAAATCGGAAGCGTGCCGGGCAGAAATAGAAATGTTACTCGAATACGACATGATAGAACCCTCGATGTCGTCTTGGGCTTGTGGGGTTGTCATGGACAAAAAGAAAGGGGGCAGCCTAGGTTTTGTTGCGACTATCGTTACATGAACGCAGAGACAATAAAAGATGCGTACCCCATACTGCGAATAGACAAGAGCCTCTCGAAACTTGGTGACGCCAAGTTCTTCACCACACTGGACTTGAGTTCTGCCTTCTGGCAGATCCCTCTGTGGAAGAAGGACAGAGAAAAGACCGGATTTACCCTGTGAATTGGTTTGTACCAGTGGAAGAGGATGCCCTTTGGCTTGTGCAAAGCCACGGCGACCTTTCAAAGACTGATGGCTCAGGCTTTGACCACAGTAACGAAGAAGTACAGGAATCTTGTGATGTGTTAAGTGGATTTCGTGGTCATAGCAATACCCGCCTTGGCAGACCGCATTGATCGACGCGATGAGGTCTTTGGTTGGATGAAAAGAGCAGGCTTGAAATGCAAGCCATCGAAATGTGAAATACTTAGGGATTCAATCAAGTACCTGGGAAGAATGGTCGAAAGGCATGGTGTAAGGCCAGACCCGGAAGCAGTAGAGGCTGTGTTGACATGGAAGGCACCCAGAACGGACACACAAATCATGAGCTTCCTGGGGTTTGCCAATTATTACCTTAAGTTCATAAAAGTATATGCAGACAAGGTGTACCCCATGCAAAAACTGATGCGCAACAAAGGAAAGAAATTCGAATGGAACGAAGAAGCTCAAGCAGCCTTCGAGAACATACAGCGGGAACTGTGCGAACCGCCAGTGCTAGGCAAGCCTACAGAGAAGGGCATGTATGTTCTTGAGACAGACGCATCAGTAGTAGCCATCTCAGGTATACTGAATCAGGAGCAGGAGTGGAATGGGAGAACAGTTCTCCGTCCCATTGCATATGACAGTAAACTGTATGGTGACGCTGAAATGAAATATGGGAGCGTTGACTTGAAGCTACGCGTGAACCATAGAGCTTTTTCCTGGTTGAAGACGTACTCGATGGACCAGAGCTATATTGGTCGGTGGATAGTCAGATTAGACGGCTACCACATGATAATCGAGCACAGAAGGTGCGACAAACACCAGAATGCTGACAGCCTCAGCAAGAAGACTGAGTTTTATGGAAGACTAGAACAGAAACAAGCCATTCAGGCGGAAATCAAGGAAGGGTTCTCGTTTCTGAACAAAAAAACTTATGAGGTGCTTCCCTTGACAAGATGGTTGGACAAATCTGGACATCCAATTCCAGGACACGCCGAATTACCGGTGAAAAAGGCAGCAGAAATAAAGATCTTATCAAAGAAGGACCCGGTGTTTTTTGGGTCTGTTGCTACGTTCGAACCTGGTCCAACAGGAACTCTCTCGTATGAACATAAACAGCCTCTCACTGCTGGATAAAACGTTGCAGGTCATTCCGCAAGTGATGCGAATGCTGGGTGAATTGTTCTAGAGAGAAGTGACTAGAGATGACCCCGAGTGAGCAGCAGCCATGGCATCGCTAGCAGTCAGTGAGAAAGTAAAGATTAAGCCATCAAGACGTCAACACAAGGAAAATGAAAGGGATTGTAGGACGACAGTTCAGCAACTAGTTTTCTCGGTACCCCAAATCGTCCTGAAGATTACATCATACAAACGAATGGAACAAGTGAAAAGGACACAAAGGAAAACCGTTAGCTTTGAGGATCAGGACCAGAAAGGCAAAGAACTTGAAGAAAACCTGGGTCAAGAAAATTTGTCCGGGGAGTAGGATGTTGATGATAACAGGCGAGTTTATCAACAAGACCCGGGACAAGAAAGTTTGTCCGGGGAGTCAGGTGTAGAAGAAAGTGTTCAAGGTCGGGAACAAGACCTGGAGGATAAAACTTTGTCCGGGGAGTTCAGATGAATAAGCAGAACGCATAAAACTGATCTTGAAGAAGAAATATGCTCGGTGGCAGATTCTTCCGTTCAGCGAGAATTTAACTAAGAACTTCAAATCGTTTGATCAATAAAAGCAATTTTCATGGAAACTTCTAGATCAAACTCCATGGATCAACTCCTCCTCAATGATTAACACAACTTTATACAACAATTACAACTTCTGAGAAGGTTTTCACGTTTTTAAAATTTTCACACCAATGATGAAAATTTAAATGATTTACTGCTAAAATTGACAAAAAAATGGTATAAAGTTTTCTTTAAAGTATATCAGATATTGAATGAAATTCAACAAAATTTTCTTCATACTTGATGATTATCTCTCTGTTGCTTTTAAAACATATTTTTCTTAGTTTCTGCTTAATATATGTTTTTGCTATTCAAGTCAATTTGCAAGAAAATTTAGTCAAAACTGGGAATTTAGAAACAAAATATCAATTTAACAAATATTTTGCTGACTTGCTGACTATATTTGAGATAAAATTAGAACGTTTTGATTATTATTATGTAAACTGTACGTGTTTTCTTTAGGTTCTCTTTTTCAGTTGCTGCAGTAATTTTTAAAGAAAATTTACAATTTTTGGGATCAATTACTTTCCTTTTTTCTAAAATAAGTATCAAATTGCTTATTACTCATAGTTTTTTTCCGGAATTTTCTCAAAATTTTCAAATGAGGAAGAATTTGATGCTAGTTCAAGCATTCAAAAGCAAACATAAAAATGGAGAACAAAAAGGTGTTTTTACGTTGAGTTATGTGAAAGAATTACTGCATCAACTGAAAAAGGGAACCTAAAGAAAACATGTAGAAATTACATAATAAAAATCAAATGTTATCAGGTCTAGTTTTATCTCTGCCAGCAAATTGTTCAATCAATTGATACTATTTTCCTCTTAAATTCCAAGTTTTGATAAAATTTTCTGGTAAATTTAGCTCAATAGCGAAAAAAACTTACCAAATCTCAAGATTTCTGCAATTTTTTCCGATAACTTGACTTTTTTCGAAGTTTCAGTAGGTGTCAGCATATTTTCAGGTGAAACGAGC
>NC_087066.1:1673040-1696427 GCF_963678635.1 Symsagittifera roscoffensis
CCATGAAACTTCAGTGCGGGAAGTAAGACCAGGATTTAAAATTTCAAGATAATCCCTGTTTTTAACATTTCGAAAAGAAATTCTGGTCAGATATTTTGGATAAAAAGTTAGATATTTCTCACGAGAAATTAAATTTTTTTCGGCACGGGTTGCGCTTATTGCAGTTTTGAGTGGTTTTTGAGCGGTTCTTTTACTTCTTAGGAGACTTATTGAGCCTTGACGACTAATTTTTGAACCCTAGAAAGTTTTAGGTTGGTTTTTGGGTTGATTTCTAAAGGGTTGATTATGAGTGCCCTACATCGGAAGAAAATTTTCAATCAAAATATCAAAAAACGATCAAAATTTGAGCGGTTTGAGCGTTTCATGCTAAAATTTGATCAATTTTGAACGGTTTGATCGTTCAAGCGAGGATTTTAGCGATTTTTGCGCTAATGAGCGTTCGAGCGCAATCGTCTAAAACAAACGCTCAAACCGCTCAAATCCTGAGCAGTTTTTGAGCGGGATTTCGACTATGGATCTTAACTTCAATTCGTAATCAATTTTTCTAGACGAGAACAAATAATATCTCAGCTATTAGTGCTTGCCAAAATACTCTGCTATTGAATATGAAGCGTGCGGCATCTGATCTTTGTGATCATACTATACCGTGGTGGGGGTGGGGATTTTCTCATGGTGGAGGGACCAATTGATGGAAATTTTTCAACTACTTAGAATCTTCATAGGTTCCTATTGGCGAAATGACTTTTGCCCAAAGCCGTAGTCATTGTTAACAGAAAATAAATAAGAACAGCGCAGTTTTTTTCTTTATTTTTTAAATCGGGATTTGGTAAGTATTAAGTTTTACCAATACGCGAATTCATGGATATGCTTATTTTCTAATCGATTTATTATAATGACATAAGTATTCAGTTCTGTTTTTAAATACTCGATACTGATAGCCTGAAAAGATTTTCCAACAGTCATGGTGCCCTGTGGCTGAAATTCAAATAGACGATGTTGAACAGTGCGTTAAGCCAGAAACTGAAGAGCACAAATACCGGTTATATGAGCAAACAAGGGTTGCAAGAAGAGTATTCTTAATCTTAATTGATTATCCGTATTGAACAAAAAGTGCTATTAATTTGAAGTTTAACCTTTATCTCATTTTCAGAGCTCATTTTTGTTCCAGTAAGCTTGATTACAGGGCGCCTATTTTGAAAGAAAAAAAGAAATAAAATAATGATTTAAAAAATACAACGTGTGCAGTATTTTACCGTGCCGTATTTGAAAATTTAGTGCTATATTTGAAACACAAGTTCATTTTTTAAAATTATGACTGCAATCTTTTTGCAGAACAATCATATAAAACATAATAAAAAGTAAAATCAGGTAAATTTTTCAATTGCGTTCCTTTTGTTTGTGATTTTCACATGATTTTCATATCCCATAAGCGACAGCTTATTTTGCACTCTGAAAACTGTTCATTTTTCGGTTTGCTCAAAGTTTTTCAATGTAACCTATAGCTGTTGCATCAACTACATAATGATGCACATGAATAATTTTAGTCATCTAATGAAACCGAACTGCAACGGAAACAAAAAACCACTGATAGTTTTCCTGCTCCCCTGTTTGCTATTTTTTAAAGAATTTTAAGCAAAATTGGAAGAAAAAACAGATAAATTTATACAAAAAATAAAGAAAATCGAAGTTTTTTAATTTTTTCATCGCTATAAACAGTAGACAAAGCGTTCTGTTTTTGCTTTGATGCGATCAGTCTTGTTGTTCCGACTTTCGAAAAAAAACAGAATATTTATGCTCGGTGTGGTTTTTTTCATTCAGTCAATTTTCATCGATCAAAAAAATTATTTTCAACAAAAAATTTTTATACCCCATTGAAGATATTGACTTTTTGAGTTCAAATGTAAAAAGATATTTCACCTCCGATTATTTTTTTGTAAACTTCTGGGAGTTTGAAAGTTGCCAAATTTGTCGTGTTCTGACAAATCATGCGCGCTTTGAACAGATTATTCATAATGCTGAGAGTGTAACGCGAATATTTTATGCGTGGCGAATTATCCCTCACAACAAAATTGTTCCAAATAGACTAGCAAATTGGTAATCGTATTAATTTTGTACCACTCAAAATTTTACAGTCTGATATTGTCCAAAAGGTATAGGTTTTCAATATACGTCTTCTTTTCCCGAAAATTATTCGATATGAATTAAGGGACAGTCGGAACATTCAGGGCTTTACCCTCCCGCATCCAGTTTCAAACGTTTTTAATCGATTATGTTACCAGTCTTACTAAAAAAGAAAAACAATCAATTTTATCCAATTGATAATCGACTGTAATATCTTTTTGTGAAATAAAATTATAATTAATTATAATACATTTTAATTGATTATAATCGATTACTTATCCGTCTATTTTTCGATACAATTATAAACAATTATATTCTATTATAATGCATT
The DNA here is from genome assembly GCF_963678635.1 of Symsagittifera roscoffensis. Taxonomy (NCBI): domain Eukaryota; kingdom Metazoa; phylum Xenacoelomorpha; order Acoela; family Convolutidae; genus Symsagittifera; species Symsagittifera roscoffensis. The sequence continues at coordinate 1,675,493 of NC_087066.1, forward strand.
GTTTTTATTCTAATTTTCATTCATAAGTTTTGCACAAAAATCCATTATAATCGATTATATTTGATTAAAATTCCTTTTGTTTGTCCGTTTTTTCTTCAAAATTGCATCTAAATTGCTTTTTTTATGCTTTTTGTAGACGTTAGTTCCTTTGAAACATGAAAAAACTGTTTTCAAATTTTCATATCAATTCGAATTTATATGAAAAAAATTCGTTTCTTCCTCATTAGAGATGTTTTGTGATGCATAGTTTAAATTTTTTAACCACTAAAACATCAGCAAACTGATTTAGTTTTCATGACTGATTCGGAAGATTTAACTTTCATCTACTGCAGGAACCTTTCCACTAATATGAAAAGATCTCTATGAAACTTATGTTTTGTGGTAAAACTTTGTGTTCAGATGAAACAAAAGGTTCAAGAGATTTTGAGATTTTGCTATTGACACAAAATAGTAACCCAAAAGAAATAATTCGAATATTGTTTTGACTTGACAAAATTGTGGCAAAATAAGAAATTATAATTGATTATAAACGATTATAACCGATTTTAAGGGTTTTTTGTAAGAACTATAATCAACTATAATCGATTATAAGAGATTAAAATCTCTTGGAAAATATCACGAATATAATCAATTATAAGTCCTTTAAACACCTAATTTTGTTAACTATAATTTAATATAATTGTCAAAAAATCATCATAATGATGCGTTATAATCGATTACTTTTGCCTAAACTTGGATGCGGGCTGATATACGAGCAGTCTTGTTCTATGCATATGTTTTATTAGACCACCAGTTAGAGTTTTCAGTTTTTTTTTTCAAATTTTGTGCCGTTTTTGTGTCGCATTTCAATAACAATGCATGAAATTTAGCTCCAAACTAGATGAAATTTGCTAAAAGATTAAGTGTAGCTAAAATCCCTACTGAAACAAATTGAGTTTATTGCAACAGCCTTCTGAAACTTGTTTCTTAGTCTTCAAACGGATACACAATTTTTTCACTGTTTTGCATCTGGCGTTGTTTGTTGTAACTTATTTTCCGGTTAAAATAACGACGTCCTAGCCAGAAATCCTTCTCATCCCTTGGGGTTGGCTTGATGGGGAGCAATCGCCAAACTGCTTACCTCTTCTTGTACCTTTTTCTGATCCATTTGCTTCTCCTTCTGGACCATCTGGCTGATGACTGTGGCGCTGCTCCTGGCTGCCACTGGCCGCCAGTGACTTCCCATGCAAGTGCAGCTCAGAGGTCAGACTATTCTTTCCAGTGCCTCCATCAATGCCAGAAACTTTGCCCCCCACACTGCTCCTCACAGTGCCCCTCTCCCCACAGCTGCTCCAGGGCTTCCTGTTCAGACTCTGCTTCTCCCGCAAGTAGATGAGAGAAGTTCCCGGCCGACGGAACTCCTCCGGGTCGAACTGGAGGTATCTGGGCTGATTGACACTTTTGCATCGCCCGTTATTACTGCTGTTGTTATTGTTGTTGTTGGTCGTGTTTGTTTTCTGATTGTTGTTGGACTGAGATACCCTCTGAAAGGCAGAGAAGCTGCGTGGTTTGCTGGACTGTGAAGGTCTCCACTTTTCGGGACCCAGGAACATCTCTGAAAACCAGGAGCTTGTCTTAGAATCCTTTTGAGCTACCTTTTAATGTTTTAATAGTTTAGCATCGGCTATAATTTGACAATTTCGGTATCCGGGTGGAATTGCAAACGTACACATTATTCTGTCCAAAAACAGCTCATGGATACACGGAAATGGATCCCATTCAGAATTCCAGAATGTTTGGCTTGTTATTGCTCTAATACTGTCATCCGACATGGATAGATAAAACTCTATATAAAACGTATTATGTATTTATACATCATTTATGTTTTGATATTATGTAACGTTAATGTGTACTGGTCGATTGACCTTGATAGCGAGGACGAGAACGGCGGATAAAGTGAATTACGGTTCAGAAAGAGAATTAACGTTAACATTAACTAGTTGTTTTAACTTCTCTCTCTCTCGCGCCCGATATTATCTATCCATACGGAATCAGGAAATAGCATTTCATACCTTGAGGACTTAGCGGTATGACAAATACAATCAAGGAGTGCGCAAATCATCTACCAGCGGAAGTTATGCATGACCTCCGGCGATGGTCGGAGGACGAAGTGCAGATACAAAAGAAGGGATCACCACCTAAAGTCACACATAAATCACTACCAAGGATTCTCACTAACACGCATTCACCAACACAGCCAGAAGCAGGTGCACATTCAAGACCTATAGAAGTAGATACAAACAAACCTAAAATATGGTACAAGGCAGTACAAAGAACAATAGACAAAAAATTTTGAAAAACGAATAGAACAAGTGGCACGGAAAACTATCCGGTTAGCAACAAAAGTCAAGAACCCAAAAACGTTTGAACAAAATATAAGATCATAGATGTAAAAATCCTAACCTACACACCACACACTGCTTGGGTACAAGCTTTTGGCAAACAACCGAGGTTACTCAGAAATAGCGGTACAGCTTTTGTTCCCAACACTGTAATATACGGACCATGCAGACCTACTCGATTAAGCGATTATGTTGCATATAAATCCGCACGGAGAACCGTAACATGTCTACGTTTTTTAGACATAGAAAATCCGCAGGCTCCACAACACCCCATGTTCAAGGAGAACACTAGAACGGGGCTTCCAATCAAGCTAACAAGAAAGTCAATTAGGAACAGACAGGCCACCTTAGCAACAGCACTTGGTAACCCCATCCCAATCAGCACAAAAGAGATCGCGAGTGCATCCGGGAAAAAGCAGTTCGAAATCGACTCACCACCAGAAAAATCAATGCAAGACTCTCCAAGCCTAAATTCTCTGATACAGGAGATGGGGTTTACCGAAAAAACTCCCAAATACAAGGCTTGTGTACAATTTATACTGGCTATTAGCCCGAAACACAAACCGACCACCGCAAGCGACGTAATCGACTTAACACCCACAACAGAAGCAGAAAACAAAACAATGGAAACAACGACATATTATTCGTGAACACGAAGGACATCGAAATGAAAGAGCAGGAAGACAAACAGCTACATGACGACGAAGAGCACGGATATTATCTATCCATACGGAATCAGGAATTAGCATTTCATACCTTGAGGACTTAGCGGTATGACAAATACAATCAAGGAGAGCGCAAATCATCTACCAGCGGAAGTTATGCATGACCTCCGGCGATGGTCGGAGGACGAAGTGCAGATACAAAAGAAGGGATCACCACCTATAAATCACTACCAAGGATGCTCACTAACACGCATTCACCAACACAGCCAGAAACAGGTGCACATTCAAGACCTATAGAAGTAGCTACAAACAAACCTGAAATATGGTACAAGGCAGTACAAAGAACAATAGACAAAAATTTTGAAAAACGAATAGAACAAGTGGCAGGCTCCACAACACCCCATGTTCAAGGAGAACACTAGAACGGGGCTTTCAATCAAGCTAACAGGACAGGAGAAGGCAGCACTGAGCACAAGCCAAAGCAGCCCCACAAAAAGAAAGGCGAACAAAGCGGCAGGAAAGAGGACTGGAGGAAAACCAGTAAGAAAGCTACAAACACCACGGGGCATGAGCCTCCAAACGGAGACTGAACAGGAAACGAACAAAAGCCCTGAGAAGGCGATGATTCGTCGTCAACGTCGGAGGAGCCCATCACACAGTCACCAAAGCGACAAAATCAAAAGAACACACCACCTGCAACCGCAACAAGAAAGTCAATTAGGAACAGACAGGCGACCTTAGCAACAGCACTCGGTAACCCCATCCCAATCAGCACAAAACAGATCGCGAGTGCATCCGGGAAAAAGCAGTTCGAAATCGACTCACCACCAGAAAAATCAATGCAAGACTCTCCAAGCCTAAATTCTCTGATACAGGAGATGGGGTTTACCGAAAAAACTCCAAATACCAGGCTTGGGTACAATTTATACTGGCTAATAGCCCGAAACACAAACCGACCACCGCAAGCGACGTAATCGACTTAACACCCACAACAGAAGCAGAAAACAAAACAATCGAAACAACGACATATTATTCGTGAACACGAAGGACATCGAAATGAAAGAGCAGGAAGACAAACAGCTACATGATGACGAAGAGCACGGAACAATGGACGACAACATCGATAACAATACCACGGAAACAAGAGGAGAAAAATGAACAGCCAGAACAAAACAGTCACACGGGGACTAAAAACTCAATTAAAACTTTATCATTTTTCCCGAGGAGGGGGAATATCATCCGGCATGGATAGATAAAACTCCATATAAAACTTATTATGTATTTATATGCATCATTTACGTTTTGATATTATGTAACTTTAATGTGTACTGGTCGGTTGACCTTGATAGCGAGGACGAGAACGGCGGATAAAGTGTATTACGGTTCAGAAAGAGAATTAACGTTAACATTAACTAGTTGTTTTAACTTCTCTCTCTCTCGCGCCCGATATTATCTATCCATACGGAATCAGGAATTAGCATTTCATACCTTGAGGACTTAGCGGTATGACAAATACAATCAAGATGAATAGGTGTGTATTGGGTGTACCTGGCAGCTCTACTGCTTTGGAGGGTTCACTATTTTTGGCCGCCGACTTGCGACTGCAGAAGCCCAGAGTGGTTTTGTTCCTGAACAGACCCCCCGTTGTGTTTCCATGCGCAGAGACTGGACTGGGGCTACTTGGCTGTTGATTAGGGTGGGTGTGGTTGTTTTGAGGCTGGCGATGTTGCCTGAGGCTGTTCTGGGCGTGTGTGACATAGTCCAGCTGCTGCATGGCTTTCTGGAATGAGGACATCTCCACTCTCTGGTCCACTTCAACTGCTGGTGTTTGTTGTTGATGACCAGCCATTGGGGATCCAGTCTGTACTGGACAGTGGGACTGCACATACATTATCTACCTATTCAATTCTCAACACTCAGTCAGCAGAAAAAGATCTCCCATTTCAATCAATGTTGATCTTCTCTGAAACTGCTGCGAAGTATTCACTCTTGTGTGTATGGCTTTGCGGTAATTAACTTATGCTCCGATTGTTCGCTCATCTGAGAGGCGCACAAATGATAAAATAGATGAACAGAAGAGCCGTCATTGACTGAAACTGACAATCAGGCGAATAAAAAAACTAAAATTTTTCAAAATTGAATGTGTCAATAAAGGTATCAGTGTTTTAGATATGCGAATGACCATAATTTGTAATAATTGTACCAAAATTGATGTTCTTGGTTGTATTTGAAATGATGCGCTGTTGAAGAGGGACGTGATTTGATAGTGTTGTCAGCTAGAGTACATTCACCCGAGAATGTATCTTTGTATAGCGTGTGTTGTGTCGTGTTGTGTTTCGGATGAGATCATTACAGTGCACAGCTGAGAAAGAGATTGCAGTCATAATGGGCAGCCAACTGGTAAAAACAGACGCGCGAAATCACACACATCAACACAAACGCAACATAATACATAACGACATTTGAGCAAAAGAAGGAACAACGATATGGGCTAGTGTAAAATAGATATAATGTCAATATTACTGAAAATTAAGATTGATGAAGCTAGTTTCAATTTTTTTGAAGAATGAAAATTTTGAAACTTTCTTTAACCTGAAAAAAGAACAAGACTGCTCGTATAAGGGCGAAGCCCTGAAAGTTCCGACTGCCTTTTAATGTTTATGGAGCAGTAATAACATTAAAAAAATTAATGAAATAAAACTAAATGAAAAATAATTTTTCTAAAATTTGAAATTTTTTATGATACTTATCCCCCTCACATACCATATGAAGTACAAAACAATAAATTTCGCTCCTTGCAACAAATCAATTATGGCGAATAAGCTTCTTTCGACCAATTCGGAACGATTTCTAAGACGGATTAAATCGCCGCTTACGCGTTATTAGCGCGAAATATATCGCGTTAATTGTTCCAATTTAGCCAAAATGTCAATCTTTAAACCCCCATAACTTTTCGAAAAATGATCGCAGGTGAAATATATTTTCTTATTTAAGCTCAGGACAACAATAGCTTTCGAATGACAGAAAAAAATTCCGTCAAAAATGGCTAGTTAAAAAGTCGAAATTTGTCTGAAGAAAAAAAAACCCACCCGAGAACAAATATTCCGTTACTTTCGTATCGAAAGTCGGAACAAACATAATTAAGACACCTTTAACGCGCTTTGCATGTTTATGTACTTCAAAAGTTGGATGAAATTAAATCCAACTGAACGGATCTAAAACAAATCTGCATTTTCTTTTTAAAGAGAAGCTCAAATAATTATTTGGTGATTTTGGACAGCCCAGGTTGATCGCCATGCCATGCATCGAAAATACTTGTCATAGCTCCATACATTTTGACGACTTTTTCAATTTTCCCCCACTTATCAAATTTTTTGTTCCGATTTTCGAAGGAAACGGAATATTTATGCTCGATGTGGTTTTTTTATTCAGACAATTTTTGCCGATCGAAATAATAGTTTTCGACAAAAACTTTTGAGTTCCATTGAAGATATCGATCTGCTGAGTGCAATTTAAAAAGATCTTCTACCTCCGATTTTTTCAAAAAAATTCTGGGGGTATCAAAATTGCCTAATTGGCCATATGTTGGACTAAAATATGCGATCTTTGAAGAATTTATTCATATTGCTGATAGCATAACGCGAATTATTTATGCGTGGCGAATTATCCTGCACAAAAAAAATCCTTCTAAGTTGAATTGAGGCTAGCTAATCAGATCGGTCGTATCTTTTTTGTACGACTCATCATTTCACACTTTGATATTTTCCAAAACTTAAAGGTTTTCATGTATTGACAAATTTGACGATAAGCAAATTAAACGGAGGCATATAAAAAGAAATTGGACGTTTTTTGCAAAACTGCAATTGTTACAAAATAGACGAAAGTGAGAGATTAAAATAGTTTCCAGACAAATTGCGTGAGAAAAAAAAGTTTTCGCAGACAACAGTTAAATTTTAGTGTTCAAAAAGTTTACTTGTCATTTATGCATCATTTATTTAATTCAAACTCTTCAGATTTGACACTTTATAATCATTCGATTAAATGTTTTGATAGGTATTGTCATTTTATTTTCTTTCTGTATTCGTGAAGTTTGACTCTTAAGAAAAAATTTTGTTGGCATTTTCCTTTTCAGAGCAGTGACGTCTAAAAAGCCAGGTCTGTAAAAAAATTCCGTATTATTTCGTTTTTGTAGCATCCGTCTAATTTGCTGAAATGGTGGTGAAAATGAAGCATTTGAACTGCTTGGAAAACTGTATAGAAAGGTTGTCTAACATTTGTCAGCCCAGGCGTTTATCAGAAAAGGGCCGTTGCGCTGACCATAGATTTTTTCATGTGTGGCAACCGAAAACTTTCAACTTGCAATTAGAGTTTCAAATGCTACAAGCAAAGCAAACAAAAACTTGTATTCGAACGAGAGTTCTTTTTGTAGATTGTGAAATTGCTGTGCGAGTTATGCCTTTGGGTCTCTCGAAAGCTTTCTAATCCAAATAGATCTGAAAATGTTTCATACAACCCGGGTCGAGGTTTGCTATTTATGTTTTGACCCCGGCAGGTCGACCACATGCCAGGCGACCGAAAAGTCATAGCGGAGAAGGCCCTTTAGTCGAATTCAAAGTCGGAACATAAGTGGGATAAAAGCTGGATGAAACTAATTGAAACTCTGGCTGATCAGACTGATGAAAACACTCTTTGGGAAAAAACGTTAACTCTTTTGTCGTTAACACTAAGTCAAATCGCCTCGAATAATGAGAACGGTTCTGTTGATACAAAGCCTGTGCTAAAACTACTAACATCTCCTTTTAGTATTTTTTTGTTTACTTTCAGCAAACTATACTCATTATTAAATCACAGCAGAAGAAACAGTGCTAGGCTTTTTATTCAGCCACTTCTGTACATGCAAGAGGTACAAAATGGCCGGCAACGCCGGTATGTTTACAAAGCTACTTAATTCCTGGATATGAGGGGAACATAGTAGCCGGTAGCTGTGAAAGTTCCAAACACAACTAGTTTTCATCAAAAAACATGATTTTTTTCAACTTGAATAATCTTTTAGTCCGCAAGTTTCGCTTGAACATTAACAGAAAGATTTATAAGACAAATAATCTTTTGAAATCAAAAAACATATGAGAAGCTTTCCAAAATCAATTTTGGGAGTCTTTGCTGTTTTTAGCTTCAAAAACTCACTTTCAATAATTCAAACTAAAACAAAAGAATTTTACGCTTAATTAAAGGTTTTTGCAGTACAAGCTCACTCGCTTTCCTAATAAGAAAAATGAACCAATTAAGCTGATTTTTTTCAATGCTGAGAGCATTTTAGGAGTCGATTGAAGATTGAAAAACGGTACAAATTTTTGAAACTTGTTTGCAATGCTAACTAATCATCGATAAAAAAGCTGCTTTTTTGCCCCCGTACGAGCTGTTTTTGAGGCACAAAAAATGCTCTAAACCTAGGTTCCAATAATATTTTCGAAATAAACAACGGAAAACCTACGTTCGAGTAATTTTTTCGAAATAAACAACGAACTCATCATAAACGCAATTTCCAAATAACTAATATCCAAAAAAATGATGAACTACATCACAGAGAACTTGATCCTCCGGGTTGACCATCTTCCAAAAAACTCAAAATTAAAAAATTGCCAAAAAAATTGAAAGAGTTTCTATACTGTAATAACAAGAACTCAATTTTGGATTTTTTTTTCAAATTGAAGCATGTAAAAAGTTTTAGATAGTGGTAATAATGCATGAATTTTGACCAAAAAATTCCAAAGCAAAAAATCAATATTTTGTGTCTTATCTGGTAACATGGATAGTGCAATGTAATCAAAAAAATTTTTTAAACAAATCAAAAATAATTTTTCATAGCGTCATTAGCTATCGCGCAATCCTATCCATTCGTCTTCTGAAACTTATTATGATAATTGTCAATAAGCAAACTGTTTGGCTAATAATACAAAAATAAATAAAAAAAAGTATATCATGGCCAGATTTCTAAAACTTATAAATGGTCTTTTATCTGGTTTTGTTATCTAGGAAACTTTCTTATACACTTTGCCTACTGCAGTTTATTTTTATAAAATGTCATTGATAGAGGCAAAACGTTTGATAAGCTGCTTTTTAGAATCGTGGAACATTATGAGAAACTTATAAAAATATCTGCTCTGCTCAACCTAAAAATATATTATTTAAGAAAACTGTTTTGAACAAACTTCAAAGCAGAGACATTGTTGTTTCGATAAGTCAAACTGTCAGATTTACTTTTGGGTCTTTCAATGGTGCTGAAATGAATTTTCGGGACAAAGTGCATAAAACTCGAAATTTAAAACCACGTTTTTCTCGAAATGGATTGATTTTAGACAAAAAATGATAGTGGCAAAAACAGCTAAGAATTTTAGCAAAATTAATTGGTGTGAGTTATTGTTTGAAAATCAGGACAAAAATTTTACCACAAAATGGATTTTTTTTGCTTTTCTAAGTCAATCAAAAGTTTTTCTGAAACTACCGGGTCAATTACTTACTTCTAGAGCTTATTTTAGGGAGTATAATTTCAAAGAAAATGTACGAATTATTTTATTTTTGTTTGATAGACAAAAAATGTCACTTTTTCCAACTGAAACACCAACTTTTTTTGAAAACAATTTTAAAAGATTTCGCTCAATCTTTAGGAGAGAAAACCCTTCTTAAAGTTGGGCTTCACAGAAGTATCACTTTGAGATAGTTTTGTCAGTAAGTGACCCGGTAGTTTCAGCATAATTTTTGATTGACTGAAACAAAAGCCAAAAATATTGCATTTCTGCTGTAAAATTTAAGGCCCGAATTTCGTTATTACAACTTACATCAAAATATTTCTTCTAAAAATTCAACCCAATTTGAGAAAAATGCAATTTAAATTCAACTTTTGTGCGTTTTGTCCGAATAATTTAAATCAGCACTTCTTATTCCGCCCAAACGTTTCATTTTGAATTCTTGAACTGAAACTATGGCTGAAAGGCTTGAATGTGATTGGCTGAAAGTTACCAATCATGTTCAAGTGGCAATTCGAAATATTAGTTTTAAAATTCTTAGAAGACAAATAAATCAGCAGAATTGACACAAAATATATATATTTTGTCAAATGTTCAAAATAAACTCAAATGAGCTGTTGAACCTATACCGGGCTAGAAACACATTTCAAGAGAAAAACATTTCAACTATCTTCACTTTTGCAAACCAGGCTCGCTAATTCGGCCTTGTTCAATTCAATTCAATTCAATTCAATTATTCGATACAGTGAAGAAATACATACTTAATCACTCACTGCATCAGGATAGCTAGAACAGGCTTTTCAACCTAACAAGTAGCTACCCTCCGGGATAACTATCACAATTAAGTAACGACAACGGGTAAACAAATCAGAAAAAGTTGTCGACCAGCTGTACATTGTCTAAAATGTAATTTCTTTTGAAAACCTTTAAAAATTTTGACAGCTGTTCTTGAGAGTACGTTTCGATTTTATCGGGTAGGAGTTTATTTGACATCAAAAAATTGAAACATTTAACGATTTTGCATGAAAGGGAGTTTTCCATAGTTTTTGTCCTACAGCGATAAAACGGAATCATTCCGTTAGAAGTAGAACGTGTATTTCGTTTATTACTATAATTACTGACGTTTAGAAAATCAAGAGGTGAACGTTTTAAATATTGAAAAATGGTTTCTTTAAAAAGTTGAGTTAAATAAATTTCATGAACTGTATCAATGCCCAGATCATTAAACTTTGTTGTTATGTGATCGTATTTGCGTTTGAAGAATATAGTACGGAGAATTCTTTTCTGGCAGATATAAATTTTTTCTAAATTTGTTTTGCTAGTACTCCCATAAACAAGCAGACCATATGAAATTATAGGTACCACATATGCCAGGTAGAACTTTAACAGCATTTTGCGAGAAAAAGCTACCCTGCCCTTATACATAATTCCGTTAAATCGGCCTAGTTTTCTGCACACAGTTTCAACATGGTCTGTAAATTTGAGTTGACTATCAATGATAACACCCAAGTATTTGAAACAATTTGTAAATCCTATGTTTTCACCCGCAAGTGAAAAGTCATTATCCAAACATTGTTTACCAAATGGTAAGATTTTACATTTTGTAGAGCTTATCGACAATTTATTTCGCACACACCAGTCATCTGTTTTCAGCAAATCATTTTTAAAGTAATCATTTACCCTTGTTGTTGGGAAAGAAGCAAGAATAGCAGTGTCGTCCGCAAAAAGACTTAATTCCGATTTTGAAACAATTTTATTTATGTCGTTAATGTAAAGTAAGAAAAAAAGGGGTCCAAGAACAGAGCCCTGCGGAACTCCGTACGATATTACCTGTTGCCTAGAAGTACCGTTCGAATTAACAACAAATTGTTGTCTGTTTGTCAAATAACTTAATATCAATTTGTTGAATTTTCCTCTAAAACCGTACGCGCATAATTTTTCCAGAAGAATGCAATGGTTAACTGTATCAAATGCTTTTCTCAGATCAATAAAAAGTGCCAAGCCCATATTTTTTGTCTCAATCGTTTTTCGCATGAATTCAGTAACTCGTAGGACAGCATGGATACAAGAATGTTTTTCGCGGAAACCAAACTGTTCCGGTATTATAATATTGTTTTTGTTAATGAAAACTAGCATTCTTTTATAAATTATTTTTTCAAAAATTTTGCTAAAAACTGTCAAAAGACTAATAGGTCGATAATTACTGGGATTTTCTTTTTCTCCTTCTTTCAGAAAAGCGACAATTTTTGCAATTTTACAAGCATCTGGAAAATATGCTGTATCAATACATTTATTAAAAACGTTTGCCAGGAAAACAGATATGACTGGTGAACATAATTTAATCATTTTAGTTGAAAGACCATCATGACCACTTGAAGTTTTAGTTTTTAAGGCCCCTATTACCTTAAACACTTCATGTTCATCCGTTTTAAAAATTACAAAACTTGATATGTTTCTGTCTAAGTTTTGAGAAGCAGAACCAACAAGTGGCAGAGAATTGCTCAGGTGCTTACCAATATTGACGAAGAAATCATTAAGTAAGTTGGGTTCAATCTCTTTTTGGGCTGGTTTTCGTTTTCCACAAAAACGATTAAAAGCTTGAAACATTTGTTTTGATGATGTACATTTTTCAATTTTCTTATCATGATAGTCTCTTTGAGCACGCCTAATTGCCATTTTTACCTTATTTCTAAACATTCGGAAGCAATTAATTTTCTCTAGTGAAGGTTTCTTAATCATTTTGGCATGAAGACGATCTCTCTTTTTACACATTTTTTTGATATCATTGGTGATCCAGTCTTTGTGTTTTTTCCTTAGTAATGTTTGTTGGGGGCAAAAACGGTCAAAAACATCCAGACACATTTTTGTTAAATCGGTCAACATGTCATCAATTGTTGCCATATTGCAATTATTGAGATTTTGATGCAAAACAAACAAGAATTTCAAAATATTTTCATTTCTGTTCAAGATTTTCAAGTTTCGACCTATCTTAAAATTGTCACTATCATCCAAAAAAGGTCCAATAGAGGCAACTAGCGCATAATGATCACTTAGAGAAGTTTTTAAAGTAGTTACGCTCATATCATATTTACTGATGATATGATCAATACAGGTAGAACTAGATGCGGTTTCTCTTGTTGCTTCACTATTTGATATGAAGAATCCAAAAAAACTAAGTATCAATTTATATTCATCAATTAATCGAGAATTGCGCGACACGTCCAGAATATCTAAATTCATATCTCCCACAATGATTGAGTTCTGACATTGTTTTGAATTCAAATTCACGAGTAAATCCTCAAATTGCGTTAAGAAATGCTTTGAATTGATTGATGGCGGTCGATACATCAAACAAACGTTTAGTTTCTGTTTACTTCCTAGAGTTAAAGTTAAGACAACATTTTCTAGTTCATTCGATAAAATTTCGTGCGAAAAGTCAATTTGATTTTTTATGAAAAATGCTAAACCCCCACCCCTACTTTTTTGACGGTTAACAAAAACTCCTTCTTGGTAGCCGTTATAAAGTTCCAAGGGATCATTGTCACTTAACCAAGTTTCGCATAAGGCAACGACATATGGTTGCCATTTTAGTGAAGCAACAAGAACTTTTAATTGGTCATGATGGTTGCGCAGTGATTGAATATTTAAGAAAAGTATGTCCCCGTCGTTACCCATTAGAAATCCCTTTAAAATCAAAAATAAAGCTTTAACACAGGAAAAAAAGAGATATTTTTCTGATGTTCAGAAACTCTTTTTAATTTTCAGGTTGATCTTTTTCTTCGCTGCTGCCCATATTATCATCGCTAACAACATCACCACTGGTAGTCATTTTCTTAGGAGGTGGAGAATGGCTTTCAATGAGTTTTTCCACCAAACAGCATAGTTTATCAAGTTTCCGCTCTTGTATATCATTTTGCGATTCATGACTATCCGGTGATCTAAAAGCCACGTTCCTTTTCCTTTTCCCCGGAGTTCCCAAAAAAAGAATAAGATTTTGGATATTGAACATCGTCGGAATCAGCAGCATTTTGAATAACATCCGTATATTTTTCATTGTCAGTAGTTACTGAGATATCATTTCCCATATAAATATCGACATCCTTCTTGTTATCAATTGGTTGCCATCTGCCATATGAATTGTACTTTTTAATCTGGACTTGATTCTTATGAGTAGATGCTAGTAGATTTTTGTCCCGTCTGCAGTAGTTCATAATTTCCCTATCTTTTTCTGCCAATCGTTCGTTTACATGAATTTTATTTCCAGTTAAATCATCCCAAAAATCGAATCTCTTATTCCATACAGCATCTCGCTGGTGATTATACAAAAACTTGACAATAATCGGACGATTTCGACCTTTACCTGGTAAATAATGACACGCGACGATGTCCTGGGGCTGAATTGAAATATTTACTGACCTTAGTATCTTCACAATTGAATGGACAGGGTACTCACCACCATCCGACACACCATGAAATGTTAAACACATAAATGAGGAATACCTTTCCACTTTCGTAACTCTTTTTTCCAACTCATGATTGTCGTAAAGAAGCCTGTCATTCTCACCCCGTAATTCTATAATTTCATTCTGTTGGGAATCGATCTGTTTTATTAATTGCTCAAGAAGTAATCTAACAGAGTCTCCATTATTCAAATCCGTCAAAGAAAGTTTTTGCAGTAAGGCCATATTGAATTGTTGAAAGCGAACGTATTTTAAACGAAGATTTTATGCAGCAAACGTAAAAAGAACAACGCGACTGTTTCTTAGCTCATTTTCAGTTTCTCACAGCTGACCAAATTAAAAATCAGTGAATTAGTATTACGTTAATTATTACTATTATTACGACTTCAAAAATATCAAAATTTGGGCGGAATTAGTAAAAACACGCTTTACTTTTTACCTTTTTTAACGTTTAATGATTGAATGTTCACAAACTCATACTTTGATTCTTCTGCAGGAAAAATTCGATTGGTTTATATCAGTTTGAGAAAAATTTCTATAACTTTTGAAAGATATCAAGGCCCCGAGCACAAAAAGGTAATATTCTATCGTGTGCGGTAAAAATATAAGTTTAACACTGCTTTGAAACGTTCGTTTCAAAAAGAGAAAAACGGCGACTTCAATTGAATTTAACAACATTCTAAATTAAAATGAAGCGCTGTATTTGATCGCAGTATTATAATCCAAGGCGTAAAACATCATTTTATGCTTCACATAGCATGAAATGGTAAAGTTATAAAGTTAGCGTTATCATTATTTTACTGTTTGATTTTTTCATCAATCTTTTGCACAACCAAAAACTAGTTCATAGACTTTAAAAACCAATCCAAATAAAACAAGCTTCCTTCTGATTGCAACTTAACTTGTATTCCATTTTCATAGACCTTAAAGACCATTCCAAATATAACAAGCTTCACCCTGATGCAATCCAAATTGTATGCTATATTCATAGACCTTTAAAAAATCCAAAAATAACAAGCTTCACCCTGATTGCAACTTAACTTGTATTCCATTTTCATAGACCTTAAAGAATACTATAAGATATATACTTTGGGCGCTGGATCCAACTGTATGCTATATACCATAACGGGTTACTTTGGGCGCTGGAATAAAGGCAGATTGTTGCCACGCAAATAACCTTTCAGAAGAAAGAATATAAAAGCGAGTAAAAGCGAATATAAAAGCGAGTTTGCCAAACCTTCCAGAACAAACTCTAAAAAATTGAACAGACCGGTCAGCGTAGGTTCGGAACTACCAAAAAACCGATGTTTTTTAACCGAAGCAAAATGTATATACAACAAAAAATAATAAAAAAACATAGAAAAATAACCCTGTCTGACAGGTTATTGCCGTCTGTATGTGATTTACCTTATATCACAAAAAAGCCGATAAGGTTAACACGTTCTAGCCGTAAATGTGCCGTTTTCTTTAAGAGAATTCTCTGTTTATATCTACAAATTTTGCGATTTATGGCGTTTCCAGTAATAATTAAATTTGGTTACACTTTTTTGTGAGTTATTTTAGGGTTTTGAAGTGAGCGTGGTCACATTTTTGGTGCTGCAACCCTGGAACCAGTTTAATATTCCAGCAACACAAGCAACCCACACATCTGAAGATACTGCGATCTGAAGGGACCAAATTTCTGTTTGGCCGAAGCATCCAGTTGACCGAAGTACCCATTTTCGAGATTCCAGTTGGCCGAAGTGTCTATATGGCCGAAGTGTCTAGGTGGCCAAAGTGTCTAGTTGGCCAAATTGAAAGAAGTGTTTGTTTGGCCGAATTGTCCAATTGGCGAAGTGTCTTGTTGGCCGAATTGGAAGAAATGTCTCTTTGGCCGAAGTGTCCAGTTGGTCGAAATCTCTTGTTGGCCGAAGTGTGCGAATCGGCCTAAAGTCACAGTGTTCAGTTGGCAGAACATATGTCACAGTGTGCAGCTAGCCGAATTGGCCGAAAAGTGTCTCATTGGCCGAAATTTGATGCATGCAGTTGGCCGATAAGCCTGTCAGCCGACAGACGAAAGAGAAGACAGACGAAAGTGAGGCCTTTTCAGGTGACCTGAGTGTGGATTTTTGTTTGAAGTGGATCTGTGTTATTCTGGACAGCCAAATATTTGGGATTTTTCCGGCGACTTCTTCAAAAATTTCAGCCTTCAAAAACTTCAATCTTCAAATTTTGTAAGACCAATCGGAAACGTTATTGTGTGTGTGTGTGTGTGTGTGTGTGCTAATTATTTATGAATTGTTGTCGTCAGCGGTACGTCCTTGAAATCAGACTGCAAATTGTTGGGTTAACCCTTGATTTTGACCAACCCGATTCGAGCTAGAAAAATTACAAAGATTTTATAAATTAATTTGTTAAAATCACAAAAATAGTAAGATTTGTGAAATATTTATTTCTTCGAAAATAAATAAAAAAACTATTGTCTTTACGGTAACGTAGTATGACTCGAACCTAGTAGCCGATCCGTTTATTAGAAACCGACCAAAAATGACCAAAATCAATCCAATAAACGACCAGATCAGAAAAAAAAACCAAAGCTTCCTATTTCTTTGCTTAAATTTCACAAAGTTTTGCAATAACTCATGGTAAGTCACAGTGATGGCAGTGATGAAAAATTGTGATACGCCACAAAAAATATCCAGAAAAAATTGCGAAAAATTGTTTGGGAAATTTTTGTTGAAAACTTTGTGGAAAAAAATTACGAAGAAATCAAAAGTAGCGTACGAGTGCTTGAAAATTGTCCGATTCTAATCTACAGACCATTAGCCTTAAATCAAACCTTTCGTGTCTTGAAAAAACTTTAATCACCGGCTCACTCCACTTTTATGTTGGTACTACCACACGTCACAATTTGCTGTATCCCAACCTCTACAAAAACGAACCGACACGAACTAATAGCTGATAAGTAGTGCCGTGCCGTGGACGAAACGTTAACTATCCGTTTACAAAATCAAAGGTTCTGCCGAGTTTCTTATCTACATAAGGTTAAATTAATATATGAGGCGAGAGAAATATTGAAAAAAGAGTTGTTAGAATATCATAGCTCTTTGAAAGAGGCAATGGAGGCTAAGAACCGATGTGTGAGAGTTCAAAGGCTAGTAGAAAACTGCAAAGGTGTATTCGAAACATTTTTTCTGGAAGAATGAAGCTTTCACAAACATAGCAAAAACTTGTCAAGATCCATGCAAACTTTGAATGGATTTGGAAGCGTATATACACCGGATAACTTGTAGAAAGGATCACTTGATCCAACAGGCCATTTTTTAACTTGATTGCATGTCATTAGATGATGACACTGAAGCAAAATCATATGGATCAAAAGCCCCCGCTGCATCTCTATGATCTAGTCTTCTTCATAGTATTTGATCTAAAGCAAGTTCAATGATCCCCAGTGAGAGAGAAAAAAAGTTTTGCTTGCATATCTGCAAACAGTGGAGATATAAAGGCAAATTAATGCGGCTTTAAGATTCAGAGAAGGGAAAGATAGACTAGAATGCGAGAAAAAGAAAATGGAAGCTTATCATCAAGCGATTGAATAGGAAATAAAAATCAGTTGTAGTAGAAAATTTTTTTAAAGGGAACAACAGGAGCTGCAATTTCACATCAGTAGAGAACAAAAGAGATTTCAGTTCGAAAAATTAGCTGAAGAGAATAGGAAAAAGCTAGCCGAGGCCAAAACAGCAGAAACTGAATTCCAAGATGACCTCACCGAACCGATGACGATACTCGCAAGTCTGATTTACCAGCTGTCATTCAATTATCGGGGCCAGGCGGCAAGCGTACTGCTGATTGGGTTGACAATACAGCAGCGGAGACTGGAAATGTAACACTGATAAATCCAAGCCATAATGCTGGATTTCCGATTGTCAATTCATCAGTTCTTTTAAGTTCGGCTGTACCAAATCTTTCGGGTATGGTTTGCACGCCATCTCAAGATGGCGTACCATTGCTCGAAATAAAACAGCAACACTTAGCGATTTTGTTCCTACATAAAGCAGTTTGTCGGTAGCACGTTCTTTTACAGCGCTTGTGCCGTCATATTTACGAAATGTTCCGCTGACTTCCGATCCGTACATATCCAATAACCCAGTTAATAATGTCTTTTCTCAAAGTGAAAATTTCATTCGACCGTCGATGAGCGTTAAAGCATCTGCTGCTTCATCTACCCATTGAATTCGGGTGCATATGTTTCCAATAACATGAATAGCCCAATGCTTCCCTCTCAAATTCCTTCAAACACTCAACTGTCTTATTTTAGTTTTAACAACCAACTTAGAAACTCAAACTGGATGCCTGCTGCTATTCGATTTTCTAAATTGTACTAACAATAACAATATGACGCAAAATGACGGGCCGGTAAATATGAACGCTTTTACACCCTTCACAAGCGGTGGCGTTGTATACTCTACTGCACCTCCGAGTATGCCACAACATCCGTCTGGCTCCCAACAGCCTACAGACATTCCAGTCTACACACCCGTACAACCAGCTCCATCAGACACCACTTAATCGTCATCTTCGTCATCTAAGCATGTAACGCTCGAAGACTTAGCCGCCATTTTTTTCATGAACAGGAAAACCAATGAACAGGAAAGACCTGAATGGAAGCTTACACACTTTAATGTAGGTTCTCTAGTGTGACACTTGACCAACGATGTAAAACTTGCTCACCTAAAAGCTCTGGTTACAGGTAAGGCAATAACCGCAATTTCTGAGTTTGCTTATTGTGGTGACTAGTGTACTGATGCTCTTAAACTCTTGAGCGTAATTTTGGTCAAGCTCACGCAGTTTAAGCGCTCATTTAGATAAACTGAGCGACTTCATACCAATTAGGATGCACAAATCCAAGTGTGTGATTAGTTTTACATCTACGATATTGAGCTTGGTGGCAGCTTTAAAATCCCTTTCCTACTACTCAGAGATTTAGAGCACGTCGATCCCCAATCAAGCGATTGCAAAGTTACCTACAAATACGTCAAAGGAAATTGGCCCCGACCAGCGTAAGTTGAATTCAATGAGTGGTTACAGAAGAAAGCGGTCGCGCATGAGCGCTTGCGCACAACATCAGGTAAGCCGAGAACTTAAGAAGTTACCAAGAGCAAAGCCGCAACTAAGCTGTTCTCTTCAGTATGCGCACGGAAAGCAGCGCTATTTTTCAATATTTTTTGCTGGCAAGATAATCATCCATTGTGAAAGTGCAGCGTTTTTAGAGATAAGAAAGCAACGCAAAGAGCCAAGCCTTGCGGGGACAATAATTTTTTTTTGCTTGCCTTAAGGTTAATCACCAATAGCGAAAATGGCCTAAAGCCAGAAAATGTTTCAGGCCTAATTGCGACAGCACTAATAATCTGCTGCTGCACGGCGCAGAACGAAATTTTCCTCCTCGAGAACCAGAACAACGAGCAGCCAATGCTAACAGTTTGGCTACTAATACCAGCATGGAAAACACGCCTAAGACAGCCGCAGAAGCGAAAACTGTTTCTAAACTGAGCTTATTTTCCGCATCTCTCAGCGTCTTGAGGAATGGTCTTATCCCTGTGATATAGTTAGAAGTTCCCTTCACTGGCACCAGTACCAAAGCGTTGATTTTGTGCGACAGTGCTTGCAGCAACTGATACATGTCGTGAAGCCTTGCAAAATTCCTCAATTCTGAGGGACAAAGTTTAAAATTAACCGTCAAGGGAATCGATACTACAGAAGTCATTCCTAATCAAAAAGCTGATGTTATTGTATCCGCAGAAACTGCGGAATCCAAATCTGGTTTTGAAAATCATTTTACATTCGAGAAACCTTCAAAATTGGTCTAAAACAGATAATGTGGCTTTGCCTCAAGAAACATACTCCGTCAGTCTTAAGATATTCAGATGTAGAGTTCATCCTAGGACAAGACTTTTTTTATTTTATCAGACCGTTGGAGTACTTTCATTGCCGGGACCAAAACTTGCCTCTAGCCGTCCGTTTACCCGTTGGTTGGGTTTTGAGTGGTCGTTTACCGATCCAATCTGGTTTAGTCTCCACTTACTTCCAAAGTCACTTTGAGGATGTAACTCTTTCCGATCAAGTCAAGTGGTATAGTCATTTGGTACATACAAATAGCCGATAAAAGAACCTCTAGCAATCTGACGTCCTCGTAAAATTTTTTATGTAATTCAAGTTGAACCGCATGACCCAAAACGCGCCGTAACCGTGAATGATACCTACCGCACCACCCAGTCATCAACCCATACAAACCCGGAAAGTTCCAAAAAGTGTTAAGTGGAGCTTCCAAGTTTCATGGGTTTCCGCTAAACAAATCGGTTCTAGTTGGTCCAGGTTTGTCGCAAAGCTTACTGTATGTTTTACTCCGTTTCCGTCAATATAAGATTGATACATCCGCAAAAACCAAGGGAATGTTTCTCCAAATCTTCCCCAAGACCATCGTTTTTTGCGTTTTCTGTGACGTGAAGACCCATCAACAGAAAAGATGGTACTATCAATACACACGTCAAATATTTGGAACACATGGCTCACCAACGTGCGCTAATTCTGGTCTACAACAGACAACTTAAGATAATGAGTCCAATTATCCTGAAGCCGTTTGCGAAAAAATTCAAATGAATGACTACTTTGACTCCATGCCGAAAGCTGAACAAGCCGTGAACCTCAGTTGAGATTTTCTTAAGATGCTGAAAAAATGAGGTTATAAAAGGAACAATTTCTTCAATGTTATTCCTGAGATCTCAATGAAGCTAAACCTGAATACCAAAGAAATTGAATAAGTTAGAGAAATAATCGTAAAGCCCGATAGCCTGTCTCTTGTCTTAGGCCTGAAATCGGATCACTTAAAAAACACCCTGGTAGTAAGTCGAAGTGTAAGTCGCGAGTTG
>NC_087066.1:1696627-1730044 GCF_963678635.1 Symsagittifera roscoffensis
TGTGTTAATTTGCAATGTATTGCTACGACTTTTGTGTATGTCCAAAACATTTAGAATGAACGTTTATCTCGTTGCGGTTCAGCAGTGAGCTGATTTTAAGTTATTCTTTCTAGAAATTGAATATTTCTATTGTCAGATGAAAAATATAGTTTCTATACAGAAAACAAAAATTTGGTTAGATTATACCTACATAAAAGTTCTATCAAGATAAGAAGCTTTCTGTGGGTACGGGAATTGTCTAAAAAACTGCTCAAGCCGCTCAGATCTTGTATAACAATTGGCTAGAATCCTCGACTCGGGAGCTCTATTTCGATTTACAAGATTAGGTACCGGACTGAATGACTATACATCTATATAATTACAATAGAAACTAAAATAGTAATCAAGTCATCGCGCAACACTTCAGTGCAGTTGATCAATGTTTCAGATATGACGCCTAGATGTGGGACGGCTGAGTGTGCTCTGAGGAGGGCAGACACTTCCAGCAGCAGACGTCCCCACACCCATCACCCCTATCCACACAGGAGAGTGGGAGGAGGAGGAGGGGGAGGGGGAGGAGTGCTGGTTACTGGATGTGCCAACAACAGTCTGTCCAAGAGTGAAGACTACATTCTAAGACAGGCCATCAGCAGTGCACTCAAAAACAGCGGGACAGGTAATGACTGCCTGCTACACTCGAGGTACTTGCTTCAAGTTTCGACTCTCTCGGCCAAAGAAGTTAGCTTGAAATCTAACCAAAAGAGACCTTGATTGTAGTCTGAGTTATGAGTGAGTGTGTGTAGGTGTTCGAGCACTGGTACATGATGCCGTCACACCTGAGGGAACAGCTGCACCACATGACCTCAGTGGGGGAGAACAACAGCAACAGCAGCACGGAGGGCCATGCGAGGGCCAAGGGGAAGGGGAGGGGGAGTGTGTTGAACAGCAGGGGGGTGGGTGGAGGGCGGGGAAACATCAGAGGGAACAGGGAGAGGGGAAGAAGTGACTGGGAGGGGGATGAGACTGAAGAGCAGCAGGATGAGGACATGAGGGTGTCCACTGCACAGGTAAACACACCACCTGACTTAGTTGGTAGTAATCACCAATCGAATAACCAAAATTTACTCAGAGAAAGAATGGGTAGGTGTTGGTTGCTTCAAATCTAAATCTAACTCGCTGTGTGAAAAATATACACCCATGCTTCTGTTTGATAGATCTGCACATAGAATTAAACAGGACTGCCCCGTAACTCTGAAAAACCCTGAATATTCCCATTACACCTTAATTATAGCTTGGGGCCGTTTTGGTTTTAAACATTTTGACAAATTACACTGTAGCGGATTTAGGGGGGGTTTCGCCCCCTTCCTCAGGAATTCGACCCCTTGCCGACCCAAAGGGTCCCCCTTTGTACTATTTTGAGATATCCATTTTTGGCTGACGGACCCTGATATTTTTCTATACTACTTTTGAGGGGGAAGCGCTCGCCGAAAAAAACGCAATTTTTGGTCAAAAAATTTCAAAAATTGCCTAAAAACAACCTTTTTGGCCTGCTTTTTCAAAAATTTGCCTGAAGCGCAGAAATTTGGCCAATACAGGGTCTTTGTACTGCTTTGGGAGAGCTCAGAAAATCAATTTGTTCGACTTAGAAAAAGATCAGTTTTCAAAAAATTTTCCCGTAGAAAGTGACGGAATTGGAGTGCCCGAGGTGGTTTTTTCCAGACAATCTTTGACATTTTAGCCAGTATTTCTCAATTTTATAATCGAGCAGACATTTTATAATATTTGGTACATCTCATATGTTGCGGTATGTTCCTTTTTAAAGAATGTTAGGCATATGTCGAGGAAACGCGGATGTCGAATTGTTTCCATATCCAAGTGTGGCTGCTGATTGTGCAGTGCGCATTGTTCCTCGTGTCTTAGGCATAAGTACAAATTGGATATCAGAGTCCTTTCCCTTTCTTCCCTTGATTTTCCTCCGACATTCCCCAATGCGCCGATTCGTGCAGCCATTAATGATGCTTCAAAGTAGTAGTCCGATGAGACCAGCCCATGCTTGGCCACTATTGCCCAGTGAATTCGTTGTTTCCAGTGTTCCCACAACAATTGTGGATCCACTTGATTCAGAGGCCAGAATTCTACTGTTCCCAAGGGGTTTTCCCTCTCCATCTGATGGCTGCGCCATAATAAGAGATAGTAAAACGGTAGTAATTAATTGAACTGTATTTCTGAACGTTAATTCCAGACACTAGTATAGAAGTCAGCGTAAACAAGACAGACTTTCAGATGAGCATGATTAAAAATGATAGCAACTAAAATGATTGACATCCAATAGGTAGCCCCTCACAGATGTATAGATCATGAAAATTTAGTTTTTTTTTCTTTAAAAATATTTCTGAAAGTTTATTCAGCGCGGTCATTGAAATAAAGACTCCACTAACTCAAAAACATATCAGCAAAACAATTGAAAAAAAATGGATTTTTTTTGATTTCTTAATGATTTTTTTGTGGTCTTTTGTTGTAAAAACAAAGACCCAATTTACCTAGTTTTCAGTGATTGACGAATATGCCTAAAATCAAGGACATTCTCAGAAGCTTTTATTACACCAGGCAGAAAAAAACTACACTAATTTGAAAAAAAAAACAATTTTTGTATGCTTCTCAACAATATGTTCGGAACACTCTGTGTTACCTGCACAGCAACCGGCTATCTTTGTTATCATTTCTTTTGTTGCAGTTTCAGCTGTTGGACTTTGCGGAGAAGCATGACCGGGAGCGGGTGGAGGTGACCCAGAAGAGACAGGGACTGGGCAAGACGGAGTTGCGGGTGGTGCAGAGGAAGAAGAACGGCCGGAGAGCTTTGCTGTCAGTCTACCTGCCCAACATAAACAAACAACAACAACAGCAGCAGCAGCAGAGTAGTAACAAACACAAAAAAGGAGAGGGAATCAGCCACAGAAGCCATAAGAATGATGACAGTGGCAATAATGATGAAGATGATGATGATGATGATGATCACAACTACTGCACTGCCGATCAAACCACTGAACAAGAATCACAGCCAGATAGTTCTTTTAAGTTCTCACCTCAATTCCCACTTCGCGAACAAAACTCAGCCTAAGCAGACTCCTCTTCATCATGATAACGACGTCGATACATGAATAAGCACATGTTTGTGACAAAGCACATGGTTGTGCAGCTTGGTTTGATACTTTGTTATATTTGTATATTTTTAAAAAGAAGAATATTCCTTGACTCTTTCAGTCATTTTTTGAAATTTCACTAATCGGGTCGAGATATTAGACTAAGTCTTCAAGCGACTGATCAGAAACGAACTGTTTTTTTTTGAGCGCCTCGGGGCAAATTAACTATTCCGCCGAGTTGAACGTATATGGATATGTTATGCTGAGACTAAGTTCGACCAAAAACTGAAAACTTTCAATCGAAGTGACCATTCAATAAAAATCACCAGACTTTCAATGTGTTCGAAACAAACTGGTCATTGGTGGATTGATTGTTTGGACTAAAAAAAAATGTCTCGACAGAGAATCGTTATTTTTCAAGTGTGATCGACACTTGGGACCTACTTAATTTCGTTCCAGAACGGTTCTGATTCAACCGGCTTCAAAAAGTGACATTATTCGATTGAAAAAAAAACAATGCCAAGTTATTCTTCGGAAAACAACTAACATCGCACAGAAAAGTATATCACTAAACATTTGAAAGATTTTGGGATTGAAAATGCCATAAAACAGCTTCAACAACGATTCAAAAGTAAGCTGTAAAAAATACTACCGTTCGCGAGATTAAATTTGATACTATGATGACATCCATTCATAGTTTCAACTGAAATTTTTAACTATTTTAAGCGTTGTATTGAGTTTACTGGCCTAACTATTTGCAGTTTTTCAGCTGAATTAGACAAATGCTTCAGCAAAATTGCTTTTTCAATTAAGTCATTATACTTTGTGCGACATATGGTACCATTAGAAGCAAGAGTTATGCTTTTCAGATAGCTAGTTTTGTCACATTTATCTTTTAGTTCAGCTTTTTTTTTCAAAATCTACCCCATGTCTCAGCTCACCAGACTAAATAGACAAAATAAATGTGGAATCGAAGTGTGCTATCTCCGCAGAAAATATGGTCGTGCACGTGATCTACTTTTAAACTCTAAAATTTTGCCAATCAAACTAATCATTAACCATCATAGCTTGACTAGAATATTTGAAGTGGCAAAAATTTTAAGACAACTGAAAACGGTAGGCAGTTTATCTATAACAGAGTACCTGTAAAACTAAAAGAACGCACAAAACAAATATGAGAGTAAGACAGAAGACAAGTAAGACAGTAATAAGTAAGTTTTTGAAAACAAATTGGGGAAAAAATCTGTAGCAAACAATAGTTGTAATATATGAAACAATTTAAATTGTAAAGCTGAGAAAAAGAAAATCTACACAAAAATTCAATTTTAACCCAAAATTTTTTTGATAGAAGTACACGAAAAAAATTAATAAATGATAAATCATTTAGATTTTTTCGAGATTCACTAATAAATAGTATTGTTTCCTTCATATTTATTTTTATATTTAAGGTGTATTTTTATATTTAAATGCCGGTGTGATTTTTAATTTATTATGATAAGTTCAATTTGTAACAGTATGCAGCATGTATGTTTAAACAAGTGATCAATTTGAATTTAATTGTTGTAAAAAAACTATTTTACAATTGGATCAGTATAAGTCAAATTTCTTTCTACTTTGAGCGTAAAACTAAGGCATAAAATTTGTTTCCATTTGATATTTCACTATAAAGCTAACTTCGATTCTTTTTCCGAATATAAGTGTTTCTCATTTATCTATATATGTTTTGTTCAATTGAAATTTCAAAGTTTTGACAACTTTATAGTTATCGTTTATTTCAGAGGTCAGTGATACCTCGCAATTTTACCCTTTCTATATTTTTCATTTTCATTAAATGGTTTTGTGTAGCACACAAAAAGTCGTATATAGAATACAGAAGATATAAACATTTATCATGTCGAGCGTTGGGCATAAACTAAATCCAAAGTCTTGACATTTAGCCGGGTATCTCAAATCATAGGCTGTGAATCTTCGAATCAGCGGGATTTCAGACGACACCTTTCAGTGCATTCGTGGCTCTAGGCAATAAAAACTTCCGATATCAACATTCCCGAGGAGTATTTCTGAGTGAGAAGGGTGAGACAATCTCAAAAAAGAAAACAAATGGTGACTATGGAACCAGCAGCACACGCGATTTAGCGCGTTTTCCTGGAGTCCGTAGATTCCCCACCACCAAAATAATATAGCTTCAAATCTACGAGCATGAAAGCTTGTTTACTGAATACGGTGTTAAATGAGCACATTTATGTTGAACCCTGTGTGACATAGTTCTGCACAGTAATGAAAGACCAAGGAATAGAAAAATAGAAAGAATCTATATTTTGCGAGAGAGCTAAATTATTCATTAACAAAAATTTAATTTGATAATTTTATTTCGGTTATACAGAACACAGAGGTTGGAAAAGATCTAGATTTGAGTTGTTGTTTGGATTGCTGTCTGACAGATTGATTGTTATATTTCACACAGCCGAGATGCCAGTTGGATCTTGTGCAGTGTTCATTCTGCACTCTGTCTGCATTGGCCTCTGCAGCTGTCGGCTAAGAGAGACTGAACTGGGAGGGGGTACAGGAGCAGCACGAACAGCAGGAACGCTGGGTTGACAAGGAATGGGATTAGAGTTTGCATGAGGAGGAGGAGGAGGAGGAGGGGGAGGCGCACTGGGCTCTATGGAGTAAGGTGGGGGTAAGGGAGTGACCGCTGGCTCTGAAACAGAAAAAGCTCTGACGGTTCTGCTGTTGATTCAATTAAATGAGGAGACTGATGCAATGGTGCATGCCACCAAAATTAAGATTTTTAACATTCTTTATCATCAAAAAAGGAATCAATAGTGTTCTTTTTAGCTGTGATTTTTTGAGACCTTGTCCTTAGTCTAGCATAATCTGAACACTAGTTTAGTTTGTGTTTCCTCTTACCGTAGGGGGGCAGTGGGGGTTGTAGGGCAGCAGGGGAGATGAGAGGGGGAGGATGCGAGGAGTGGTGCATGGTCACTGTAATAGCTGGCTGAGGGTGTGGATGGTGATGGTGTTGATTGTAGAGTACCGACTGGCTCATCCCATTCTGGCTAAACTGCACACCACCTGTAGAAACAAATAGACTTCAGATAACAAGGATAGCCGGCTGTAGCATGCAATTAAATTGCAGTAGAAGTAGATGGAAAGCTCATTGTCTCGCTCATCGTCCTCTCACAATCTCCTTTTGTAATCATGAAAATTAGTCTAGAAAATTTAAATATTTAGACCAACTTTTCTCGACACTGGAAAAACTTTTCGAAACTTTTCGTAAATTCCGGCTCACGGTTGAAAGCGCTTAAATACAATTTCACACTTGACCCCTGCTGCTTCTTCTGAGTTTGTCGAAATTTCCCTTTTTGTTCCGGGTGGTAATAGAGATTAAGAACATCTGAGACCTTATAAGCATATATTCTGCTTGGACGTATTTGATTGATTTGATGATACAAAATGAACAGTTGAAGCAATATGTAATGTGTCTTATGGCGGCAGTTGGTAGGGCCTAGGAGGTTTTCAAACCCAGCTCGTGTCACATCGAACAAGTGAGGAGTTGGAGAACATGTCAGAACCACATTCGGTAACGGCATCAGGCCGACTTCACACACTAGCTTGTATAGCTTGTAGCGTGTGGTGCTTACCATTGGGATAGTGTGTTTGAGAAGGATGAGGGGGAGGAGGGGGTGGGGAGAAGAGGAGTGGGGGGTTGTTGTTGTCGTGGTTGAAAGAAGCAGTCATGCTGCTCTTGCGTCTGTGTCTCTTCCTGTATCTCACCACCACCACCACACAGTACGCCTACAGAGACAGACACAATCCAACACTAATTTATACACTGAATAGGGGGGGGGATGAACAGAGGAACAGCACTCACCCACAGGAAGTAGAACCCGAACACCAGCACCAGAATGATCACACAGGCCGCCTTGCTCGTGACCTGCAAACACACACACACACTCACATAAATGTATGCATCCAGGTACTACCTAGTGATACTTTCTAATTTGAGCCAGTCAACTAACACATGCCAGTGGAAATAGCAGACCATTTATTGCAACTAATACTTGAACCCAATCTTGTAAATCAACTAATCAACAAAATCACAAAATCAAAATCCAGCATAAAACGAAAAAACGAGAAAATAACTAGTTTTACACAAAGCGAAGGGCAGCATAATAGAAAAATCATACAAGAAAAAATCAAAATATTTATTCTTTTGACTTGGAAAAAAGATGTGATCAAAAATAAGCGAGTTATAAGCTAAGAAGATGTTTCAGTTTGGGCATTCCTGTTAGTTGCAGTGGTTGGTGTGGCTTGCAGTGGTTGTAATCTTGATTAAATCCCGCTATTTAAACAATTGATGTTTTGCTGCAGAGTGCCAATACTCAGAGCAGCAGGATTTTGTTGGTGTGTTTTGTTTTGCGTATTCTATCTTCAGTCCTTTCAAATATGAATGTCTTACCAGCGTATTCTGAAGAGCACAAAAAGTGCATCAAAGTATAATTAAAACACATCAAATTTGTCAATAGTATTTCATCATTATCATTAAAAAGTGGCTGAATGATGCTAGGTTTGTGTGTGAGGTTAGCATAGTTGGTAGTGTCTAGTAACTGTAATGTTAACTGTGTCATATATTATTGTGTGTGTGTCCTCACTTACCGGCCACACTATGATGATGAAGATGGTGGAGGAGAGGAGGTTGAAGAGGATGGACACCACACTCACACAGATCCAGGGCACCAGGTACTCCGCCCGCCTCTACACAACACAACACAAACATCATGTACACTCACACTAGTCAGTTACTAAGTGAAACAGGCCAAAAGTCTCAATATAGAGGCACAGTAGCGGTTTTTTGGGGCGGGATATGTGGGAGTTTTTGCATTCGACCCTTCACCAACCAAAGGCCACCTGAGGTATAGTTTTACGGGATAATATTTCGATCAACGGACCTTGAAATTTTTCTAAAGACGCATTCGGTGCCGTTATATGAGCTCATCTTGAAAGGGAAAGCGCGCGCCAAAACAAAACAGTTGACCTCTGCAAATAAGAATTGCTTGTCATACATTTCATTATATGAGTGCAAGGAAAACTCAAAAGACATTTTCATGCAACTTCTGGGAGGATTTGACCAAAAAATTGAGTCCCCCTCCCCACAAAAGTATTATGCATTAATGCCGAACGTGCCTTCAAAAGTAGTAAGGGTTGATCAACTACAACGGAGTGTCGTGCAATAGTACCAAAGGGGGACTCTCTGAGCAGTGGAGGGTTGAAATTTCTGAAAAAGAGACGTCCGCCTACGCTGCTGTGCAAAATTATATATTTTCTGTCTATAACGTAGTCTTGAATCAGATTTTACACTTATTCGCCAAAAGTTACAATGATTCTTTTGTGGGCATTCAGAATCTTTTAGTGTATTTATATGCTAAGATAAACTCAAATCTGGCAGAATACGGGCAAATTTTTCAACCACTGAATTTTTTCAAAGTAAACGCTTTCTGCCGTATGCAAAAAATTTACGTTTTTTTTTCATAATCTGATATGAATTGCAATACGTTACATCGCAATTCAATAAGTGGAGTTTACCTGAGTGATTGCCATACGTAATTTATGAGGATGACTTTCGTTGTTTTGGATATTTGTTAAATGGAAAAAAAAATGGCGAACAAACATTACCATAGAATGAAAAAAGCCTCAACGTCCCAAATTAAACTTTGCTGCACCCGCAAAATAATAATCAATCTCCTAATTTTTCCCTCTTTATCGATCTCATCAAAATATAACTTAGCTGAAATCAGTAACAGAAAAGAAGAATAGGAAAAACGTTAAAACAAAAGAAAAAATGCAAAAGTTCTCCCTTTTTTTCTCTCAGGTGCGTCTATACAAGTATGCTTTCACTTGTGCTGCTCTAAAGATTCCTTCTCTCTGTTGGGGCTCAGGTGTATTGGCCCTCGAGTATGAAATTGGAAAAGGAGGTCTGATCCCATTAGCCCCCCTTAGGGGGAAAGAAAGAAAGCGGGAAGGGAGTGGGAGAGGGAAATTGGAATGTGTTTTGACGTAGGCAGAGAGAGTAATGAGTTTTGAGGATGAGTTGCGGTTCAATTAGTTTCGAGGGCGAATGGGATTGAGAGTGTGGGATGGTAATACAATCGCAGCCAGATTTAATCAGCTGCGTAATACAGCTTCTCCCAAACAGATTATGAATTGAGGCCACATCGAATGAACTGTTTATCTCCACTGTCGAAAATAGAAAGATAAAAGTTCGTTAAAGGGGGTGGTGCTACCTTGACTTGCGTTGCTTTAGGTAGTGGGAGGGGAGGGGGTGATTTTTTGTCGGTCGTCTTAGACTAGACTACACTAGTGGAGTTGGACGACTAATATCTTAACAAGTGTAATTTTGGAGTGGGTGAGGAAGAGGGGGGAGGGGGAGGTGGGAGTGTTGTCTTGTGATGTACCTTCTTCATGCCCCAGAGGAGGGCGACAGATGCGAATGCAGTTGAGAGGGACAGCAGCAGAGACACTATGATGGCACACCTCGCATACTCTAAACACACACAATACACAATACACATTACAATACAATCATAGTGTACACATATACTCCACTCACTCACTCGCCCTATAGAACATACACTCCTGACAGCAGCAGCAGAAGAACAGAACAGAACAGAACAGAACAGAACAGAACAGAAGGAACTCTGTTACCATCCAGTTATTTCGTATTTTATTCAACTTAGTAGTTCAAGGCCATAGACACCTTTAGAACTCACTCTACACTTTTAGTGAAGGTCGCGGGAGGCACTTGCGCGGTTTTTGAGCGGTTTTTTTTAGATAAACCGTTCAAAAACCGCTCAAACCGCTCAAATCTTGCTTCAAATTAGGTGAAAAATCTCGACTCGGGTAGCAAAAAACAACAGTCTCTCTCCCTTTACTGTGCGTGTGTGTGTGACCACTGTAACTATACTCACTGATGATGCCGTCTATCTGCTCCTGGCGGTTCGTCTGCAGTCGGAAGTTGTCCAGCATCTGTTCCTGACTGAGAGCCAGATTGTGAGAAAGGGTCACTGTCGTCACCACAGAGAACATCTCAAACACACACAACGACACACATTACAAATTATAATTAACAACCACTACGACAAGCAACTGTTTATAACTTATCTGATACTATAGAACTGCTTCCAGTTCGTACCAACATGCACCATGTTAACTGCAGCATAACATGCCTGTTTTTCGGAACCTTGCGCCATTTTGATGGATATTCAAAATAGGGTTTGAGCAAAATGACATTTGTATTGAAGAAATATTAGAGCTAGTGGCGTGCGCAGAAAATTTTCCAAGGGCGTGCCTTTTCTTAGATCGACCGATTTGATTTTCCGAGCTCTCCGAAAACACTATAAGGAACCTATTTTCTAAAACAAATTCAGCACTGCATGCAAAATTTTGAAAAAACAGGCCAAAAGTGACGTTTTGATATTTTTTAGAAAAAAAATCACCAAAAAGTTGCAAAATATTTTTCTCAAATTTTTCATGCAAAATTTACCAATAGTGTACAGCACGAATTTCGGACAAAAAATTCCAAACAAAGAGATTTTTTAGGCCAATAATTCTTATTTCAACAAATTTGGCAGTTAAAAATTGTTTCGGGGATCAACTACTAATTTCACCTTGATGAGTCATGTCATATACGTTCCCACACTCAGTAAAAAGAGAAAAAAATAGATTATAATAGATTTTTATTGTCAGTTTCCATAAATTTCAAAAAGAATTGATTATAATCGAATAAAAATGGATTATATTGTTACTATTTTTCGAAACAATGAGAATCCTTATAACCGATTACAATCGATTATAATCGATTAGTTTATGAACGTTTTTTTTTCTCAATTTTTATTGAACTATAATCCATTATAATGGATTATTACAATCCATTATTATTCAACAAACTTCATCGCTTCATTTTGTTTTAGTTTTGTCTTGTTTTGTGTGCTTTTCAGTTGGTTACCGAGCTAAAAGAAACTGTAATTTTGTATTTATAGTCATCAGCGGATGGAGGAAGAGGGTGTCAGGGGGCCAACGTCCCCCCTCAGGGACTTGACCTGCTGCCGACCCAAAAGATCTCAACTGATCCAACCCAAAAGATCCTTCCCCCACCATTTTGAGATCACCCCACTATTTTGAAATCCACCCACTATTTTGAGATCCCCCACTATTTTGAGGTATCCCCACTATTTTGAGATATTCATTTTTGGCTTACTGAATCTAAAATTTTTACGGCGCCTAATATATATTGTTTTTGAGAGGGGTGCGCGCCGCACAAAATGCAATTTTTTGGTCATATTTTTCAAAAAAAAGCCTAAAAATGCATTTTTGGCCTGTTTTTTTTTGTTCAAAATTATGCCTAGGGCGCATACAGTTTGACCACAACAGGGTCTTTTTATTGCCTTAGGAGAGCTCGGCATCAATCTAGTCAACATTTATAGGGTTTAGGAGAACCCCCTCGCGAAAATACTAGATCCGCCCTTGGCTTAGTGATTCTTACTTTTTACTGAACTTTACTGTGTTCTCATGCAGAATAGCCTGATCATAATCCATTATGATTGATTTTTCTTGTGAAATAATCTTTCGACGGAAGAAGGGATTATAATCTGTTCTAGTAGATTATAATTGATTATAAGAGATTATAAGAAACTTTCGGAAAAGTTATAATCAATTATATTTGATTATAATTTAATAAAATAATACCGGAAAACTTATTATTGTAATGGATTTTAAATCATTTGAACATCATTGTAATGGATTTTGAATCATTTGAGTGCGGGTTGGATGTTATGAGTGAGCTGATATAAATTTGGTCAGCAACTACTGACTAATTGTAAATTAATGATCAGCTCGTGGAGGACGATTTATATTTACATATGAAGTTTTTGGTTTTGTACATTGCAATGGGAAAAAATTATATTCTGTTTGAGAGCAAATTATAATAAATTTATAGAAAAGTTTTCAAATTTCTTTAAAAAAAACTATCTTCTTGTAATACTCTTAACGCAAAATTTTTTTTGAAGTCGTAAGTTTCTCATGAAATCTAGATATTTTAATCTTCTCTTCGTTGTAATTCGAGCTTAAATTGATAATTTCAACGTTGAGGGAACAAATTTAGAAGATTTGCTTTTAATTCAATGCCCATTTTTAGGGAATTGTTTTAGAAACTTTGCTTTTAATTCAATGCCCCTTTTTAGGAATTTTTATAAAAAACTTTGCTTATAATTCAATGCACAATTTTAAGGAACTTATTTTAGAAACTTTGCTTTTAATTCAATGCAAAAATTTGAAGAAAGTTTTTTGAAACTTTGCCTTTAATTCATTGTCCATTTTTAAGGAACTTTTAAATAAACTTTGATTTTTTTTCAATGCCCATTTCTAGATAACTTTTTAAGAAACTTTGCTTTTGATTCAATTCACAATTTTAGGGAACTTTTTAAGAAACGTTGCTTTTAATTCAATGCACAATTTTAGGGAAATCCTATACAAGATTTGCATTTAATTTAATGCACAAATTTAGGGAACATTTTAGAAACTTTGCTTTTAATTCAATGCCCATTTTTAGGGAAATTTTTTAGAAACTTTGTTTTTATTTGAATGCCCATTTCTAGATAACTTTTTAAGAAACTTTGCTTTTGATTCAATTCACAATTTTAAGGAACTTTTTTAGAAACGTTGCTTTTAATTCAATGCACAATTTTAGGGAAATCCTATACAAGATTTGCATTTAATTTAATGCACAAATATAGAGAAAATTTTAGAAACTTTGCTTTTAATTCAATGTCCATTTTTAGGGAAATTTTTTTAGAAACTTTGCTTTTAATTCAATGCCCATTTTTAGATAAATTTTTTAGAAACTTTGTTTTTAATTCAATGCCCATTTTTAGATAAATTTTGTAGAAACTTTGTTTTTAATTCAGTGCACAATTTTAGGGAACTTTTATAGAAAATTTGCTTTTAATTCAATGCCCATTTTTAGGGAAATTGTTTAGAAACATTGCTTTTAATTCATTGTCCATTTTTAGATAAATTTTTTAGAAACTTTGTTTTTAATTCAGTGCACAATTTTAGGGAACTTTTTAAGAAACGTTGCTTTTAATTCAATGCACAATTTTAGGGAAATCCTATACAAGATTTGCATTTAATTTAATGCACAAATATAGGGAAAATTTTAGAAACTTTGCTTTTAATTCATTGTCCATTTTTAGGGAACTTTTTAATAAACTTTGATTTTATTTCAATGCACATTTCTAGATAACTTTTTAAGAAACTTTGCTTTTGATTCAATTCACAATTTAAGGGAACTTTACTAAAAAATTTGCTTTTAATTCAATGCACAATTTTAGGGAGATTTTTTAGAAACTTTGCTTTTAATTCATTGTCCATTTTTAAGGAACTTTTAAATAAACTTTGATTTTTTTTCAATGCCCATTTCTAGATAACTTTTTAAGAAACTTTGCTTTTGATTCAATTCACAATTTTAGGGAAGTTTTTAAGAAACGTTGCTTTTAATTCAATGCACAATTTTAGGGAAATCCTATACAAGATTTGCATTTAATTTAATGCACAAATATAGGGAAAATTTTAGAAACTTTGCTTTTAATTCAATGCCCATTTTTAGGGAAATTTTTTTAGAAACTTTGCTTTTAATTCAATGCCCATTTTCAGATAAATTTATTAGAAACTTTGTTTTTAATTCAATGCCCATTTTTAGATAAATTTTTTAGAAACTTTGTTTTTAATTCAGTGCACAATTTTAGGGAACTTTTATAGAAAATTTGCTTTTAATTCAATGCCCATTTTTAGGGAAATTGTTTAGAAACATTGCTTTTAATTCATTGTCCATTTTTAGATAAATTTTTTAGAAACTTTGTTTTTAATTCAGTGCACAGTGTCAGGGAACTTTTATAGATAATTTGCTTTTAATTCAATGCCCATTTTTAGGGAAATTATTTAGAAACATTGCTTTTAATTCATTGTCCATTTTTAGGGAACTTTTTAATAAACTTTGATTTTATTTCAATGCACATTTCTAGATAACTTTTAAAGAAACTTTGCTTTTGATTCAATTCACAATTTAAGGGAACTTTACTAGAAAATTTGCTTTTAATTCAATGCACAATTTTAGGGAGATTTTTTAGAAACTTTGCTTTTAACTCATTGTCCATTTTTAGGGAACTTTTTAATAAACTTTGATTTTATTCCAATGCCCATTTCTAGATAACTTTTTAAGAAACTTTGCTTTTGATTCAATTCACAATTTTAGGGAACTTTTTAAGAAACGTTGTTTTAATTCAATGCACAATTATAGGTAAATCCTTTAGAAGTTTTGCATTTAATTTAATGCACAAATTTAGGGAACATTTTAGAAACTTTGCTTTTAATTCAATGCCCATTTTTAGGGAAATTATTTAGAAACTTTGCTTTTAATTCAATGCCCATTTTTAGGGAAATTTTTTAGAAACTTTGTTTTTATTTGAATGCCCATTTCTAGATAACTTTTTAAGAAACTTTGCTTTTGATTCAATTCACAATTTTAAGGAACTTTTTTAGAAACTTTGCTTTTAATTCAATGCACAATTTTAGGAAAACTCTTTAGAAATTTTTCTTTTAATTCAATGCACAATTTTGGGGAAATTTTTTAGAAACTTTGCTTTTAATTCAATGCACAATTTTAGGGATTTTTTTTAGAAAATTTGCTTTTAATTCAATGCACATTTTTAGGGAATTTTTTAAGAAACTTTGCATTTAATTCAATGCACACTTTTATGCAACTTTTTTGGAAACTTTGCTTTTAGATCAATGCACAATTTTAGGGAGTTTTTTTAGAAACTTTGCTTTTAATTCAATTCATAATTTTAGGCAACTTTTTTAGAAACTTTGCTTTTAATTCAATGCACAATTTTAGGCAACTTTTTTAGAAACTTTGCTTTTAATTCAATGCAAACCTTGTCGTGCTATAGATACTTCATATGCATATGCAGTTTTTGTAACTGTTTTAGCTGCTGCTATAGAATTACAATTAGAAAGAAAACACTTTGCTTTACATTGAACTCTTGGTCAGAAACTAGAGCATAATTTTAAAAACCATCTGACGAAGCCTTTCAGAGATGCCAATGCTTTGATTCCGAGAGTAAAGCGATGTTTTGCTTCTTGCTGGATAACTTTTCGTAATGTTGAGATTGATTGAAGACCGCCAATTGTGTAATCAGGGATAATTGACGCGCCATTAGGCCAGTTGTCAAAAAACGAGAAAGCAGAACTTTTACTGGCTCAAAAATTAGTCACAAGCCTTAAAAGCAGTCACAAGCCTCCAAGCTTCAACCTGTTTGAGCAGTCTTGTTGACTTGACGTACAAAATATTCGTCCGAAGAAACAGAAAAGACAACAGCCCGGGTTGACCTCCATACACCAAAAATGTTTATCATACAATTCCATACATCAAGTGTGTGGAAAAATGCTTGTCATACAATTTTCATACAATTTCGAAAAATGGTTGAAAAGAGATGTTCACTAAATTTTGATTCTAATGAAACATGTGATAAAAAACCGAGGTTTTGGTTTTTGAAAAAAATGCTTATCATTCAATTCCCATTTATGGAAATTGTATGACTGGCATTTTTTTGGTGGCAACAAAGTAATTTTGAAAATTTGCCCCAAAAAATTTTTGTTTTTTTTTTCAATCGCAAAACCAATTTTGTACGCAAACGGACATTTTCAACAAAAAAAAATTGCAGGCAAAATTTAATTTTTTGTGTGCATAACGTAGTCCTGGATACGATAATGTTGGCTCTTTTTGCTTTCCACTTGAAATTTTTTTTCCAAAAACCTTAAAACTCCTATTTTTTTGTATGGCGTGTTTATGTATGCCTTGATAAATGTCTGATAATTTAAAAATTCAAAACATTGAAAATATCATGGTTGGAAAAAGTTTTTTTTATTACATGATTTTTAAAAGTTTTGGTGCTTTGAGTAACCAAGGTCTTTGTCACTTGTGTTGGGTTGCAAACACAAGCGAATATTTTTCAGAAACTAAATTTAGAAAGAAAACATCAAAATTTTTGGTTTATGGAAAAAGGCTTATCATAGAGTTTTCATACAATTTTCTGTACGTATGCAATTGTATGAAATTGTATGACAAGAAGTTTCTCATATGTGAAAATTGTATGATAAGAAGATAAGAAGTTTTGGTCAACCCGGGAGAGTGTCTGATTGGAGATTAGAAGCCATGTAACTTCAATCACTCGGCAACCAAACACCTAGGACTTGAACATGTTCATAATTGTACGACTAAAAGCAGCGCATGGCATCAAAACAATCAGTTGCATTTTTTTCGTAATTGATGTTAAAACGTGGGCTGAAAACACTAAAAGAATCGGTATCATTTGTTCGTAGAAAGTTTCCAGTCCACAAAATGATTCGCAGTTATCTTTCGATCCGTTTTTCTCAATTATCCAATTATGGGGCTGATACCGAATAGCTGAAATCGAACCAACTGTCATCTATGTCGTTTCGCGTTTGATTTTGTTTCAATGGTCGTGAATTGATTTCGTTGGATCGGCGCGTTGACTACAAGTGTAAACTTTTTCGTTTTGCTCTCTTGTTATTCAGTAGACGAACAACTTGTCCTGGAAGTTGTTTAACCAGTATTACTATGAGACTTGTTTCAGTTAAAGGTTGCTAAAATGACTGAAACTAGAAAGGTTGGAATTCAAAAGCTAAACGAAACCTTGCGTCTAAGAAATGTTCATGTTGAAACCAGGTTTCTCCCCAAAAGACGGATAATATTGAGCTCTGATAAGATCAAGAGAGTGACATATGCTGTTTTGGGATCATCGCTAGTTTATGGGATTTTTCTGCCAGATTCAGTGACAGTTTCGTGCCCTGGTGGAAAATTGTATGATAAGAAGATAAGAAGTTTTGGTCAACCCGGGAGAGTGTCTGATTGGAGATTAGAAGCCATGTAACTTCAATCACTCGGCAACCAAACACCTAGGACTTGAACATGTTCATAATTGTACGACTAAAAGCAGCGCATGGCATCAAAACAATCAGTTGCATTTTTTTCGTAATTGATGTTAAAACGTGGGCTGAAAACACTAAAAGAATCGGTATCATTTGTTCGTAGAAAGTTTCCAGTCCACAAAATGATTCGCAGTTATCTTTCGATCCGTTTTTCTCAATTATCCAATTATGGGGCTGATACCGAATAGCTGAAATCGAACCAACTGTCATCTATGTCGTTTCGCGTTTGATTTTGTTTCAATGGTCGTGAATTGATTTCGTTGGATCGGCGCGTTGACTACAAGTGTAAACTTTTTCGTTTTGCTCTCTTGTTATTCAGTAGACGAACAACTTGTCCTGGAAGTTGTTTAACCAGTATTACTATGAGACTTGTTTCAGTTAAAGGTTGCTAAAATGACTGAAACTAGAAAGGTTGGAATTCAAAAGCTAAACGAAACCTTGCGTCTAAGAAATGTTCATGTTGAAACCAGGTTTCTCCCCAAAAGACGGATAATATTGAGCTCTGATAAGATCAAGAGAGTGACATATGCTGTTTTGGGATCATCGCTAGTTTATGGGATTTTTCTGCCAGATTCAGTGACAGTTTCGTGCCCTGGTGGAACTCTCTCAACCCTTTGTAGCGATCAGGTTCTCAATGATATGAAAAACTTGGATGTACAAACAGTGCTCATAATGGGAGGAACAAACAACCTGTTTGACCGTTCAGGGCGCCAGTCATTGGGAGCGACTGAAGTAGCCGAGGAGATGGAGAGTGCTATTTTTAGACTCCTTGACTGCAATTTCGAAGTTGGCGTCATGTCACTTATTAGCCGGGAAGGTGAACGCTCTCTTATCAGGAGAGTGAATAAATGCTACAGAAATCTAACGGCATGGTATAAAATCCCGCTCTTTAAAACTGTAAAGTTCAGCTATCGGAGGCATGTTTGCGCAGATGGACTTCACCCCACAGCAAATGGCGTGCGCGAACTTGCTAAGGACTTTTATGACGCCTTCAGAAGCATAGAAAATCCAATGGCTGTGAAACGAAGGCAAAGAAGGCGACGACGATGAAACGCCCAGCTCATTTTAGAGCGGGTCCGATTTTTAACCATCTTCAAAGAACATTTTCTGTTTAAATCCCAGCTCATTTTAGAGTGGGTACGGCTATTGACAGAAACGAACTCATCTTTAGCAGAGCGACTGATTATTTATACGACAAAACTGGTTTTTAATTAAACTCAAACACCTTTGAATTCAAGAAATTGGTGTCGAAATAACATATGTGATGATGATGATGATGGAAAGTTATCATAGTTTTAACTTTTTTGCGCTTCTGAGTCATAATTTGGTTTAATTTGGTGTTAGACGTCTGAGAGGATAATTTTTCCAAAAAAGATAGCTACGTGCAAAGTGAAGCTAAGTCTACTTGTTGTGAAATGAAGAATTTTGGTCAATTAGCTAGCCCTTGAGGTGATCTTTTTTGTTGTCAAAAAGGCTCAAGTGCTCAAGTGACTGAGTTTCCACTGCTGGACGACTGTTGATCTGTTGTTTACTCCTCCGGGCTATACTGCCTCAAGCACTCCCTGTTTGAAGTTGACTTGTAGCTCAGCTTTTAATGTCTCTCGCATCGGTAATAAAATTGATAGAACCTGTCGCGCATACTTGGTAGGCAATAGACCAGATCTGAGGAGTCTGATATCTTTGTTTGATCATACAATTTCTGTAGACTCGACCATTCCATGCAAATCACAAAGCACCGAGAGTTTTTTTTCGTATATGCTCCAAGAGTCCACCGTATGTTTCTAGTGTTGGCGCCATTCCATTTAGTAGATTTTCTGAGTTATACCGAGAAGCTCAATTAAATCACTGTTGTTTCAGCACCTGAATTAACTTACTATTTCTACCTCTCTGCCATCTTTTTGTCCTATGTGGCAGCCCAGAGGATGAGTGTTTCTACTGCTACCTGTGCGGTTGGTGGCTGGCAGAATTCGACACGTTGTTGCAAAGTGTCCTTTTTTACCACGTGAACCACGTTTGTGACCCGTTGAAAAACAAGACATTTATCAGCCCTCAATATGTCACTAATAATCCGTGATTTTAAGGTTCCATTCGCAATTTTTCTTTAATTCCGTATCAATTCGTCCTCCCAACAGTTTTTTATTATTTTGA
This sequence comes from Symsagittifera roscoffensis, assembly GCF_963678635.1. NCBI lineage: Eukaryota > Metazoa > Xenacoelomorpha > Acoela > Convolutidae > Symsagittifera > Symsagittifera roscoffensis. The sequence goes on from NC_087066.1 coordinate 1,715,962, forward strand.
AAACCTAAGGTATATGGAAGCTGTGCGAAGTCTCCCATGAGAGTATAGTCTGTTTTTGATATTGAACTTCCATAAGAGTTTGGAACGCTATACAACAAATACACCTTCGTAGCACTGTTAACAATACACTGTTAACAATCCCAAGAGCACGTCTGCCGAATAAAACTGCTCAGTTCTATAACTTCAAGACTGAGAAGGAGCCTCGACTTTTGAAGAGCTGCACGTTTTGTTATGCCTGGGACCATGTCGTTTTTCCTTTGGAAAGAATTTAACAAGTTCATTGTGTTCTCAGTTTTTGAAAAATCTCAAAAAGAGTTTGATTGATCGTTGCATTTGGTCTGGCCTTGACGGCAATTAAAATTGTCTTTTTAAAATTGTTTTCAGCATGAAAATCCACCTAAACCATGGTATAACATAAGAGTTAAATATTTACTGTTTTTCATGTTCCCCCCTTCCCGGCAATTCTTACCCATATCGCATTCGTTATATATAGCATCAATTTCTTTGACGAGGGTTGGCTATTATCTCGAGATTTGATCGTGATTCAATATTTGGTGAAACTAGAACCGAAAAAGGGAGAAAAGAAAAAGCTTGGATTCATAAGATAAACGATTGAAATAAGATAACCGGTTGCTGTGCGTTCCGACAATGAGTTCCGACTATTTAAAAATTGAAAAAACGTGCCATTAGTAGTAACATGAGAGGAAAGACAAATAATAGAACTTATTGGAAATTATATATCATTTTTGACTCCTGTTGTCATCGAAAATTTAATCACAAAAGCAAACAAAAAAAAAAAAAATTCAAAAAACTTGAAACTGTTTTCTAATTTTTGGCAGATTTTTTTTCGAGTTTTTTTTTTGGAATCCTTTTTTATTGTTCGACTAGGAAGCGCTACATGAGGCTTCGAAAAATAGTTTTCCCGGAGAAAAAGCTATCGAAAAAGTTACCGGCAGGAATAACCGACTTTCAAACCGCACCACTTTCAAAAGCAAAAATTTCAACATTGAGTAGATTTTTTGATTTTCTTTAAACCTTCGTTTGAACTTCGACATGAATGGTTTTTGAACAATATGTTTTTACTCTGCGCAATTTTTTATGGTTGCGCGAAAAAAAAAGTAAGACAAAACCTAGAAACAGTGGTCGGAACAAAAAAAGTTTTTTAAAATAAACAGAACTAATATGTAGTCGGAACATTCCGTGATGCACAGCAATTAGGTACTATATTGTATAAGTAGATTTATTAAACTAACGAGGATTCCGATGCCGATGATGACTACTCCGTCTCTGGTTCTGCAGCAGCAACACTTGGAGGGCGGAGCAGCAGACACTCTGGCTACGCCACTGCTGCCAGGGGACATGTTGGCAGTCAGTAATAAGCTGTTATAATTGGTGATAAAAACACTTTCGAATTAAGTCAGCCGAGAAAATGGAGTCAATTTAGAGAAACCACCGAGAGGCCAAAACCAAGTAGTGAGCGAAGAAACTGTGACAGATCTGTCGGATTAGCTGAGTTGTAGAGACTATCGAAATGGAGAGGAAATTCCTGTCAGGGATATTAAAATACAGTCAGTGCCAATAATGTGGGGCTGGGCGGGGGACTTCAGTGGTCAAATAGATGCATTCCACCGTTTGATATCTGAAGTGGGGGTCTATGACTGATCCCAATTTATGACTTGAGGAGAGATAGAGATCGTGTAAATTGTAAAATAGTTTATATAATGGCGGTATTAGTCGAATCTGAAGTTGTGTTATTGTTAGTGGTTGAAACATTAAACATATCGATCAAAACAACAACCAAGATTAGATTTGACAAATTGGAGTGAAAATGGAAGAACACGCAGGTATGTTGTAGCTGGTCTAATGTTCAGAGAATTGTGGAAAACACTTGTTCTTTGCCTTCGCTTCTGAATTATAGTCCAGATCTGAGTTACAGCCAGTAGATTCACAATCACAAATGGTATAAGAGAGTATGCAGTTGAACAATGTGTCGTAAAAGTGGCACAGGGGGGCCGTAAAACAAGACTAAGCAACAAGAGAGACTCCGACTATAGTGCGGATGTACAGGAGTGAGAAGAAAAGGGAAAATCAATTTTGAAATCCCTAAAATGGAGTCATTTGCCTTTAAAACGAAGCTTTCAAGTCATAAAATCAGATCGAAAAAGAAGAGAAGAAAAAGGGAATAGTTTGTGAAGGAATGAAATGGAAGTGTATTGAGGGTAGGGGGACTAAATGGGCTCAGATGTTAATTAAAGAGAGAGATAGAGAGAGGGAGAGATGGATAAATGGGCACAACTGGGAAATGGGCTAAATGAGAAAGTAAGCAAACAGCGGATGTACTATTCTGGGGGCAAACATGAAACTCATTTTTCAATTGAAGTGTGCCGAGATTGGATTGAGAGAGAGAGAGAGAGAGTTTGAAGGCACAACAATTTGAGATGTTGTGCAGCTGGGGTCACAACTAGGTCACTGCATTACTTAAGGAGGACATACAAGGAAGGGGAATTAATAAAGGAAGAAGTCACAGAGAATTGGAAGGAGGGGTGGATTAATGGATAGAGTTTGATCAGATCAGGGGCTGGAACAGAGAATGTAAGAGTGATTTCTGTCGCTGCTCTTTATGACTGATTTGGGCTGAAAGAGTGCGGCTGCATCATCTCTGTGTATGCGATCAACTTCAGAAGTAAAGGCAAGTTGGTTGGTATGATGGATTGAGGAAGTTGTGGGGGGATGATATTTGAGGGAGAGAAAGGGAGAGAGAGAGAGAGAGGGAAGATTTGGCGGAGGAAGTAAGTTGTTCAAATGGTTCTTCTCCTCTCCTGTCCTCCTCTCTCAGGGGGGTAGTTTAGAGGAGTGGTTGGGTATATGCACCACTCTCTCTCACACACACACTGCAGGTCCCCTTTCTTCTCCCCTAATGTGCTCTTCCCTGCTTGTGTCTCAACTGTTCTTTCCCTTTCCTTTCCCTTTTCTCTCCTCTCCTCTCCTCTATTATTCACTTGTCCTGTCCTGTCCCGTGTTGTGCTGTGGGGCTTTGTTGTGCAGTGCAGCAGGGGAGTTGTAAGGTGTCTGCCTCCCCACAGAGGGCGAATCAAGTTAGGAAATAAGTTGTAATATTGTTGGCACCCTACCCTGCTCACTTCACAACAACAGTTGCAATAGTTGCCCTCAATCTTCTCCAATCTTCTCCTTGTTGTTATCCCTCATTGTTCTTTTGGGGAAATACAGGAGTGCAAACAATTAGTAAATGTTGAGTATGATTGGGTGGGGTCCATATGCAGTGTAGCTAACACCAACTTCGGTAACATCAGGATTCAGTTTCAATAGACAGCCATCCTTGTTCTCGACTATCCAATTCCACAGTATAACTTCACAAATGGGCAAATATCTCCTATCAAGTGTGTAGAACCAATGAGGAAATATATGCAGATGCAGTGTGTTAATATTTTCAATGGGAGTTGATGGTAATGAAGGAATAAATGGAAGAAGAGTCGTTGTTCCACACTAATTGCTTCTTTTTAGGTTTCACATCCTGTTCTGTTCAGAGTTGAATTGTGTTACGTGTAATGTGTTTGTTGGTCGATTGCAAACTGAAACAAGAATGGAATGAGTGAAACTATGGCATGCTGATGATGATGAGGATGGTGACAATTGGAGTGGAGTACTCCTTGTCTCTTAGTCCTTCGTTTCAATTCCTCCCTCCTTCCATCTCTCTATTTTTGCCAATCTGCCCTTCTAACTATCTTATCTATCTCTATATATGTATATGCATCTGCCGGTGCCAATGAACAAAACACATTCCTCTTTTTGAAGGGTTTGTCATTTGTTTGTTACAAAGGTATGGTATGTTTGTGTTGTGTTGTGTGGTGTGTGTTCAGTATAGTGATGTGTCGAGTACTGATTGCTAATGGCTTCAACAGCCCCTTCATTTTCATTAGCTCATTTTTAAATTTATCCACACTGAATCACATTTCCTCTGCAGTGGCATGGAATGTATTTGCGCTGTTTTCTGATTGTTTCCTCAGTTTTATCTCGCTTTCCTTTTTCTCTCTCTCTCTCTCTCACGCACACACACTCTATTTCTAGTCTCGATTATAGATTATTTCAGTTCTCGATATACAAGTTGTTTTAGAATACATTTTTTAAAAATCACTTTTAATTTCACCGATAGTTCATCCATTGAAGCCATTCTTTTACCAACAGGCAAAAAATTTTGCCAAATTCTGAGATGATAGATTGATTACTATGGATTCTTTGTCGTTCCGACTTTCGAAGAAAATAACGAAACATTTGTGCTCCGGGTGGTTTTTTCTCCAGACAAGTTTTGACTTTTCAACAAACCATTTTTTGCCAAATTTCTAAAATACCATTCGAAAGGTATTGCTGCCCTGATCTTCAAGCTAAAAAACGATTTTACCTGTGATCACTTTTCGTAAAGTTATGGGGGTATAGAAATTGCCAATTTGGGACAATTAACTTGCGATATATTTCGTGCTATCAACGAGTAAGCTGAGATTTAATCCGTATTAAAAATCGTTCCGAATTGGATTGAAGCCTGCTCTTTGGTCTATTTATTAGTTTGCTGAATGCAAAGTATATCATTTTGTACTTTACATAGCGTGTGAGGAGATGAACCCAAAACTAAACTCTTAAAGTGGTAATGTGTTTGGTTCGAGATAAAGCAAACATAAATAGTTTTTTTTTCATCAATTGATGCTTCACATGTGCATATACACAAACCAAACGAATGGAACGAAAATTTTATAGTTTTCAATTTGGGTCCAATTATCTCAAATCAAATTATATCTTGAAAGTTCTGGTTAAAGACCAAGCAAGTTTTGTCCTCTAATTTTTTTTTCTGAAATTAAACCAATTGAGCAATTGAGAAAGACATTTTCTGTTTTGTCAAATTTTCCCGTTAAATACAGACTTTAGTAGGTCAAAAGGCAGCAAAACTGCGAAAAATGTCTAACCAAGGAATTGTATCAATAATATTCGGCAAACAATAACAAAACATAGCTTCAATAGGACAACTAGTGGTGACATGAGGGACAATTGTGACAAAGAGATTTTGAAACACACGGTCCTTTTTTCTAAATTATATATATATATATATATATGTATGTATATATAAGTTTTATGTTTGTTTAAAAATATTAGAGGGTTAGTCTAGAGAAAAATTTTAAGGTTGGGCAGTAAAAATGGATGTCGAAAAATTCGAAAAGATGTCCAATGGCTTTGAAAAAACAGAAATTGCCAAATAAACAAATAAGCGGTTATGAAACACTGGTACTTATAGAGTATACACACCCGAGTTGAATTTGTAATGCAATTCAAAAAATTATGACCAGCAATTTAAGAAATTTGACTATTGTTGTTTCACAAATCTTTTGACGATAAGCATCCATATTTCATCTACATTGTTATGATAGCAAGTCTGTAGACGTTTGGTCGTTGAACTGAGTCATACATGCTCTTTTCTATCAACATATTAGTTTTCAGTTTTACAAATCAACTGAGCATTAACAAATGTTTATTGTTCAGACTTTCGATACAAAAGTAACAGAATATTTCTGCTCGGGGTGTTTTTTTCCTTCAGACAAGTTTCTACTTTTTAACTGGTCATTTTTTTTATATCATTCGAAAGGTAGGGTTGTCCTGAGCTCAAATTTGAAAAAATATTTTTACCTGCGATCATTCTTCGTAAAGTTATGGGGGTTTAAAGATTTACATTTTGACCACTTTGGGACAATTAACGCGCGATATATTTCGCGCTATTAACGCGTAAGCGGAGAGTTAATCCGTCTTAGAAACTTTTCCAAATTGGTTGACAGAAGCTTATTTGCCATAATGATTTGTAACAAGGAGCTAAATCTATCCTTTTGTACTTTTTATGGCGTGTGGGGGATAATTCTCATAAAAAAATTTCAGTTTTTAGAAAAAAAAAGTTCATTTTGTTTTATTATATTTAATTGCTAAATGTATTACTGCTCCATAGACCCTAAAAGGCAGTCGGAACATTCAGGGCTTCGCCCTGATACGAGCAGTCTTGTTTGTTTCGGACATGAATTGAATAAAAAAGTTTCAGAAAAAAAAATTCATTACGAGGCCAAACTGTGCACTGGACAGGCGCACAATTTTGTGTCTGTATGTTCCTGGATTCCAGAGACAAGTCTTTAAACATGTTAAAAGAAAAGTAAAGAACAAAAAAAAACAAAAGGAGCGTCCTTGTTGCGGAATCCGCTTACAATGCACAAAATGCACAGTTTGGCCTCGTAATGTTTCGGGAGAGTCTTTTTACCGCATACCATAATTTTCAGGAGATCCTTTTATAATCTTTCCATCTTATGTTTTCGCGGTTTGAATTAGTTGGTTTAGGAATATTTTGAAAGATATAAAACGCTTGAACAAAACTTTTTCAAACTCAAAACGCAAATTTTCGCAAATTTCAAGATTTAAACGCAAATTTTGTAACTCTACCCAACGAAAAAAGATTTGGACTACAAAGCATTCCTTTTTAGCAAACTTTTTATTTTCGATCTGGTCAAACGTCATAACGACGCATCAACGACGGCATAAGAAATAATTTCAAAACAGCATTTTTTTAAAAATGAGAATGAACATCGACGGATTATCCATCCAATGAACACCAATGGAACATAGCTGATTCATCGATGGCAAAACTTGTTTTTCCCAGCGCTGTTTCATGAAAACTTCATCAATGAACCATTAATGAGTTCGAAATTGCGTTAAAAGTCGACGTATTAATGATGCGCGTCATTAAATCATAGTAATTATGTGTATTGTGACAGGTAAATCCCTAACTTCCCTCAAAACACAGCAACACAGTTGGTACAGTTCTGAGTTTCAATGCAATTCAACCAGGGTAACATCTAGCAGTAAATAAGATGCGTCCATATATACAACTGACAAGAAAGGTTCATTCAAACAATGATCGAATAAAAGCGAGATAGAAACTCACCAATTTAAATCGAACTGCATCCAAAAATCTGGTAAATTTTTTTACAACTCGATTTTGATAAAGTTTCAATTTAAATGGCCATAAAAACAATCCAATCGATTTAAACCAATATTTAGACAAAAAAATTGATCCGAAGTGATTAATTAGGTGATTCAAACTAAATTGATTTAAAAATAATTTCAGATCAGCTAAAATACGGGTCGAGAAAAAACATTTCCGTTTTTTTGGTATTGGTGGATTAGTCGATCTCCTCACCCAAACACCCCTGAAAAATCTTCTAAGTACGCAGTTAAAAATTAATTCCTGTTTGGGGTAAACTTTTTTCTAGTAACACCTGGTATAAAATCACGAAGGTGTATTTTGGTTCTATTTTGAAGAAGAAGTAATTCTGCTGAGTGTTGGTGATTTATTAGTTTTTCTTGTCGAATTGTAACTAGGTTATGTACTAGTCTGTTTATAATAAATCAACGCACAACAACTTCACAACTCTACTTTTTCTCTGTTGTCGTGTGGCGTTGGTAATAAAAGTGAAAATTATATCAGTGTTTATTTGTCAGTTAAATCTGCAAATGATTTCCATCACAACTTTACAACAGCTTTCCCAGATTATTGGGGTTTAATTGGGAACGTAAGGGGGTCAAGACAACAGCCTCCAGTCTCACACCACCATAACTTGAGAGACAAAACTAACCAGAGTGGCAATAGGATAAACAGCCAAATGTTATAAGTAGTCCTTCATTTCCGCATAGCTACTCTGACAGTAGCTCAATTCAATCTATCTTTCTGCCTCTAACACTGTAACCACTGGGGACACTTTGGAATGAAAAAGGGCGAAATAGAAGGATAGACCAACTTCAGCAGGAATTAATTAGAGCTAATTGGAATCTACCGAGAGTAAAGAGCAGCTGAAATTGCTCAGGAGAATCAGAAGTTTCGAAATATACCTTTTTTGTTTTTCATCGTTATTGTCGCAACTTGAGTCTTTGTAATTTATTCCGCAAGAATTAGTTTCATGAAGATTTAATGGAATTTTAATGGAAAGAAGAATGAAAAAGAGAAAAAGCAGATTAATAGATGGATTTGTTTCTCTACTCCTGCGCGCGAGTAATGTTGTGCATTTATAGACAATCAATAATGTATGACAGCGCGGAATTAAATTGGCTATTTTCTAGAGGGGAGGGGGGATGGAGAGAAGATAGATTTGAAGTGACAAAGAGAGTATCATTGATGCCACATGTGTTGATGGACAATCACTGTCCATAGAAATATACTCGGTGTATAGTGGCACAAAGGCAATAAGCAGATAGACGCAACTGTAGACAAAACTCTCCTTACAAATGACATTTTGCTAGAATATGTAATATATCCTATAGGGGTTGCCCAAAAATGCTAGTCATACATTTTTCATATATGGAAAAGTGCTAATCATACATTTTCCATGCAATTCCATAAGTACAGAAAATTGCATGATTAGTATTTTTTCATATATGGAAAACGTATGACTAGCACTTTTTTCATGGCAACGACAAAAATTTGAAATTAACCCCGAAAATGTTTTTGTGTTGTTTTTCAACCGCAAATTATTTTCGTACTCAAACAAACATTTTTTTTTATTTGAATGCGAAATTTGTATTCCTGGACATACTAATATTGTATTTTTTTCCCTTTTCTCTCCATATTTATTTTCAAAAACGCTTAAAACTCCTCCTTCTTTGGTAGTACATGTTTTTGTATGCCCTGATCAATGTCTGGTCATAGACATTTCAAGCAATTACCTGTACTTTTGGAATTGCATGAAAAGTGTATGATTAGTATTTTTTCATATATGGAAATTGTATGGCTAGCATTTTTGCATAAACCAAAAATATTGTTTTTTCTAGATTTTAATATCTCAAAAAAATTATTAAATTTTTTAAATTATCAGACATTGATCAAGGCATACAAAAACATGTCATACAAAACAAAGAGAAATTTTAAGCGTTTTTGAAAAAAGTTGTGAAGAAAAAAAGGAAAAAGATCCAATATTAGTATATCCAGGACTACATTATACACAAAACTAAATTTTGCAAGCAAATTTTTTGTTTTCAAAAAACGTTTGTTTGAGTACGAAAATCATCTTGCGGTTGAAAAAAAAACACAAAAAAGTTTTTGGGGGGCAATTTCAAAAATACTTTTGTCGTCGCCATCAAAGAAATACTATTCATACCTTTTCCATATATGGAAATTGTATGACTAGCATTTTTTTGACAAAAAGTTTTCCTTTTTTAATTAGTAAGGTACACCGAATTTTATGCCAAAACAAGAGAAAAGTTTTTCGAAAGTTCGACGACACCATTTTAGCAAAATGTATGAAATTTGTATGATTAGTATTTTTTCATAGACTGAGTTTATGGAATTGTATCATTAGCATTTTTGGTCTATGGAGGTCAACCCGGGCTGACACACAAGGAGAATGTTTCAGCTCCTAACCAAAACAGCATTAAAATGGAAAAGATAGCCTTTTTGTGGATTCCGTGACATATTTGTTTTTAACCTGTTGTGTGAAACGCTTACAAGCCAGTTAATTCATAGTTTGACTTGATAATGATATGAAAACTGTATGACTAACATTTTCCTTGGTTGTCATCAAGCAAATGTCTTGGTTGACAAAATACAGTAGTCATACCATTTGTTTTTCTATAGAACCAGCTGCGTGAAATGAGTTTGACTAGCATTTTTTTGCATGAATTTGTGGACTAGCATTATTTCGTTGTCCACAAATTTGTGACTAGCAAACTTATTTTTTGAAAGATAATTATAATCAATTGTTAATTTTAATCGATTTTAATCATTATATTCAATTATAATAAATAATTTTCATCCAAATTTCTAATTCGTAGGTTTTGCGCAAAAAAAGGCTTTATAATCGGTTATAATCTCTTTTGCTTCGCCCATTTTGTCTTCGACGTTGCATCTGAATTGCTTATTTTCTATGCTTTTCGTATACGTTGGTTCAAACGAAAAATGAGAAAATTGTTTTGAGAAAATTGTTTTGTAAATCAATTCAAATTATTATCTTTTCATTTTTTTCGTTTCTTTTCCATTACAGTTGTTTCATAATGCACATTTTAAGTTTTATACCACTAGAATATCAAAACATTGCTTTTTTTCATGATTTATTCGGACGACTTTTTTTCACTCATAGCGCGAATAATTCAAATATTCTGATAGCATCTCTGTGGAACTTTTGTTTCGTGGTAAGACTTTCTGATCAGATGAACCAAAGTTCCATAGAGATACTATCATAATATTTGAAATATTTGCGCTATGAGTGAAAAAAAATCTTCCGATTAAGTCATGAAAAAAAAGCAATGTTTTGGTATTTTAGTGATATAAAACTTAAAATGGGCATTATGAAACAACTGTAATAGCGAAGAAATGAATCGATTTACAAAACAATTTTCTCAAAACAATTTTCTCATTTTTCGTTTAAACCAACGTCTACGAAAAGCATAGAAAATAAGCAATTAAGATGCAACGTCGAAGACAAAACGGGCGAACAAAAGAGATTATAATCGATTATAAAGCATACTGCTGTTTCGAGGTAAAATGTTGTGATTAGATGAACCAAAGTAGAACAAGACGCCTCGATTTTAGAGATTTTGTTATTGATAAAAAAAGATTAATCCATAGAATTCAATTCAAGTATATAACTTATTGTGACAAAAATTTTGACAAGAGATCTTATTTGATTATGAGCGATTTTAACTGATTAAGTGAACTTGATTATAAGAGTTTATAATCTCTTGGAAAATGTCACGAGTAAAATAGATTATAAATCCTTCAAACACATATTTTTGGTAATTATATTCAGTTGTAATAGTAAAAAAAATCACCATAACAATACGTTATAAACGATTGTTCGAGCCTAAACTTGGATGAGGGTACTACGAAATTAAATGTTCAGTTTCAAAAGTTATTTGAATTAGATTGGTTAACTGACTCAAATACAATTGAGGAGACTGAATAAATAAAATCTACGAGAAAGTAAAATCGTTCAAATTGAAAACGGCATATTTACTTCCCGAGTCCAGATTTTTCACCTATTTTGAAGCAAGATTTGAGCGGTTTGAGCGGTTTTTTTTTAGTCAATTACGCTCAAAATCTTGCTTCAAAATGAGCGGTTTGAGCGGTTTTTGAACGGTTTATCTAAAAAAACCGCGCAAGATTTGAACGTTTTTTTATAGATAAACCGCTCAAAACCGTTCAAATCTTACGCGGTTTTTGAGCGTTTTTTTTACATGAACCGTTCAAAAACCGCTCAAACCGCTCATTTTGAAGCAAGATTTTGAGCGTAATTGTCTAAAAAAACCGCTCATTTTGAAGCAAGATTTTGAGCGTAATTGTCTATAAAAACCGCTCAAACCGCTCGAATCTTAAATATTTTCCAGTGGTTATTTTGCTCGAGCATTTGAAAAAAGTCGCTCACATTGTTTTTGATCAAGACATCAAAAAAAATATAGCTTGATTTGAGAACGGTTAAGCACTTTTTTTAAATTGTAGATAGTATTTCATCTTAGCGTGGGTTGACCAAAAATGCTCATCCTAAAATTTCCATATATGAAAAAATGCTTGTCCTACAATTTTTTACAGTTTCCTAGACTCAGAAAATTGTTAAAAAAACTCTAGGATAAGCGGTTTTTCATATATAGAAATTGTAGAATAAACATTTTTTCAGATATGGAAATTGTAGGATAAAAATTTTTTTAGCTTCAAATTAAATTTTCGTTTTTGATGAGCAATGCCCTTTAAATTGAGGAAAAGCACTCTTAAATAATTTAAATTTGTTTACAAACAAGTTTGAACAATTTCTGAAAATCTTGCCTTTCTTGAAAAAATGGTTATCATACAATTTTCATATATGGAAATTGTATGATAACCATTTTTTTTTTCAAAAAAAAAATAAACGTAGTTATTTTTCATCACCAGACTGTCGTTTTTGGTTCAAATAGCCGGAGAAACTAGATTGAATCTTTTTTCAATGGTTTTTTGAAATTGTATGATTTTTCCATACATTTGATGCAGGCAATTGTATGATAAGTTTTTTCGGTGTGGGGAAATTAAAAAAAAGCATTTTCGGTTTATGGATGTCAACCCGGGGTCACATTACCTTTTCAGGCCTTTTTGTTGGTTTTAATCGGTTTTCTTTATAAGACCGCTCAAAAACCGCTCAAATCTTGCTTGAAAAACCGTTCAAAAATCACCGCAAGAAATGAGCGGTTTTTGAGCGGTTTTTAAGCAAGATTTGAGCGATTTGAGCGGTTTTTCCAAAAAAACCGCCCAAACCGCTCAAATCTTGCTGAAAAATCGCTCAAACCGCTCATATCTTGAGCGGTTTTTTTAAGTGGGATCTCGACCCGGGTTCAGTTTCGGCTTTTTTCACTAGCAGTTCCTGAGACCGAGTTTTATTTGTCTAGAAAACGTGGATGCTCTAAACTCAAGCTCGAAAAGATATTTTACCCACGCAATATTTTGTTAAGGGATGGAGGCTTGAAATGTCGTTTTTGGACTATTAACTCGAGCGTACGTAATTTACTATTTTCAGTTATTGCGTGACATTGGCGCCGAAATAATCCGGAAAAAGTTTTATTCAAGTGTAAATTGGGCTCGCTACTTAATTCAATTGCTGAGTTTATGATGGGAAAATTATCAGTTTGTTCTCCACATTCTAAGTGGAGGAAGTTTATTCAAAAAAAATAAATTGAAAATTTAGATAGACGTTGAAAGTTTAATTAATATTGTAAGCCAGAAGCTAAGCGGCATTTGGAGGTTTTAGGGATTCGTCATGCTCGAGCATCAAATGAAACACGGATAATAGTGGTCCGGAAAAACCTCACGGTTCACAAATACAGTGCTGATTTATAATTAACCGGACAACACGCGTTAAACTTGAAATTTAAAACGAGTTTTTCTCAAATTGGGTTGAGTTTAGGTGAACCTTTATGAAGACTAAACTTGCATAAAAATTTAGCAGAATTAATATGGTGTAATTTGTTTTGCGAATTTCGGGTCCAAAATTTTACCCCAAAAATGGGTCATTTTGGCTTTTCTTAGTTAATCACAAATTACGTCAAAAATACCTAGTCGATCACAGACTCAATTATATCAAAGTGAGCCCCTTACGTAGCGCCACAAACTTTATGAAAGGTATAATCTCCAAAAAAAATTGCAAACCGTTTAAAAATTGTTTTTAAATAAATAGTTGGTATTTTATATAGTAAAAATGATCTTTTTGTCTATCAAACAAAAATAAATTAACTTATACAACATTTTGGAGATTATACCCTTCATAAAGTTTGTTGGGCTACGTAAGGGGCTCACTTTGATATAGTTATAGCTGTGATCGACTGGATATTTTTGGCGTAATTTTTGATTAACTAAGAAAAGCCAAAATGACCCATTTTTGGGGTAAAATTTTGGACCCGAATTTCGCAAAACAAATTACACCATATTAATTCTGCTAAATTTCTATGCAAGTTTTGTCTTCATAAGGGTTCACCTAAACTCAACCCAATTTGAGAAAAACTCGTTTTAAATTTCAAGTTTAACGCGTTCTGTCCGGTTAATTTAAATCAGCACTGTACTCTGCCTTTCATTCATTAGCTGGAACAATTTAAAAAAGCATGCTATCTCATGAAAGACTAATTGCAATCAACTTTTATACAATTAAAAAATATATCATTTTTTGGTGTGGGGAGGGAGTTCTCAGTAGTTCCTACATGTGTATCCATCATCTTTTCTATTCTTCTTTGGCTGTGTTATCAATGAAGTGTATAATGATTGAATTCGATCCTGTCAAAAGTGCATTAAGTTCCCCTTTTACCCCCTCCCATGCCCCTGTTATCTCGCCATATATCCCCCATAGCTGACCGCCACAAGAGCAGAGAAACGTTAACCTAGGGACAGACAGATAGATATATGGATAGAAATTGGTAACAAAGACGACTGACTTTTTGACATTCTTTTCTTCTAAGATTTGATGGAGCTGCGAGAAAGTCAAATGATTATACTGCAAGTAGCCTTAACAACAAAAAGATATACACCTGCTTTTCACCCGTTACC